>NC_060263.1:14014926-14615551 GCF_021901455.1 Neodiprion lecontei
GTATTTATAAATGTAAGAATGATTGATACAATAAATACAAAGTCGAATATTTTATGGCACTAGAAAACAATGTAGTGCGATCAAAGCGAAATATGCGGAGGTATAAAAAAAAACGTCTAAACTTATGAAAATTAAATGGAACGTTGACTTTTCAATCCAATGTCAAGAAATTCTTGACAGTAACTGACATTTATTCCGGTAGTGTCGTTACTTTAACGTGGTTATCAAAGTGAATCGTGCCAAAGAGTTTTCTTAATTAAACAAAGTCACAAACAAATAATTATGTGCGAGTCTCGTCGTACATGTATAATAATTTTAGCTCTGGCTGTCAATAAAAGGCATGACAGCTGGCAGTGATTTTGGCAGTGAAATTATTTGATATAGGTGGCAGTCGATTTTTCCATTTATGGTTGTAGTATTCTTAATAATTAAGGTATGCTATCCTAGGCCCAAGCATTACGCCAAAGGACACAAATAATTCTTCTAACTATGTACATATCAGTTCAATCTGCAGTGGCACGCATTACTTTACTTTTTTGAAAAAAAATGTTTTATCCCAGTGTCGATTTGATGCCGGACAAGAATAGTTATGAAGCGAAAAAGAAACCCAACAAAAATAGGTTTTAGAAAGAATTGCAGCTACATCTGCAGTTGAATAGCAAATCTGATTTGAAACTTGGACACAAGGAACTTGTTTTTTTTTTCTGCGAACAGCAAGAAATCTGGCTTAAACACACACGTAGAGAGAGAAAGAGAGATGTGTGTGAGTATGAGCAGGTAATTTTCAATTATTATTATTAAGACGTAACATACACAGACTTATGTCACACAAAGCGATAAAATTAATTTTAAGTATCATTGAAAATGCGTGCCTGCCTGCCTGCAGATATCACTGGATATCTAGAGATCTAGAGAATACATATATAATTATAAATGTAATTATCAATAAATCTATGATCGTTAATTACACATATTGGCAGTGATTCGTAGCTGTTGTGTATTTTCTTCCGCTTATCTACATAATCATTTCCATCTTTGTCGGTCCTAATATACAATACTATTTACCAACTATACTTCCACCTCCTCCCCCCTCCCCTCCTTCTCCTCCTCCACCTCCTCCACCTCCTCCAGCCCCCCCCCCTCCTCCTCCTCCTCCTCCTCCTCCTCCTCCTCCTCCTCCTCCTCCTCCTCCTCCTCCTCCTCCTCCTCCTCCTCCTCCTCCTCCTCCTCCTCCTCCTCCTCCTCCTCCTCCTCCTCCTCCTCCTCCTCCTCCTCCTCCTCCTCCTCCTCCTCCTCCTCCTCCTCCTCCTCCTTCTCCTCCTCCTTCTCCTCCTCCTCCTCCTCCTCCTCCTCCTCCTTCTCCTTCTTCTCCTCCTTCTCCTCCTTCTCCTCCTTCTCCTCCTTCTCCTCCTTCTCCTCCTTGTCTCCAAAGACATAGATTTTAGTCAACTTTACTAAACTTGTAGAATAAGTTTTCGAATGCAAGTCCTCGTGCGATATCAAGGAGACTTTATGTCGCACCACCCAATATGCTTGAAGATATTATTCGTGCGACTACCCTTCCGATCAACGGTATCGGAATTTAATTCTCAACAGTTGGTGCACTTTTCGAGCATAGCAAGCCTGACATTAAAGAAGTTAAATTCAATCTCTTACGAGCAGGAGGTTGCGTTTATTTCTATTCGTGTTCAAGAGGTCACATCTCCTAACCAAGTCATAACCATTCTTCTCGCCACCGAGAATAACGTTCTGAGCTCAAGTCCAGAAATGCCAAGACCGATTTAGATATTAATTGATTTTTAAGGCCACCAGAGTGATTATCTCCTGAAAATGTTAACTAACAGTCAATACTTAAGTAGATGAAAATCGTTAATCAGTAGATTTTATAACTTAGGGAAACATCCATGGCTAGGCACTTTTGGTCGACTCGGCTTTTCTGGAATCGATCGCGTCGAGAACAACAAGAAATCATAAATCAGACGTAAAATAATTATTATTCTAGTTTATCGTAAATTACACTAAATAAATTAAAAATACCTCTTATACCTCATTGTTCAACTCGGAGCGCGTATTTTGTCCGTTTGTACCGCGCGACTATGATCACCAGCACCTTCCACGACATCCTGTCGGGACTGCTGCTTCAATGTTTCTCGCGATCTTGGAGATAACTCTTCTTCATTTATTTACCGTCAAATAAATTTATTGGTATCACGAGTTTTTAACTGGTTTCCGGCGTTGTTTCGTTCGAGACTGAGGGAGCGTTCCACTATTCATTGCCGGATACAACGCTAGGTTTACTTCATCCGGCGATGTCGCTGCAGCGTTGGATATTCTAATGCATTTCATGTCTTGCACTTCAGATTCAAGGACCCACTCGTCTGGAACTCTGTGCAAATAAAGTATACACAAAATTAACATAGCAGAAAGACTGTGCACCTTTGATTTTCAACGAAGCGTTCTTAAAGCTAAAGGAGAAGGCAGATGTCGAAAGCTGTTTTGACAAATGCAACTCACATGTCGTGTGGATACCATCGCAATAACACCTTGGTCTTGCCATCCTGCTCTACTCTTCGAGCTAGAACCTGGAATAAAATAGAAACAATGTAATTTTTAAAAATAGAACTTTCCAAGTAAAATTTTAATCCAAGGAAGCTGCTTATGATCAAGCGGTGCTTCATTTCGTCACAGTATTATTTTTTCCTTCAAAACATTTTTTTCAAACCTTTCAGCATTCAAGGTCAAGTCATTGTCGGAAGCAATCAAATAGTACCATGGCAGGAAAGCTTTCGATACTTACCTGACTTGTTAAGACCATCGAGTTTCCGGGAGTTTCTGCTAAATGGCCTTGTGTGCGAGTTCGTGCAAGTTCCAGAAGTCGATGATGCAAACCTTCCATAACACCTGTGTCGATGAAGTCGAACAACCTTGCTGTGGTAAAAAAATTGAGAATAATTGAATGTCAAATCACACGTTGGAGGTGATCTCAATACTTAAAGTACGGATACGAATCGAAATTCAGAATATATGCATCCATATTGGAACCGAACGAATCAACTCTACAGCTTTCGATTATTATTGCGTTACTCATATTGTACCAAGCTTTGCCAAATCCTATATTGGCAAACGAGGTTGAATTCAAGTTAAATATGGAACATGCCATTTATATCTACTTTCTTTGCATGCAGATCATGTTTGAATTCTCAACTTTGAGTTTCGAATGAAAGTTTGCAAGAAAAATCATATAATCTTTGTCCCAGATAAATACTGCCATCAGATCTTTTCTAAAATCATCTAAATAGTCACAATCACACGAAACATGCATTTACTTTCATTTTTATAACTTTTGCTTTACCTACCAGACCAAGGTTGTCGTCTATATCTCAAACGTTTACCGTTTCTTCTGACCAATTTTCCACCATTCTCGCAACTTTTTCTACTGCTACTGCTGCTAGTTTCTGGTTGATTGAAGTGACCATTGACGTGTCTTTCTAATGTAATCTGTGAAAAGGCAATCAGAAACCGATTAGCGAATGAGCAATGGGCATTTTTCAGAGAGAGTGCCATCAAAAGAGTGAAGGTAATAAAACGGCACGCTTTTTTATTATACCTACGAGATCAGTTTTACAATTCAACTAATCACACCGTTTCTTTTTCCATCAGTTACTACAAGGTACATTCGTTCACAACAGGTTTCACGTTTACCAATGATAATATACCCTGGCAGTAACTATCTATGCTCATTGGTTAGCAGTCAGGGTTCACATAGCCTGCGATTTCACTTTGTGCATAGGTATGTACAAAGTTGATCTGTTAGATAATTGTTATTTGGCACGATGATTCAGCTATCGCTGGAATATGGTCAGGATGTTTCTTTATTACCTAAATGAAATGTATTATGGACCAATTTCGATGAATCGCTTCGAATGAGTTTGATGAGAAATAATGCTTACAGAGCTGGTTCTATGTACGACCAAACGTCATACAAATGAAAACCAGTTATCGACGCATGATATACTAGAGTTTAGGCTGATTAACTATTTTTGCGTTCAGGAAAGCCCTTGTATTACAATTCAAATGAGTGTTGACCCTTTGAAGGTTACGACTGTAACATACATCTAGATGATTTACAATTTCAAAATACTTTACCCAATGCTGTGCCAAGACTTTGAAAACGATACGATTTAAACATTTTCCATGGAACGAGTCGATTGACTTTGCGGGACATAAATTGATTAATGGACAGTGAAAATTACGTCAATTATTCCGAGTTTGGTGCCATTTACCATAGCAGAAAGTAAACTGTTGTAGGCGGTTCTATGAAAAATTCACGTACAAGCAGTTTTGAATGCAATTACATGAATCTACAAGCTTCAAACTTGACCGCCTATTGGATTATCAATCACTTTCAAGTCTTGTTTGCAAAAGAGGTTTGATCGGGTAGAGAGAAATATTTTTAAAAATCAGAAAACGAACGGTCACAATATCAAATTTTTTAAATTATCTTTACTCGCTAAGTATACAGGTTGCAACAGCATTAACACTACATCACACCGATGTCAAACGATTAGGCTTCGTCTCATACCTACAATCTTTGAGACATGTTATTCATATGTTGATCGCTCAAGTCTGATTGTGAGATTTGTATGGGTATAGGGGTAGTAGAGATATTACCATAGTCAATTTTCTCTATAAAAAAAGACTCCAGACAACGGAATACTTGACTTTGTTTTCATCTAGGGAGGATGAGGAGGGATCTTTCAAACGAATCGTGCCAAGTACATTTCCTCAGCTTGATAGTACAGGCGACACTAGTTATTTGAAAGCGCAAAATACCTGTGAACTGAATCTGCTACCACATCCGTCAACGATGCACCTGAACGGTTTATTTCCACCATGTGAAAGAACATGTCTCTCCAACCACCGACGAGAGCAGGAAGTTCTCCCTTGTACTTTACAGCCCTGCCAGTGACAAATGAAATTGTCACCACCAGTTTGAGTATTGATGTGAGAAACCTGGAAGGATAGGTTTGTTATAGATTATATATAGAACTGCCAGGACAAACGAACGAGTATCGTCGAAAATTGTTAACGTTACATGGTTATATCGACCTGCAAATGCTCAAGTAGACCACTGCTCGACTCAAATCTGGCGTCGCATTGGTCCCAATTGCAGATACCGCTGTCTGTTGTCTGGGGTCTGTTCTTTCCCGGTGCTTGAGCTGGAAATCGGATGGTGGTCGGTGCAGAAAGTATAGGCGACAGAGGTTCCTTCGGTTTGTTGTCAACGTGGGCTACCTCGTCGTCCTGCGGGGTACGGGGACCGGTGGGGGGCGGCCGCGAGAGATGTTCGTTCTGTGATCTGGTTGCAATAATCGTCGACGTCAAATTGTTGTTCTCGTTTACGGTCGGCTTGGCGAACGCGTCGTCTCGAAAACCGACGTCATCTATGGCCTCCGTCGTCGGCGAGGAGGTCGGGTTCGGGTTCGGGTTCGAATTTAGAGTTGGGGTGGGAGTGGGGGTGGGGGTGGGGGTGGGGGTCGGGGTCGGAGGCGGTGAGGACATAATTTTTGGATCGGGACTGATGTTGGACGGCAGACGCATGGATGAGAGCTTTACAGTCGGAAGGGAGTTTAGAATGTTGGTCGAAATAGGTAGACTAGGAACGGGGTTTGGTAGTTTTTCAATTTTATTATGAGCACGTGGCACGATAACGGGCAACTTTTTCAACGGTGGCGGCGACATCGTCAGCGTGCGAACCTCCCAGTCGTTCGGCCTTCCGTTCGGAGGCGTTGTCCCCAAATACTTGGCCAGTCCACCTTTGTTTCTCTGAACTGTCGGAGGTCGGCGAAATTCTGGCGAACTCTTGGCGACCAGCGTCGACATTTCTAATGACTTCTTCACCTATTTCAATGATACAGAATATTAGGTATACGTATACGGTACGCACCTATATTATACAATAACGCATGTTGCGAATCGACAATGTCATCCAAAGAAATATTTACGAAACTTAATTGGCATGAGTATACGTATTAATAATATGATACGCACGGGAGATCGATCGCTACTTTTTTTTCTCTCTTTTCGCTCTCTCTCTCTCTTTTTTTTTTTTTTTTTGCAAATACCTTGACTTGCTGCGGCTTGATCTGGGTCTTGAAATACTCGGTGATCTTTCCCTGTGTGCAATTTATTCGGCCATTCGGCCCTTCGTGATGGCGGTGCTGACCCTTTCCTCGGTTAGTCGGGTCGGCAGCCCCGGCCTTGGGCAGGGTCCCAGCTTCCGGTTCGCCCTTAATCTTCTTCAAGGTAGAACAAGCGGTGGCGGCGAGGGGTGGCGTCCAGGGCCATTGAGGGCCCCGCGAGGGGGTTGACGTAGGGGGCGCCAGCTTGTGCAGGGGGCTTGGGCCACTCGATCGAATACTGGCGAGACCTTCGTCGCTGCTCGTACTACAGGGTGATCCGGGCTCGGTTATGTCGCTGGTCCCGCTGCTGCTGCATTCGCCGCAGGAGACGACCACTCCGCTGTGAAATCGAAGCAAAAATTAATGCTTTGTTTACGTCGGGAGCCAGCTCGTCCAAATTTTGTGATACAAGGCTCTACACATCAACAGACAACTATCGCGTGGACGTATTTCGCAGGTATATGTTGCACAGGTATACTTCGTAAATGGTCGGCTGTCTGCTCTCGGTCACGCCGTACGAGGACACACTGGGAAATTGCACCGCGATTGCCAAATGATCATATTACCAGAAGCGAGACTAAATTACAGTTCAAACCTTACCAATTTTGCCGCAACGGCGCCGCGGCGCTTCGTCATTTGACCAAATTTGCAAAATTGGGACGAGCTGTACGGCACAGTTTGTTCGAGGCTACTTTAAAATAAATATAAATGTAGACGATTTTGGGAAAATAGGCGAGAGGGTAGCTACGCCTGACCAGATTGATGGATGACTTGAAATAATTTAATAAAAAGAAAAAATTATGTTTGATAGTTTCTAATATGAATTTCTGAATCCGAAACTGGGTATGAAATGACGTGGAATACTGATTGAGCTAAATAATAATTGCTGCGAGAAGTCATTAGAGAGTGCGAGGTACGGGTGTTGAATCAATTGCAAGAAACAATATATTATGCATGATCCATATTGACGGCCGCGCACGGGCACTGACACCGCTGATAAAGCCTGGATAAAATTTCGAGGGACAATAGCCAGCATTGAACGGCCACTGTTGCAATCCAGTCAAGACCGAGATATCGATAGCTAGGGGTCAACGTTCTCACATCTCTGCTGATCAACTCTAATCAGTATAGTCATGCGCTTAGGGAGAGAACGGACGGACGACCATGATAGCCACTCACGACATGTCAGCCTCTTCAGCTAAGCGCTGATCGTAGGGTTGCAGATATGGGTATTATGTGTGCATACATACGTAATAGGCGCATATGCGCACGTGCCTAACTTGATAGCGGAATTAATTGATAATGAGTTAATGTCGATACATTAGGAAAGAGATTATTTTTGCTTTTGAAGCATTTGATGCTACAGGCGTGAAACGAGATAATAGAAGGCGAGGGAGGAAGTGTGGAGTGGAGCTAACGTGAACTAAGTACGATGGGTTAATACCACGTGGTATAAATAAGCAAGTTATATAAACGCCGCGTTACTAATGGTCGTAATTTACCAACGAATTTCGAAAACGTCAGCCGCGCATGTTCCACGGGCAACCATAGAGAGGACTGATTGTAAGTATAAGGCGCAAACTGCAGTTACAAGATGACATGCAGACTTAGGCATACTCGCTGACGACGAACTGGAGTTACGTGAGTAATTGTAAAAACCGGTTCACGGGATGAAGAGGAGTTCTTACTCAACATAAACACTGTCCTCGGGACAATGTTCTTCGGGGACACTACGTCCGCGCACATTCCCCCCGAGATGGGAATGGGCAATGTCGGGTCACCGAATTGCAAGGCTATACGTGACGTGGCACTCCCCTACCTCTTGTAAGTGCAACGCCACTTGCGACGAACCGAACACCGAAGTACACGTGGTGTTAATTAATCCTGTTATATCTATACGGGCGCAGATCATACACATTGCGTACATACTGCGTTTATATAATCTCTCTCTATATATTTCTGGGATTTTCTTCCTTCGTCGGTAAGAGAACTCCGTTACTATTCCACATTTTAGGCACCTTTTCGCTTCCGAATTTTTGCGAGACTGACCTAATTTTCATTGATCTCCGTGATAAGACAATCATAACACTGGTAACCAGATTCTCACTTCATTTTTTCATTTCTCACTTTTCATATTCACTTAATTTAACTCTACCTGTTATCTCTAACTCCAATTTTACTTTATCTCATCCCTTGTCTTAACTTACTATTGTAGTCTCCACTGTAATCTACTTTAATTTCTTTTCTTTATTTTCGTTTTCTGATTTTACCTATTTTAAGTTGTTATTTTCTGTCTGCTTACTTGCACTTTCTGTTTGTTTTTTTCTTGCTATATCCTGTAATTAATTTTCTATCTTATGTACTTGTCCAATATCGCTATGGACATAATAAATTATACCTATTTATTTATCTCTCTAGCCATATACATACTCATACACACGCGGGCACATACCAAGCCGAATAATGTATAGTCAATTTCCAATACGAATGATTTCAAGTTGGCGATTGGACGACCTTTGCAATATTAAGTACACATCATCGGGTGGCATACCACACATATGGGAATCTCTGCACGTATGGTCAATTATGATTGTATTTCTATTGCTGCCAAGTATGCAATATCATTGTTACGTCGCATCTCGAGGCGTTGAAGTGCAATGCTCGCCTGGATCGTGAAACGGTGACAAAGATCTGGGAAAGAAATAGTAAGAACTTGGTGAGCTGGAACTCTGCATCGAGACAAAAATTCATAACAACTCAGAGAGAGGGGGTTATATTTCGACCCCGCCATCCGCTGTTGCAGTTTGCTAATCCACTGCTTGACTGACCTTCGACTTTCCAGATAACGGGATTATATGCGAGCAGGGAGCGACCGGTTAAACCACAGGTACTCCCTCGAGTCATACTGCGCCTCACATTCGTTTATAATTGTTTATAGAAACTGCAGCATGGTCTACCTAACGAGGCAGGCTCCGGCATGTCGAGAGCTGTGAAAAATCTCCCTGTACTTGGCTCGCCAAGGACGACATTGAAAATCAGGTGCTGCATGATTGCATGCAATGATGAATAGTCGTTAATCAAAGGATCCGAATTTCTCAACCTACGGTCTTTCCTTGCAGCACTGGAGATATTAGCTGCCATCCGCCATTGACCTTCTGTTCCTTGACTGAGAATCTCAAATTTTAGAGTTTCTGATAACCCTACCGATGTTCCAAATTCTTAGGTTGTAACTTTTCTTACATACAGTCTCGTCAAATAAGTCTTTCCTCATCAATGAAGTGCCACGAAGAAATTTACCCTACAACGATACGAAATCCAATGATGTACCCAATTTTCATACAGCAATTAAGTGTACGTAGGTATGTACGTGGTGCACACAATATATCTACACGTACAGAAGCAAGTAACCGCTGGATATCTAAATAGAACGGTTGTTAACCCTCGCGAATCTGCGAGGTTTTCGCTACTACCGTGGTGCAGCATAAACACGGTGAACCTTAAGACACACCCGGGTTCATTTGCCCGTGATGTTGTAACGCTTCTCTCCTCAACCGGATAAGACTGCGAAGGACCGAGTGAGAAGAGGAGAGCGAGATGGAGGGGAGAGAAGAGCCGAGGCAGAGAGAAGAGGGAAGAGGGCGGCAACAGCCTCTGCATAGTTGGTATTCACTTCCAAGTTCTAGGCGGTAGACTTACAACACACTCGGCTCTACAAGCCTGCCTTCCTATACTTAGAACTCACAATCAGAAGAACTTCCTCTCCGTTCTTGTCTTCTTAATTCTGCCTTGAGTAAATTCAGGTTGGGTCGATTCGAGTTTAGGCAAGTCAAAATTCATCATTACCTAAAGTTTATTGTTACATTCGTTGTATGACTCTGCTGGTCTCATTTGTCGCCATCTGCATCGTTTCTCGCATAATATAATCATACCTACTTTTGCTAGCAACAGACCCGAGCAAGTGCGACCAGTGTCACACTAGAGTTGCCAGTAATGACTGTCTTGGGAAATACACGTAAGAATTGGTAGTTATGCGTACAGAACGGCGCACATCTGTATAGCAGATAAGGTAGGTAGTAGGTTGGCTCTTATACTTGATTCTCCTCATTCCTGCCAAATTACCACTTGGAAGAAAGCAGTGATAGCTGCAGTAAGGCCAGACTTAAAATTGTTTGTCCCAGGTGAATCTCAATTCCCATTCATTTGTGCCACCGCATATCTCTAGCGCTGTAAACTGGTATACAATATACATCTACGTGTAAGTTTGATGTTTTTAGGTATGTGCAAAACAGCTCGGAGCTTCTATATAACACAAACACCCCTGTCCCAAAACAATACTTTCGCTTCGACTTTCTTTGATTTTACGGGTATTCCATTTCAGCGAAACGTAACACTCTGGGTTTGAAGATTTGAAGACTAGAAAAAATCAAGCGATTTAGAAGAGAGGAAACGAAATGGTATGAGCGAAGGTCTAGCGGTGTTTAGGTACACTGTTCTGCGCGTAACAACACACATGTGTAGCTGTGTCCGTTGTCAGAATAAACACTGGCAAAGAGAGAAACTAAGACATCGATTGATTCATTGAATTTTATTGTGCCCTAGCTATGTTATGGGACAAAGGTTGAATACAGTAGAGAAAAATACAGTTTCAAAATACAAATTCGAATAAGCGACAAGATACAAAAAATATATACATATATCGGGGTGAAGCCTCGGAAAGGCGGAGAGGATGAAGGACTTGCATGTCGAGGATTGCTCATTGTAAAAACGCGATGATCTCAACACGTTCGGTCAATTCGCCCGCTTGACCGTGACTGTCGATTTCATCCAAGCGTTGTTATAAACAAACCATTTGTTTGTTCTATATTCAAAGCATGCTGAATAACGCTTGACGCTCGATACGGCGGATTCATTCAAAATTCAAGTTTCGAATTCACTTGATGACATATCCCCTTTATTCTTCGCTGACACATATATATATATTAGGCTGATTCAAAAAAAACGGCTAATTTTTTTTTTTCAAAATCCTCACATAAAAACTTCCGAGAAGGTGTGAAAAGACGCCTGTAAAAAGCAGAACCCTTAATATTATTATTAAGAGGTCGCGCATCGGGAATTTCTATTTCCCGTTTAAATAACACTGGAATAAATTTTTTAAAATTTTGCAATTTCGTATTTTTGCAACGGCTCATTGAATTAGCGGACCAAAGCATATTTTTGAAGGAAATTTGACGCTCTACAAAAAAAGTCCTTACAAAGGTTTCGATAGTCACACTCCTTCAAAAGTTATTCGAGGTCAAAGTTGAACTTATAAAAAAATTCAATGTTTTTTTTTTCGATGATACTATGAATCTTTTCTCATTATTTTGTTATAAAGAGGATAGATTTCGGAACAATTACATTTCTAAATAGTCAAGTGCATCAGTTATGGATTCTCCATGATAACATGTTTATTATTTAACATCGCATTTTTGTAAGGTAACTTTATATTGACTCGATGGGAAAATTAATGATTGAAAAAGCCCAATTAGAGTAAAATATATTTATTAAATATATATTTATAACAAAATAATGGGAAAAGATTCATAGTATCATCGAAAAAAAAAACATTGAATTTTTTTGTAAGTTCAACTTTGACCTCGAATAACTTTTGAAGGAGTGTGACTATCGAAAACTTTGTAAGGACTTTTTTTGTAGAGTGTCAAATTTCCTACAAAAATATGCTTTGGTCCGCTAATTCAATGAGCCGTTGCAAAAATACGAAATTGCAAAATTTAAAAAAATTTATTCCTGTGTTATTTAAACGGGAAATAGAAATTCCCGATGCGCGACCTCTTAATAGTAATATTAAGGGCTCTGCTTTTTACAGGCGTCTTTTCACACCTTCTCGGAAGTTTTGAATCAGCCTAATATATATATGACAAAAAAAACGGCTGATATATATATATATATATATATATATATACACACACACACACTATATGTTAACGAGAGTCATGATGGTAGCAATGAGCGATGAATAAAAGTAAAAATGAAATAAGTCCATATCTGGATGGAATGAAGTATACGTGTACTCTGTACATATGTCTATTGGATTTGTGATTTATTCCAAATTGTTTGAGTAGATATAGATGAGTTATCGCGAAAAAACTGAAAAATCACGGTTTATGCGATAACTTCGAGCAAAATGGAGTTAGAAAGCTAAAATTTGGCATGAATCAGTCATTTACCATCACAAAACAGTTGGTCACCCGCAAAATCCATTTCGAGTTAGGGCACTATTGGAATGCTTATCCGGCTATGCCCTCCATAAAATCTTGTTAAATAATTTATAATCTACCGTTATCTTCCGTACTTAAAATTTTTTCGAATGTTTTAAATCATTTGGAAACTTGTAAAATCGTTTGAAATCTTGGTACTGTTTGAAACCATTTGAAACCTATGAAATCTACTACTTGTGCAATCGATTCACATGAAATCTCTTGAAGTCGTTCAAATCACGTAAAATTTCCTGATATTGGTTGCAAACTAGTGAAATTTTCTGAAATAAGTACGTTGAAATGTTGAAAGATCAATTTGACAACGCTGAAATAATACGATGCTACAATAGTATATCATATGACGTGGAACGAAAGTTGGCGATTTCGACCAGTGTGAAGTTTGCGCCTGAGCGAAGAGAGGGACGGCAATCACACGAGTGCGATCGCCAACTTTTGACCTGAGTTACACTCGATAGTTTTTGTAACAAGTGGATGAAAAGTTGCGGGGCTTTGCGTGGTAGTTTTGCGAGCCGCAACTGATCAGGGGCGAAAGTGAAGCAATTGTGGACTGCGCATGCTTGAGCCTATCTGTACAACACTGAGATGAAATTGGCTGCTTTCGTCCCGCTGGACTGCTACGCAAAGCCCCACTTTTCATACACGTGTGATAAAAAAATCTTTTAAGATCTATGAGATCAGTTAAAACACCTAATATCTTGTAAAATCTGGTCATATCAGTTGTTACCTTGCAAAATATGCTATCAGATTATTGAAAAACTGTAGGTATGCTTCAATTATTAGTCATTTACCAATCACTTTGAACCGTGCACACTAGCCTGTATCTTTATGAAACAACCTTTAGTGCAGATCCAACCACTAACTGTATCTACCGATTCAACATTACATGTCATTCCTTGTCATTGTCATATGTTGACCAATTGTGATTATTTAAGTCAATCTATTGTTTATCCTAAAACTAACCGTTTCAATGCAATAACGAATATATTACAACTGTACGACACGTGTCAGATTAATTACTGGTAAACTATTACATGTATTTGTGAATCACAAACAATGCTGTATATAAATCCCATGTTAGTTTAATCGCAGTTTTGGATTATACTCTACTTATTTCATACCGCAGACCATTAATATGTAGGGTACAACTTGAAAATCGCTGATAACACTGAAAACTCTATGGTGGAATACGGTGATATAGGTTTCAAAAACCAATGTATTCAGCAAGGTTAATATTTGACAATTAACTATAGATTAACTGATAACACGTAAACATAACATTAGACAACTAATTGAAAAATTAACTGTTGGTATAAACTAAATATTATAATGTCCGGGGACGGAGTGGTTTTGGGGAAACGGGACCGACGTCTATTCGCAACGACTAATTAGCGAATAATTCCCGTGTCGATAAAATTCCGAATTTTGGTTCTTCGTGTAAACAGATCAGTTTTTCCACGTCAGGGGTGGAATGTGCGGGGAGAGGGTGGTTCTGGGAAAGTGGAACGGACGTCTATTGATAGCGACTAATTATCGAATAATTCACGCGCTGATATATCAACAAATTTACGTACGTACAAAAAGTTTTGCGTAATGATTGGCTGGAGGGGTGGAATATCAAGGGTTGACCTGGTTTAAGGAGAATAAAACCGACGTCAATCGACAGCGAATAATTTTTGCGTTGGAATTCTTCGATGTCAGCTTTATTTACATTATTTTTAGTATGTGGCGATGCTAGCTTAATTGTAACCTGGGTATAACGTTTGTTTTTTCTTATTTTTATTTTTATTTTTTTTTAATTTTAAACGGCTGTGGTAGAAAAAATTTCCCCGCAATTAAAAACCGTATAATTAGCAACTAATTCTCTAATTGATAGTTACTTGGTATGTTATATTGGCATAGCGAGCTTCACGGAGGTGAATTACCGTAGTAAATGTATTTCTGATAATTGTTATTGCACTTCTCAAAAGCATTTCAATTACAGAAAAAAAAGAGCAGTAAAAAAGAACTCAGTGCAGTTAACACAAACGCTGACGTTGCATTACGTTAATTACTTTCTCACATCTGTAATTATATATTGTTTAAATTTTGTAACAATTGGTCCAAATTTATGTTCCGCTAGTAACATGATCAGAAAATCGATGAGGTTCGTAAACATCTCATAAATAATCTAACATCAGTGACAGCTGTTTACCGCTTTTTTTTATTCACTTATTAGAACGCGTCGTACGCCCAAAATCAAACTGTAATATTTCGAACACATCTTATTTCAGAAAAATCAACATGAAACTGAATGTACTATACCTTTTACTTTTCGAGTTTGCGGAAATTCCCCAAAATAATATACTTTGAGATCTTGCAACGTAGGTCTGAGCATGCTACATGTATTACTAATTAATAATTTAGCGTTGAGAGTTTATGAGTGTGTAAAATAGTTATATATTTAGACTGACAAATTTCAGCCGTACCTACTTGTTGTACTTGGCGGTTGAATAAAATGTGATTAAAAAGAAGGTGGAGAAAGTTTCCTCTATCGTTTTCACCTCTCAATGTATTGATTATTTTTCTTAAATTTGAGATAGCCATACGTACGTATAGGTGCACCAATTGAAACTGCATTATTGCTATTTCGCGTTCTCACCGTAGTGGTCATAAGTTACAGCAACGATATTAACCATGAATGCTACGGATCTAAACAGATACAACAGTTGTGATTTATTAATAACGTGGAATAATGATCTCGAAATATAAATTGTACATGTTCTTACATTGTGGGATAGTATGTATTCAATCATACGACACAAAAAATCGATGCTGTATGAAAACAGTATGCTTGAATATTTTACGTGGAGCAAAGCAACATTCAAGCTTTAATTTGTACAGTTCATGTGTCCAATGTCTTATCCTTACTGGTTGGTTACCAAACATTTTGATTCGTAATTACTATATCTGAATTCACTTACAAGAAGTAGTATGCATGGGGTGCCTGCGCTTCAGCCCTCCCGTAGATTGGCACGCAATGATAATGTCGGAGAACTTAGCATGGCCATTTGAGATTAGAGAAAAAATAAGTTTTGTGCTAAAATGTGCTTGGTTTGCGCTGCAACGTGCCGCGAATCGCAGGTCCCGATTATCAAAAACCGGGCTCTAATCGTCAAAAAATCATTTTTTCAACCAGCATGGCCATTTTGTTTTTTCGAAAAAGCAAGGGTTGTGTCAGAATGTGCTAGGCTTGTGCTGCGATGTGCCGCAAACAGTAGTCGATTATCTCCAAAAACGTAGCTGATATTGCCAAAAAACTATATTATTAAAATTTTTTTCGTCGAACTTCGGTCATTTTTTTTCTAAACGCGATATCCCGATTCCTCGAGCTGTGTAGGCATCGCTAGGTTTGTGAGATACGTTGTTTCAGGAATCGCCTTTTATGTAATTATTTTCAGATATAGGTGTATGATTGTGCGATTTTCGACAACAGAAATGTCCGATCACTTCCAGTTCAATTGATATAACTATTGTTTTCCTATAGGTAGATTGGGCTGGGATACAATATTCTACGGTGCTTTGACATTTTTCAAACGAGGATTATATCTTGCGTGTCACAATATGCAATCACGATGAGGACCATTCACTTAAAAATTTAACGGTTGTTAATTTAACCCCAACTTGGTGTTGTCATATGCTTTACTCCAATCTGCGGAAAACTTAATTCCACTTGCTGTTGTTGCGACTGCAATTTATTTTCCGTGTACGCAATTCCTGTGTATGAGTGAGCGATGGTAGCGCACCAGCTAGTGGGGCGGGAAGGCTCGATCACACGGTGAGCCGTTTGAATGAGTGCGTGATCCCCTCCATCCAAACTCTTTGCATCGGCTCGGTTCGGTGGATTCCGGCAACGTCCGGCGGTGACCCCTTCTATACGGTCCGGTGCAGGCCCTGGTACTCCTCATGTCTTGTAGCGTATCGACGCAGATGCAGAACTCCCGAATACGACAGCTCACGAAGTTTGTTATTCGCATCCGTACGTTTGCACGTGTGCATATAGGTCCGGCGACAACGTGACATTGTCGCGCATAGTTTTGTTTTGAATTAAACTAAAAGCGCCTTATTGACGAAGTACAAAATTTGTAACTAGTTACTAATAAAACGCTTTTTTGGCGCAATAGCGCCGAAAATTTATAAAACCACCTAATTTTCTATGTGACTTTCGCTCTTATTTTTTACTACTCTTTACTCTCGCTACTTAAACGAAGGTTTAGGTTTTTATCTTACGCGCGTCGACTGCGTAATTGAAATTCGATTGTACCTATTAGTTATTCTTTCCTCAACGATTATATGCAGGCACTGTACCATAATGAATTATGGTGCAAGTAAAATTGTTGTTAGTACAGATCCTCCGGCTATCGTACAACTGAGAGAACTTTTACAATCGTCAGAATTTGAGGTTGTATCAGGCAGCGGTAAAGTTCTTCCTCCAAAAAATGACGTTTTTCAAAGACTTTCCGACGCAATGACCGCATCGTTGCGAAAAAAACCGAAAAATATTTACACGATTATTTTGGAGAACAGGTATACTGACACAGATTCGACAGTCCCGGAATATCACACATAACCATCCGACCATGATAAATGATTCCCTGAACTCCACACTGGATGTTGTTTTAGAATTCAAACTTGATCTAACAAACGTTTGGTCAGAGATGGCACCTGAAACAATAAAATATGACTTTCAGTCTCGCGGTAAACGTGAATTACAGTAACTCAAACGGAATGCCTGGACGCACACCTTGTATGATGCAATATTTGAGGAAACGAAAATACCATGCGCATTGAAGTTCAAAACAAATGAAGTTTCAGAAAGTGGTTTCTATGTCTCAATTACTGGAGATTGTCCTGATTGTAAAACTCGATTTCTTGGACGGATTATTAACATTCCAAGTGAAAATGAACCAACTATTATGGAATGCTTCACTTACGAATTCAACCGGTCCGTAAATCACACTACAAAAAGGCAGTTGGAAGGAGCTCGAAGAATAAAAGTTGCAAAAGAAATGGTAGAGGGAAATATGCTTCCGTGCAATTGGAGGCGAAAAGAAGGTGACCGGTTAATAGATAGTATAGGGGATGATGAACCGGCACACATTCCTAGTGGCCAGGTTCTTAGTAAAGCCGCAACAGAGATGCGAGACAAGATCCTTGGTTTGATTAGAACCCACGATGTTTTCGAAAGTTTTCAGGATATGAAATGTGGGTCTATATACGAAACATCGATTCATTCAATTGGTTTTTTCGAATTTTTTGTGCATTATTGGTCCAAGGAACAACTTGCGGTGTACCAAAAATTTCACAAAACCCTCTATATTGATGGAACTGGGTCTGTGGTCCGCAAAATACGACGGCCTTCCGGCTACAGCCATCATATATATCTGTATCAAGTAGTTACTCAGGCAAACAACAAAACTATACCGGTTTTTCAGATGTTATCTGCTGAACATCATACTGATGCAATTGCAAAGTAGCTTTTGGAATTCTTGCGCACAGGTGCGAAAGAAACTTCGTCGTTTCCTCTACCACAAGAAGTAGTTACAGATTTTGACAAAGCCCTTTTAGGTGGAATTGCCAGAGCTTTTGCACAACAATCGAGTTTGAAAAAATACCTATCATTCTGTTTCGAATATTTGACGGAGGCAATTCTGACACCGCCCGTATGCATTCTGCGCTTTGATATTTGCCATTTTATTGATATGATTTCGAAATGGAAGTGCTATGACGGAACACCGTACGGTACAAAATCGATGTGTATCCGGGCAATGGCTGTGCTTCGACAGCAGGAAACCATACCAGCACTCGAAGCAGTCGCTAAACAAATTTTCTTACTCGTCCTCAGCCGAAGCGTGGACAGTGGAAGCTTATCTGATAGGGCACGTATTCATATCACGGCACTGATAAAAGGTATCCCTCATATCGACTTGATTAAACCCGAAGAAGAAGACGAAATTGACGATGATTTCGAAGATTCCAAAAAAGAACATAGTTCCGATTCTAAGTACGATGAATTATTAAATTCCGCAGAGGATGTACCAACAAGTACATGGGAATGGACAAAAAAAACATCTATGAAGAATGTGTTGTACAAATAAGAACCGAATTGAAAGGTGAAAGTGAAAATATCAACGCTTTCTATAATCCGAAGTTCGCGAAACATCTCAAAAATTTACTGCCATACTTTCCTCTGTTCTCTGAATGTATGCGAAAAGCCTGTCAAAGCGGATCTAGAAATGCTACGTTGGCTGCTATCGAATCAGAGTTCAGCGACTTGAAAAATCGTACGCTGATCAACGAACGACATACCTTACGTGCGGACACATTCGTTGCAACCCATATTTTATCATTTCCAGGAAAAATCAAGTTGGCTTTAGCAGGACAATCGGAAAATGATGCACTTCTCGAACTGGAACGATGGACAGAAACCAATAACATCGATTTAAATAATGAGAAACGAAGAAGTTTTTTGAATAAGTTCAGGCATGAAGAAAATGAAGAAGTATATGAAAAAAATGATAGAAAGTTGAACAAAAAAAATGACAGTCCTGAAAACTCAATTACGATGGGCGAAAACACAAGTAGTCCCGGATATTCCACCGAGATTTGTACGCAACCGTCGATAGATGTCAAACTTAACGAAGAGTTAGGTATTCAACCCATCGATTCGTCATGGACAGCTCCTGAGCAGTCGGCTATCCTTCGCGTTCAAACTTTACCAGATTATATTGAGAATTGCTCGCAAGTAATCAGTGACGATCCCGCACAGCATCTTTTCGACGATTGTCATGATCCTAGTGATCAAGTAGTCATTAAGCAAGAAACCCGAAAAAGCCGTCCAACTCCATCCGAAACGGATACAGTTACGAAAATTCATTTCGATACTCATTGCCGAGAGGTACCATTAGATAATCCACTTAGGAATATTGAGCATGGCTCTGATCAAAAGCGGGGCCGATTATTCGTAAGAAGCGATGAAGTCTTGGACTCAGCGAACGCAGCGGTGATAGAGCTCAAAGAGCAGCACAACTGGAGGAATAAAAATAAAACGAAAAAAAAACCTGAATACACCAAAGCGTGTCCGAATTTTGACTAATAATATCGCGGCATATACTTCACTGCCACTGCTACCTAATGGTAATTGTTGTAAGAATGTGAAGGATAGATCAACTATATTAGTCGTGGAAAACACATGTGGATTTAATAGCGTTTGTCAAATATTAGCGATGGCTATTTGTAATAATCCACGTTAAAAAGCAACCATTGTTAATAGCGCTGCAGGTATATACAAGTGTATCGAACCATTGATACAAAAAGGTCTAGTGTCACAGGTTTTCAAAGAACGTGCCAATGCGCTACTAGCTTTACCAAGAATAAAAAAAGAACGGAAAGGCGAAATCATTAAAATCAGAGCAGACTCTAATCTTACTGTTCTTGTCGAAGATTTATTCGTTGGTATACCCAGTTACACACTGCGATGTAAGTGTTCACAATGCGGTATCGAAACAGAACATCGTCGAGTTTTTTTAGATGTTAACTACAACCCCTTGACATCAGAAGGAATAACAGTTCTTCATCAAGCGGTATCGTTAGGACGGTATGTTCCGCGCAAATGTTGTGGTACAAGTACACAAATTGTCGAATACGGTTCACATTTATTCCTTGATGTCGATACAGGTAGAAATAAGAGAGAGAAACTGTCAAATGTTCCTCGAGACTTGATAGTAACAGATGGCACTCGATATAAATTAACTGGCGTTGTTGAGTACCAGGGGCCTAAGTGTGTAAATTCTGTTGGACATTATATTGGATATTGCTGGACTGGCAGTCATTGGATCCGATATAATGATAATGCGCGCAACAAAACAGCGCAAATAGTCACCGGTACCGTATCGGTAGGGATTCACCTATGTGTATACACGATTTGATAGCGATGCCTCAGAAAAGAAAATTAAATGCGTCAGTGCTTGTTAATATGGTATGAATCGATGAGTAAATGCGGATGTAAATAAAAAGTCTGGGTGCTTGTACATAAAGTGTAAATGGTGTGTGAATCTGGATCTCAAAGTGGGATGGATTTTAGTTGAACCCACAAATGCCAACCGCACCTCCACGTGGTGAGATCCGGGCAACATAAGTTATGTTCTGCTTACGGCCAACGCGGCTCTGGTTTATGTATTTGTAAGTGAATAGTCCTCATCGTGATTGCATATTGTGACACGCAAGATATAATCCTCGTTTGAAAAATGTCAAAGCACCGTAGAATATTGTATCCTAGCGCAATCTACCTATAGGAAAACAATAGTTATATCAATTGCACTGGAAGTGATCGGACATTTCTGTTGTCGAAAATCGCACAATCATACACCTATATCTGAAAATAATTATATAAAAGGCGATTCCTGAAACAACGTATCACACAAACCTAGCGATGCCTACACAGCTCGAGGAATCGGGGTATCGCGTTTAGAAAAAAAATGACCGAAGTTCGACGAAAAAAATTTTAATAATATAGTTTTTTGGCAATATCAGCTACGTTTTTGGAGATAATCGACTACTGTTTGCGGCACATCGCAGCACAAGCCTAGCACATTCTGACACAACCCTTGCTTTTTCGAAAAAACAAAATGGCCATGCTGGTTGAAAAAATGATTTTTTGACGATTAGAGCCCGGTTTTTGATAATCGGGACCTGCGATTCGCGGCACGTTGCAGCGCAAACCAAGCACATTTTAGCACAAAACTTATTTTTTCTCTAATCTCAAATGGCCATGCTAAGTTCTCGGACATGCAATGATATTCATACATTCATACATCAACGGCAATTTATGATAAAAAAAAAAGAAAGAAAAAAAAATTCATAATGGCATCTATCCAAATCCAAGATTGGCAAGACGATAATCTATTCGAAGCTAACTGATCAATTGACTTCCGATTAAGTCCGTAATTCTATAAAATATGAATCTAAGCTGCAAGCGGAAAAAACAAAACTTTCGAAATTTCATGCGTTAGTAATATTAAACAAGCTGTTATCAAACAGTAATTCCGATGTTAAATTGATCGTGTACGAAAAAATAAGAAGTTAATTTGTATAATGATAACTGCCGATGTTTGAGACGACGTTGTTACACGGGATCACATACGACACGAAGAGGTATTGAAAATCATTTCACTAAAAAATAAAAGTCGAATGTGCCCGCCAAGTACGTAGGTCTTGGAATGATGTTTCGGTATCACTACATGAAACAGCGAGATCCGACACGACGTATACCTCTACTTGCCGAGAGGTCGTAGGGCTTGGAGATTTTTCCTGATTTCACGACAGAGACTGGCAATACCTAAGTTGTACTTGTATGTTTATTATGATGTGGTTTTGGTAAGTTGGCGGATTTTACATTTCAGATATTTTTATCTAAATTATCGATTACAGCCTGGGGGAGAGGGAGGGAGGGAGAGAGGGAGGGGAGAGAGAGAGAGAGAGAGAGAGAGAGAGAGAGAGAGAGAGAGAGAGAGAGAGAGAGAGAGAGAGAGAGAGAGAGAGAGGGCCGGAAGGAGAGGGGGGATTGCTACTTCCTGGCCGACTCACTGCCGGCATATTAACCTTGTCCCAAAGTTGGCCGTCTCTCCGCATGTCACGGACGCAACTCGAAGGCCGGCAGTGCTTCCTTCTGCTGTATAACAAGTTCATTGTCACTTGCGCAACAGAAGCAGTGGTATCATGCCTGACACCGCTGTAATTTTTTTTACCGGCGCACACAGCAAGAAACAAGATTGTTAAAGTCACGCCGTCGATAGGTACAAAGGTCCATCGTTACGGGTATATGTCAATAAATACCTGCCATTGGTACCTACTTGGCTCCTCTATCATACGGCGCGACTTTTCACAAGCCCTGCGGAAATTCTTCATTTTCCAGGGTGCAAGTACCAACCTCGTCCCGGACTTCCGTGTGTCGCTACTATTGCTGCTGTATTAACTGTCTCGGAATTCGCTCTAAATTGTGTCATAACTCAAACTCTCACGACGAGAACCATGACGGAGCTGAGAAACAACCAATGTGGCTATCGCATCGGGCGCTTCAACCCTTTCAGGCATCCTATACCATCTGATTATGAGCTAACTCTCGTCGGGGGCTGCGAGAGTTACCTTGTGAGAAAGTTGACAATGAGTGAGATGACGCATAGTGCTGACCGCACGAAGGGCTTGCTGCAACAAGTATAAACGAGGCCTCGATGCTCTGACCAGGGAAATGAAGGGTTGCATGGAGGGCCGCACAGGTACCTAATACCGACCCCCCACCCGATTATTTCATATTATTTCCGATTATATAAGATCGTCCTATCGCCGCCCGCGTCCTCCCGACAATTAGCGAAACCGCCCACGAAACTTATCACATATCGAATGTGGAAGAATACATACACATAAGTGAGTAAGTTATCGCGCTTCGTACGAAATCACGGCTGCGTGGTATTTCAGTGCATTTTCAGCAGGAGCTGTATACTTTGGAATACCTCAGAAAAGGTGAAGAGGGACGAGGGTTTTCCTTTCCTTTCAACTATCGGGTGAAGCTGGGGGGGGGGGGGGGGAGGTAGGTATATATACAAGGACAGCGGGTAGCTTCGAAACAGCTGCTTCGCCTTAAAATGGCTGAAACGGAACGTTTATTGGTTTAGGGCTAAGGTTTCTTCGCTCTGTTTTCGGATATGTTTATTGCGCCGGGCAGGCGGCACACGGCTGTTTCTTGAGGTAATCAACATTTCAGGGGAATGCTCTACGGTTGTAAATTTATTCCTAGAATAATTTATCAGGCATCTCCTTACATCCGCGTGGGTATACTCGTAATACTTATACGCTTTGTTATGAACGCCCACAAAACTCTCACATGATCCGCGTAGGTTTTCCCAACGATTGTCGGCATTGCCTCATTTACCTGTAGTAGCGAGAGTGAAATCATTTCCATCGATAATGAAGATATCTGCGGTCCAAGCAAGTACGTTCGCAAACTCGATCGTTTCTCTTCTCTGCGCACAGCTCTTCTTCAAAAAAGATTAACGGTGACGACACCATTAAGAATTGTCTGATATATACGTTATTCCGCGTGGTGCAATTCGAGTTTCAATAATGCATATCTGAGTACGAATCATGTGTCGGTCCAGTTACTTTCGTTGAAATAGAACCGGCGTCGAATGAGTATGAACAATATTCGAACGGGGATCCGAAAGATAAACATATTTTCAGCCTTAAACGGCCGATGGCCAAGATTTAAAGAAATATTGTAAATATATTTGCTGTGGAACAAACAATAGCTTTACTGCCGTTTTCACTTTCATCCTTTCTCTTTCTTTTCAAAATTTAATATTACTTACGCGCGTCGCCAAAAGCATGATTCACTTCACATCAGGCCTGATTCAACACTTGCACCACTATATCAATTATCGCAGTAACGATCACTGTAAAGCATATTTATTGAACTAATCATAGGTACTCATTCAACTTGCAACTGATACAAGTCACCCTGCACGAAGTGTGAATCAAAATAACTATCGAATACCCTCTGTGCGTACGTCATTGATCAACCCGAGCTCGATTATCCTTCGTTGGAATGTCGGTGAAAATAGTTGAATAGTTATCCACCGAATAGTAGACTTGCATAACTGTGCTGGATCTCGATAAGCTTGGATAAACGAACTGAATGACAGAGGAGGAGATGAAACAGGGAATGAGAAAGGTGGTGCGATGTAGGATACGCGACTCTGGTTCCCGCGAGGCTACATGAGCTGCAGTTCCGTTCCACCCTAGGGCGACGCGGAGTGACGACTGGTAAGGAAAAATCAGTCCCAGCTATTCTCGAGGGTGCCGCTCGACGGCCTTGGAGGGCTGCAGCAGCGGCTCTGCATGTCCCTCGACTCAGTTCATGCCGGGGTCTCTGAGCGAGTTGCTGTCATGAAAGAGGAAAACTTTATGGAATGCTGCAGGTAGAGAGGTCTGCAGACGCATAAGCCGACCTGCGCACCCAATCCATGTGCACGCAGTGCTGCTTCTGTCTAAGACCGCATACTGCGTGGTTGCCGAACTCCTAAATTTTCAAATTGACAAATTCCGTGTTATAAGGATGGTGAATTTTCGTTACGCCGCGGCGCCGTAATATAATGAAAATCATCGTCATCGAACGGATCGATGACAAACTGGTGGCAAAGCTTTCACGAGATATACAAGTCGCATAATTCCCACGGGGCACCGCAAATGAAATATAAAGTTTACGAATTACCCCGTGTATTGAGACGCTGGGTGTTTCGATTGCGAGCGTGCGTGACGTGGGGCTGAAGTTATCAAAACAAATTTTCTTCCGTTATAGTCAAATGAGTTTCATATATTTACAAAGTATCAGAGCGATACAAGATACCCACAGCAGGACGGACCTTCCGAAAATGTTGACATTTCTATTTTTTTACGATTTTTCTATTTAATCGAATATACATTTTTTACCATGCATATTGATAGATAATCAATGATTTATTCAATAGAGGTAGAATTAAAGGATGCAGAGGTATTGGCAAAAACAAAAATTAACAAAATTTTGTTTAATCATTTTTTTTTAGACGGGGTCCCTTGTGCCCCGGAATTTTTGTTCTGAAATTATGGCAATATAATGAGGAATTTGTTCAAGATAGATCAAAACAACTTGGATCCGGTGCTCAAAAGCCAGAAAAAATAATTAGCGGCTTAGGCGGTCCGTCGTGCCCCATGTTACCCTTTATACGCAATGAAACGTTTGGAATCGTGCGTTACGGTGAAAGACTGGTTTGACAAATTTAAGACAAATTTGTTTTCATACTCCCAGCGCTTCCCTAATATGGCACCAACATTCTCCGAGATGTATTCATAAATTTTTATGAATATTCCAGGAGTACATGGGGTACATATCTAATATACACGACTACACGGAGAGTGGAATTCGAATTGTTTGGCAAATTATACGAGTTGATTTATGCCCTCTCGTCGCTGCTGTTACACCCATAGATACTTCGAAGGTACACATGAAACCGCGTCAACGTAATTAACGAAGGAGAGATCCAGTGAGAGTACGTACTTACCTCGAGTATTATCCTCCGATTGGTACCCGTTCGAAGGTAAGTAGTTAGATAAAACCGAGAATGACGCACTGCCATGAATATTGTAGAACTGCATGAACCCCGCATAGCTGCAGCACATACACGTGCATGTCCGAAAGGGTTGAAATTTAGCCATTTATCTCGTGTGTGCGAGCCTTGCATCTCGTTTTCCAATTTCTTCCTCTAACATATTATATGTATTACAAAGTTTAATCTAGAGCTAACAAGCGTCAGACTTTCGGGGTAGCTATCGTTACTTGGCATTTATATGTAAACAGAATAATTTATAGCATAATTATAATTATATAAAATTTCACACTACGGGTAGTTGCTCGAGGTTCTACTCTTAGGTTGAGACATGAGCTACTCCATGAAAATTTAACGATTCTTTCCGATTTTGTACCACTATAATGGATCCAATATTACAATTTTGGAAGTCTGACCTTGAATTCGTTATCGGTGGACCCATAGAAGCATCCACCTACTAATTTCTACCAAAATTCGAATATTTACCGTTTTTTTCTCACCATATTGGATTCGCCATTTTGGATTTCACAAATCTAACATAAGATTCGTGATCAGCCACCCAACAAACCTTCCAGTACTAATTTTCATCAATATCCAACTGTTGTTAGTTTTTTTCAACTTATTGAATACACAAAAATTAAATTTTTTAAGTCTGACTTTAGATCTGTGATCAGCGACCCAAAAAACTTTATGGCGCCAATTTTCATTCGAATTCATTGATCCATTCTTAAGATATCATCATTTTTATTTTATTTATCGGAATTTTGTCATTTAAATAATTCAAAAAGTACTAGACCCATCACAGCCAAAATCTTATCAATTCCAAGTTTGGAAACTCGTTCTCGAGATGTCGTCGGAGAAAAAGATTGATCACACACATACATACATATTAGTGTGTATCTTATTTGGGTCATGTCGCGCTCATCCCTAAAAAGTAGTCATGTTGTACAGTAGAAAATCAGGCTAAATCCAGAACATTTCCGATAACTCTAACACGCCCCACCAAGCAGTCGAATTTCATGTGGAAGAATGCATGCATTTGAAATTTTATTGAAAAAACTGTTTATTACTTTAAAACTGTATATTATCAAAAAAAATCTTCTGGCTATTCTGTAGGAAATTTAATGCTCTACGTAAAAGTCTTGTGTAAAATTTTTATAAATCTGATATTTATCATATGATCAGAGAAATTTCTGGATTTAACCCGTTTTTTTTTTTTTTTTACATAACATGAGTTGTTTTTGGGGGTGAGCGCGAAGAAGTTTCAAAATAACCCAAATAAGAACCCCCCTAATACATATATACAGACATCCATACATGCATACTTCCAGCCGAAAATGGTCGGAGGTGATTCTCTAGATATTGAAACGTCGAGATCGAGTGAAAACTCAACTTTTCAATTTCGGGGTTTTTACAATAAATTCTTTTTTTCTGTGGAAACAGAGAAGCGGAAAGTTAACGAGTCTGTCACGGTGGTAACATATACCGTGAGTTTTCCTAGACGCGGAACGATCCATGCGCCTGATTCCGGCAATCGGAGTTGAGCATCCATAAAAACTCTGAAAGTCCAAAATCTCGAAATTAAAAGCTTTTCGAATCTTATACAGAATTGCGAAAGAGTAAGTTCCGAAATAACAAAGCACTGAAAACCAAAGTTCCGAACACGCATTGCTCAGAATAGCAAACCCCCGGCAATCTAAAGTTCCGAAAACCGGTTTCCTTGTATATACACACTAGCATTCACGTACACTGGTGCTTACTATTAGGAACTTTGAACCGTTGGAACTGTGCAGTTTCGAGAGTTTTTTGTTCAGGATACCGCGTCTAGGGATAATGATCTTCGTATCTTTTAACTACTTGTTACAGGATTCTTGAGTTTTTTCAAACATTCGTCTGATAGGAAGTAACAAAGAATCTGCAATTTCAAGACCGTGAATGAGAATTTTATGTACTGTTGTTGGTATGAAATACCGCGGATACAGTTTCACAAATTTTCGTGCTGTATTTTCAGTGAGTTTTGTAATTGCCGTACATTCATTTCGAAACCACAAGAAATTACCTGCAATATAAGATGAAATTGCTTTATCAATTATTCATCAACTCCCGTTATTGAAGCAAAAATTTTATTCAGATCAACAATAAGCCCTAAACTGTTAAGAAAACCTTATTGTACCTATACGTTTTCTTCGTCTCTCAGCATATTTTTTATCCTTCTTGCGCAGTTGATAGTTTTCCATTTCCAATTTGTAACCTATATGCAAGCAACATTCAAAAAACCGTATCCAAGCATGCAAAGATGATATTCTGAATTCGAAGTGATCTTTATTGATCAATTTTTGTAAAACCTTGCCGATATTATTTATAACGTCCAATTGTAAGATCATTTATTCTTCTTTCAACTGTTTGATTTAGCAATGCTTGCAGTGTAAATGTGGCTTCACTTTCAGTTACACCAATTTCTGATTTGACGGGGTAACACTTTTCTTTAGACTCCAATACATATTCAAAAGGCGGGTACAATTTTTTTATACGCTTACATAATCCGTGATACTGACTGTTGGATAGCTTATTTTCTATTATGATGATAACATATTTTCTGTAACACGTTCCATAAGTTTCTGTAAGGTACTTTGATGATTTTGATGGACTGCCTGCTGTGACATCCTTAATTACTTTGGCAGCATGTAATTTTCCTGAAGCCCGAGGACCCATTTGTGTAGCGTAGGCTAGTGCTTCGACGCTTTGTTCTGCTCGAACCTTTTCTGACCTGCTCCGTTTTGACCTGTCACTCAAATCGTTCCAACTTGACGAAGGACGCCCCATTATATTGTACATGGAAGACCCTGTACAGTTATTTTGGATTGTGAAAGATACAGGAACGTTCAGCCAAACATCGAAATTTTTCGAAGAATATTATTTCCGTTCTGTCAACTTTTTCCACCTTTTTCTAAACTCCAATATCAATTTCGCAATGACATCCTTTAAATTTTGGGGTAAAATGTAAAATGATATCTGTTTCCACAATGTCGTTCGTCACAATGATATTTCCGTTAAATATTTTTTTCTCAAAGAGGAAAATCTTCATTCTCGTGAAAGAAAGAGTCTCCCCAAAACAAGAGCACTTTATGCCCATTTTGGGGCCTGCGCGAATTTTTCCGAAACAAGGGCCAAATGGTACCTCGTGATACCCTAATACGCAAGGGCAAATTTGAACCCGAGTATACGAATGCTTACGGAGATATGAGGGAGCAAAGTTGTTAAATTTCTATATATTCGGTAACATGGTCCCACAAATCAGAAAAAAAATTCAGATTCGGAAGAGCGACCATGCATGACATTCCCGTGTATATTTCGACGCTGAATCAGAATCTGATATCAAAAATACCCGTACACCCCTGAAACAATTCAGTTAAAATCCCCAAAAAATCCCTTAAAATGAAATCGAATTATGACGATGAACATCATCGTATGTCCAAACTGATTTCAGAGGACATACGATGTTCTCGAACGAAATTTTGAGATAATAATAATAATCCTTCATTAATCGCAGTTATGTTTGCAATAAATAGGAGTAAGAGTAGAGTACAGCAGGGGGTTGGCAGTGGTTGTAGAAACACCCGTATTTGCACCAGGTACAAGGGAACTGTCGAAAACATTATCCAGGTGTAGCCCGACCCGAGTTTAAAGCACCGACCAGCAACGCTGCGCCTGAACGGCCTGACCCGTCTTACATTTTTATAAGTGCCGTTCAGGACCTAATTACCAGGCCGGGGATTTGAACCCAAGTCCTCTCGCTCCGTAGCCGCGAGTGCTGAGTCACTGCGATTGGTAGTTAGATAGAGTTTTGCTGAATCAAAATCGGAAATGAGGTTTCGTTGAACTAAATTCCAAGAGAGGATGTTGTTCCTCTCAGCCGACGATTTCACCCTTGTTTCGGCATAATCGGCGCGGGCCTTAACGTGGGCAATTTTTGGGGAGGCTCTTTTTTCGATATCATTTGCAGGTTCTGTAAGAGTTAAAAAATTAGATGATTGGAAGGGTTAGTTTCTCAAATTTCTTATAAAAGATATTTCATACGAGTGAACGATGCACAACTGGAAGTGAAATATGCGCATCCACACGTCATTGCATAAAAATTATAACAGAAGCCAAATAGGTAGCTACCGGCAGCTAGTGTTTTCAGAAGCTGTCAATAAATGTCTAGTCAACAACTTCCATTTGGTTTCAGAGCAAGATCTGACAATATTTTTGACTTATCGAGTTTCTTACCATGACTTTTCACAACAGGGCAAAAAAAATACGACCATCTTTATTATTAATTTACTATTTGATGTATCTCTATCATATGTCAAAAGGTAGTATTAGTAGCAGTAGTAGTAGATGGACATTTTTTGACACCTGCGGCCCACTTCGTGGGAGATTCTCTTGTAGGCATTTTGTTATAATAGTTTGTTGACTTTTTCTACAGTATGGGCTCGAGCATACCGGTATCGAGCGTCCCTAGATTGCATTGGTTTCTTGGCGTTGAAAGAGTATTTAGAGATCATATAATTGCTTGCAAAATAATACAGAACTTGATATAGTAACGATGAAATTAATTGATATAGTAATCCGTAGTAATAACATATCTGCGAAATCATATGAAATATTGGGAGAAGAGATGCGGAATCAACAACACATTACTTCAGCTATTGAAAGTATACACGAATTACATTTATGCATCACGTCGGAAACCAGGGCAAGATTTCCGTCGTTTAAACTCTCCGAGATGTAATAAAGTAGCAGCTATGTTCTTTATTTTGGCGAATGGAAAAATTCCAGAACTATATGTCATTGTTGAGAACAAGAGTAGTAGAATGTTAAAAAATAAAAGATCGGTAAATCCAAACGTAGAGCCGTAGATGCATACATTATTTTATCCATGCGATACGAGAGGTTGCCATTCTAATTTTTTTTCGCGTTGATGAAAAGATAACTGCTACGTTACTGCTAAACGCATAAGCAGATCTGCATACATAAAATACAGATTAGCTGTTCAAGTGAATTTAACATATTTTTATTAGGACGTTAATTATTTCAACAGTGAATTGCGAGTAATTATGTAAAAGTAGAACAAGATCGACTGAGATTGCGTTTTGATAATCGAAAAACATTGTGTTCAGAAGCAGGTTAAGAGACTATTTAGAAAATGTTGCGCACGATAAGTAATTAGAAAAATCAGTATTTACAGAGACGAAGACAATTCTCATAATAAAAAGTAATAAATAATTACAAGAGCGCGCGAATGCTCTAGAATTTACAAAAAAAAAAAATCTGGGAAAACCCATGAAGTTACCTATTTAAGATACTTGAAGGTAGCTTTTGATGAAGAAAGTAGGTAGGAAGATCTATACAATATTCGCATGCCGCCCCAAGGTGCCACCAAGTGTCATAAACGAAATACGACGTACAGTACACTCTCTGAACAGAGCAACTCTCGATAGGGCCGCTTCCCCAGCGCAGCATATGCAATGTTTTGCAACGCTCAAGGGTGTCTGGAGGGGAATCCCCGATTCGTGGAAAATCGCTTCCCCTCTTGTCCCGTAGAAGCCCTATTGAAAGAGAGTGCACTGTAGGCTCGACTATATGCGATACAAGTTCCGAGATTCACAAGAGTAAAGAAGAAAAGACGTATGCGGTCCGATCTGTATTATTATGTTAGTAGTCAGGAGTTACCGATTCGGAAGAGTAAAATCGATTTTTTTCGTCGCTATCATGGATTAGAAAGTTGACACTATACAGAGAAAATCTGGTTGCAATCTTTATTCGGTAAAACCTTCGCTGAGTATTCTCATATTAGTCAACGTGCGTAACAATGAAGAAGCGAAAACGAAAATTGCCAAGAACGGGATGAGACGCAGAGAGATAGGCTTATTCAATTTTTTGGATAAGCATCGTATCATAATTTGAGTGGAAGCGCGATACTACCTGCATGTAATTTTGGTTACACCACGATCTCCGCTATCTCTGTTCTCTCTCTCTGCTCCACTTTTAAGGTAGCACGTCGGAAGCACCTTCTCGAGTCGCAATCTTCGCGGGGCTGATTAATTTTCATTGGTTTGCGCGACAGCTCATTTTGTTTCTAGCCAATTTTGGTAACCAGTTCTCTCTTTCATTTTTCGTAATTCCTATCTATTTGTCACTATGTATAATCACTATCTCTCTGCATTTCAAGAAAATCTTACCAACTCGGAACCCCCCTCCCGCCGGAATGCAATCACAGCGCGATGAGATAAATAATATAATTAAGTACACGATTTACCTTATTCGTATAAGGTCGAAGACTGGTGAACGACCATCAGGGGTTTGACTGCAGAACATCCAAACTTCGGACTCCCAACTTTGTTTTCCACAGGTTGCACCGTAGCCACGAGTGTCTAACGTGGCACACGTGTACCTTTTACTTATTCATCGAGACTCGACCGCCAGTTTTCTTGGCGACGACAGCTGATCGATGACACAATCATCATACCCTGTACGTAAGCGCTACAACCTAGTGTTCACGCTTAAATGTAGCATGATCATACCCGGAATTACACATCGCAGATAATATAATAGCAATTCATATATTTGAGCGAGACGGCAGCGAAGTAAGCCAGCGGCCACGAGGCCTATGAGATAATTTCTTGACCCTCAGATGTATTGCACAATAATTTCAGTGTTCCTGTACATGTTTATTATATACGGTATATAAGTATATGCATCCAGAGGTTGAAAACTAAGAGGATCACTCGTGAGTAGGCGGTGCACTGGGTGCAATAGACGAGTTTGATGATCGAATACCGCCGTGTTATAATACAAGACTTAGGATGGTGTTTCACCCAGCGTTGCGTAAGCGCGAGGGTCAAGTCCCCCTTTGTTTCAAAATCACTCCTTAATTAATCCCTATTTAAGCAATCGGTCTGTTTGAGGGGGGATTTGCTTTTTTTCCACAAAATTTACCGCTTTTTTCGAATTTCCCAGTGAAGAAACTATGCAATCAATCAATTTAAAATTTGGCATGTAGTTTAATTCTTATTTCATGTATGCACAAATAAATGTTCAATTGTATCCTCTCGAGAATGCGCCTCCTGCCCCCCCCCCCCCCCCTTGTTCGCGACGTCACGCGAATCGCCGCAGTCACTGGTGTGCATGATTACTCTCTTCTCAATGATCTGAAACAAAAAAATCAAATACCATGTTACTCCATACACATGTAGCTATCGTTTGATAAATCGAAAAAGCAATAGGTTGAAAAGTTTTTTTTTTTTTATAAGAAAAAATCGGTAATTTTTTTTAGCAAAATCGATATTTTGAGTTCAAATCATCGCCGTATCCTCAATTTTTCTTTTTTTTCGATTCATCAAACGATAGCTACATGTGTATGGAGTAAAATGATATTTGATTTTTTTGTTTCAGATCATCAACGAGGGGGGGGGGGGGGGGCAGGAGGCGCATTCTCGAGAGGATACAATTGAATATTTTTTGTGCATACGTGATATGACAATAAAACTACATGCCAAATTTTAAATTGATTCATTGCATAGTTTCTTCACTAGAAAATTCGAAAACAGCGGTAAATTTTGCGAAAAAAAAGCAAATCCCCCCTTAAACATGACTTCGGCGCGATACTTGGACCTATTAAGGTACCTGCCAGAAGTGACGAAATTGTTCAGGCTGCAGCGTACACAAACTCTTCTTCATAAGTACGTACCTGACGTTGATATTATATAGGGCACGTACGTCTTGGTTCGTGGATGTATACTTAGTTTACTGGCCCGGAGATGTAGCATGAACCGCAAGCTTGCGTTGCATATACCTATACATATGTTGAAAATCTCTCATACTGCGGTATTTCTTATTCAATATACATCCATATGGTCATGGCAGAGTCTACCGTTAACCAAAACTAATGATCATTCCGTCTCGGAACATCGATTTAGGTATTTTGGTGATCGATCATTAAATTTATCTCGACCTCCAACTCAAATATTTTCGTCAGATGTGCGCTTGTAGAGGCAGTTTTTTCTTTCCGCTTTTACGTTGCACCCTGTGAAGTGTGGTCGAAGCCTCAGGTTGGTGTTTGAATTTCCGTTCATTGCAGACTAGGTCTCAACCGACGTATAACCTATCATTCGCGACAGACATAGACTTGAACAAGATATTGAGATAAAAATGTTGGAAAATGAGTCGTTTGAGGCTTAAGCCGCAACAGCCAGCCGCGAGATGCAATATGGAATGTGCGTCTGTGTACACGTGACAGTGTGAAACGATATCCTTTTCTAAAGCCAAGTATTTGAAAAGCTAAGAATCACAGAATCTAAAATTTGTGGATTAAGCCGTTCTTCCTTAGCAGGGCAATGTATTGTGATAAGGTATTCTCGTGAATCAATCAATGTTGAAGAGGAAAAAAGCGTCATAAATATCTGCTGATAACACAGTTATATGATCCGTTTTTTGCTCATATGTAAGAATGCATTGTATCCTTGATTGCACGTGAATAAAGAACAACATATGGCCACAGCCGAGGTTTCGTCAGATGCACCAACATCGAAATTCAACAATTTCGCTGTCCTTCGCGAATATAGTATATTATTTAACAAGGGACGAAAGTTGGCGACTGCGACGAGTGTGAAGTTTGCGCCTGAGCGAGGAGAGGGCGGCAACCACGCGAGTTGTGGCGTCAACTTTTGGCCCGAGTCACACGCGACAATTTTTGTAATAACTGAATGAAAAGTGATGAGGCTTTGCGTGGTAATTTTCCGGGACACGAGTGATTCATTTCATCTCCCTAGGTGCAAAAGTGATCTCCCAAGGGAAGAAAATGAAGCAATCGTGAACTGCGCATGCGCGAACCTATCTTTAAATTACTGAGAAGAAATTGACTACTTTCATCCCGCTAAACCGCTACGCGAAGCCTCACTTTTCATGCAGTTGACGAGTTGTAATTGTTGAGCGAGTGAGTCCTTTCAAGAAGTACTCTCGGTATAGATTCCGGTCGCTCAAATTACTTCTCTGCATGCCGTTCCATCCGCGTGACTTAGCGAGACCTCCAACAGGTGCTCGAAACGTGTAAAATAAAATGAAGATACATAGGCAGACGAAAGAATTGTTTTTTTTTCGTTTTTATCAAGAGTTTATAACTCCTATGACAAAGAATAGACGACCTCGCGTGGTTCGAGAGACAGTAAAAGATATCAATTTAGGCCTGTTAAAATGACCTTTAATGTGCCTTTCATTGGCATTCATCCACTCCAAGGGAAAAGTAAGCATAGCCGGTTGACTTGCTTGTCCACTCTTTCAGGTTTTTGTTTCATGCAACGGAAGACGAAAGTGTAATGGCGGCGGCAGTTTCGAGCCGAACAGTGTGGGTGGTCCATTTCGCTTCGCCTTCGTCTCGCCGTTTGTTACTACCTTAGGGGTACGCGTTTCCATTCTGTGCTCACGGCCATATAGGGTTGTTCCTGTACCTCTACATTTAATCGGTCTCAGAGTTCAAAGGGCACTGTTCGACAGTTAGAAAGAATACAACGAGTGCCAGACATTCAATATTATCACACACCGTCATATATCCAAAATTATTTCCATCTTTCGTGTTATACACAAACTCAGACGTGGTTAATTGAAAATGTGGAGCCGATGATTATTTACAGTTAAAGTGGTAAAAATTTGACATTGAGATGTATATGGAATGTGCGTACACCTATGCTGCATCAACCCTAAGTTTCTTCTTTCTATCGCAAGACCGTAGCGTAGAAAAGTAGTTACCTACATACTGTTGTTCGCATTATTAATTGCAGGGTACTCATTACAAGAAACAACGACAGGCTGAGATAGATTATCGTACTAGAATGGGATCAGAGTTCGTGTTCATTTACAGAAAGACGGTTGACAACGAAGGTGAGAACGAAGATGACTACGACGAAGCCGGGTCGCCTCGTGCTCTCTTGCTGCTCCAGGTGCAGATGCGGTGTGGATGTATACGTATGCGCGTGCACGTTAGGATGCGGGACATCTCATTTCATCCCCGGCCTTCCCGCTCTTTCGTCCAAGTAACATTTCTCTCAATTATTCGAAATCTCAATGGTTCGCTTTATTGCTGTATGTACTCGCTTCTTCTACCTTGCGCGTGTAACGTACAGAAGAGTTCTATATTCATATTTTGCACTTGTCAACACAGGCTACACCGCGAACACGGACCGTGAGTTTTCTGTGAATATGGCCACTCCACATCCTGTAGTATGCCCACGTATGCGTACATGATGTACGCAAGGCTTGGTTTGGAGGGAACGGACTGTGGGCGCGCTATAGACAGCTCAGGTATGCATTGTGCGTCTGTGTTGGACTGCCTTGCTGCAGGACGTATAGGAAGTGGCCAAATTCACAGAAAACTCGCGGTATAGTGTGATCCGTGTTATAAAGGTACACTGGAGAAAATAGATCCCGAGACGGGTAACTTTTTCGACCGCGAAGCAGGCTCAATCTTCGTAAACGTAACAGAACCCAACAACACAAAATTCAAATGGGTTATGTTACGTTTACGAAGATCGAGCCCGTTTCGCCGCCGGCGCGGCGATGGCGTTGAGTCGGGTAGAGAGGAAAGGATAATCAAGGGATAAAGAAATAAAAATGAAATAGAACTCCGACATACCGTCGTCGTTGCTAATTTGCAAAGCTTGGTAGAGTATTGGGTTAATTTATTTTCTCAATGGAGCGCCTCGTTGGATACTCGATCAAGTTTCTGATTGCAAAGCTATTGGCGGCAGGAAGGTAATACATGTGTCAGTTCGTACGCATGGCGTACGTGAGATTACACGATTCAGAGCGGGGAGAACCTCGGAGAGTTCAACAGTGGCGTAGACATGCGTAATACAGGTGTTCAGTGAATACGAGCGCACCGAGGCGCGGGTGCGAATGCCTTTTCATTTCCGGTAGCTATCGCCGGAATTACGTCATCTCCGTCCGTCGCATGGACGGACTGCCGACGAAGCGAGTTAGTACACGTATATGTACCGAGTTACGGGGATAGAGAAGTCAGAATGGGTGGGGGCGGTGGAGGGGAAGGGCAAGGGGAAGGAGCGACAAACGGCGGGGAAAGGAAAGCGGCACTGGGATGGGGGTATGTACGTGCCTGACCTGGGTTAACGCCCTAGTCAACACAATGCATCCTTGTATTTTACCTATCCCCAGCGCATTGCATATTTTGCGAGCTTTGTTTATGCTTCGGAAAACAGGTCCGGCTGTACCCACGAGCCCCCCTTCCTTGCTTCGGTCGGCTTTCCTCTCACTTTAGTGTAAACTGGTTTTTAGTTCCATGACTTTTTATCTTTTTCGTCACGCAGGCATCCATGTGAACGGGGCTGCAGTTGCCTGTCCGCTAAACAAGTAAGTCCACAACGTGTACTATAGTAATAATGACACGTATGTTTTGGCAGCTCGCATATTTTTCAAACTCTCCGCTAGATTCTACTGTATCAGTAATGCCCGTTATTCTTTGCAGTATAACGCGCATAAGGTACGAATATTGATTTTCGAAGAATATTTACATCGTCGATCAAAAACCTGACGACTGACGGCCAACTGTGGAGGGAGGCCAAGTTTCCAACTGTAGCGAATATAATTTACAGGGAATAGCGAGGGGATTACAAAAGCGTTGCACAATCAATACCCACCGCATGTAACGGATACGATAGAATAGGACTATATAATGCAGATATGCAACAAGCTTCGCGCGTGCGGCAATGTAGACGAGAATGACATCACGGGGCAACAACACCAACGGCGATAATTTTGCGACGTTTCGTCTATGAATCACCGTATGGGTAACCCTGGCCCAGATTTTATAACCATCGGACACTCGTCATCCGCCTCGTGTGTATAGACACTTATGCGTTATAAATGCTAAACTGCATCGCGGCACACGGAACTGCGGTAGAGACCAGTACAGGGGAGTTGTTCCTGTAACGAACTCACACTTATGCGGTATCGAATTTCTCACGGAAAAGGCCAGCAAAGTAACTGAAAGAACAAGAAGGAAAAAGACTAGCCGAACGGATTGCATTTTAAGATAAAAACCTGTGCACACACCTCTAGCGGTTAGTTACAGAAAAACTTTTGACTCGCAATGAAATAAAATGTTTAATTTTCGTGGAATACGATCGCCGTACGATCACCGGAATCTTGCATTGTATCCAACTCCTCTTCCGATTTCCAGACAAAAGTTTAACCCTCAAAATACAAGTAGAGTTTCGATAGTGGCCCTCTGCAAGGTTCAATGAACCTGTTCCAAGGACAAATTCTAGTCTCTCAGCTCCGGCCGATGCTGCCGGAGCTGTGCTAGCGAAGCTGCATCCTATAACAAGCACCAGCCTCGAACTTGCTTCGATATCACGCCATCCTGGAGAATCCGATGCTTCGTACCGGTGGTAGACATATCGTCACACTCGTACGTCCTACGTAATACGTGCACCGCCCCGGATTGCTACGAATTTTTGCGAATTATGTTATGCCTACAACTGCGGTACACTGCACGGCTGAACCATCTTGCATCGATTAACTTTACATTCACATCGCGATTTGATATAGTGAAACATACTCCGGCTTTGATTGTTTACAATACTTCAAAAAGCTAAGCGAATTCAACGAGCATATTTGTTTCAATTTGATCATCACAAGTCAAAAAACTTCGAAGACATCGCTGAATCACGTATGAAGATATACAGATTCTTGGCGCTTGTGTACAGCGAGCAGTTCCCATTGATACCAAGAACTGCAAACTTGCTTCTATAACGGATTACGGCTAATGCGAAGAGAGCTCGCCACGTTGAAACGAATAAGATTGATAAACTTTAGTCAGCTGGCGCATAATTGAGAATAGTTGACGCGTGAAAGATTTAGATAACCTCAGGCATAATAGAGGGCATCGGTTCGCGAGGCTGATGCTGGCAGCTAGAATTAACAGCTAAATGTTTTAATGTTCATTTGCATAAGGTAGCGAAGTTCAAAAATCCAAATTTTGTGTAATACCTTGAACTCCTAATACCTTTATAGAATTATGAGGATAAAACTGAACTGCATTATACCAATTCCAAAGAGTTTGAAAGGTTTAGTTGGTCACTTTGGCTGCCAGCTTCAGCTTCATCATCGGCTCTACATGAATCAGTTCTACAAGTGAAAAGTTGTACAAGTTAGTTTCTATAGATTCGTTATCGAAAATTCATTTCTACATACGGCGATTCCACAAGAGCACGTTAAATTCTTTTCTACGGGTCCACTTCCATAAAACTAGGCTAGGAACAATTCTACATACACAAATTATATAAATTATGTGCCCCACACAGCACGCAATATTTACAGAACATTTGTAATATCGATTTTAATGTTGAAAATTTTTTTATAAATATTGATACGACTACGATATGTATAAAATACACGTATCGAATGTTCCGATATTGTAGAAATATTTGAAAAAACGTGGCAAATATCATGTCCTGTGTGTATATTATATAATTTCTATATGTAGACACGTCCCTAGCCTTATTCTGCGGAAATGAACCCGTAGAAACGAACCTAACCTGCTCTTGTGGAACTGCTAAATGAAAAAACCGACTTGTAGGTCCACCGCGTGTAGAAACGACCCTTTGCAAACGAATTTGCAGAACCGACGCATGTAGAAAAACAAACCTGTACAAAAGAACTTATGAAACCGCGGTATGGAGAATAAATTTAATACTAGAACTTTTCACTTGTCGTACTGATTCATTTAGAACAAATCCTCCCCTAGACATAATGTAAACGCAACACTTTTGTATGTCTAGTGCAACGATGTTTTTCTAATAAGCAAATACCAAAATCTCGTAATGAGAGTCAATCCATTTAAAGATATATTGCGTAATACAAATTATTCGCTCAATTACATTGACGTGTATATTTCATGTATAACGATAATTCCGATTCATAACAGCGGTCCGCATTGTAGCAAATGATGAGAAGACCCCGAGTATAAGAGAATGGCGCGTCGGTCAGAGCGATCTGCAGTATTGCTGAACGTTGCAGGTTCATCGCTTCATCGGCCGCGTATAGCTGCCTAGGTATGTATTTATATATATACATATATATATCCGTATATAAGCTTGCCCCGCGGGAATGCTAATATAGTTATGCATGTGCATGCGTATACCGAAGGCTCGCTTACATCTTACGTGTAAATACTTGCGAGTGCATAGATAAATACAACCATATATGCATATGCATGGATATATATGTGTATACCGAAGCAATGCAGGGCGTCGGATGTCATTGCCCCCCTCCCGAAGGAATAAATTTCACCGGGAGCCGCATGTCGCGTATAGTATTCTCTTATTATACCACCTTCTTCTATCCACCGTACCCGACCGTGCAGGCAATTGGGGGTCACTGATTCCTATCATCACAAGGTGATAAGGTTGCAGAGTACGCCGGCATACACGGTACCTCGTAAATTTCCTCAACGAAGACGATTCGATTTAGTAATTAAGTACCTCGGCTAGCTCGTAGTTACAGTTGAACACATCTGCGCATTCGATTTCTCACTCGAAGCTTGACAAATAACGAGAATCCTCCTGATTTTTCACGCAGTCGGTGAAATCTGCCAAGTGACAAATAACCCGGAGAGTTTCGGTTGGCACGTGAAATTGATGAGATTAGTAAGAATTGCGTACAAGTAAAAGCGGAAAGCGTTCGGTTTAGAACTCTGTATTCCGTCTATCGGGCCGTTCTTCCGCAGGTTGTAGCGATGGAAAGGGTCCGTGTCGACGCCAAGCAATAATGACCGTAAGTAAGCTCGCGGCTCGCGCGAAGAGCTCTATAACGGTAAAGCGATGCTTTAATGGCTCACATTTTTCCAAATGGTTGATTTAAAAACGGATCGCCAGTCAGGCATGTAAGTTGAGAAATATTCGATGAAGTAAACCCCTTTAAGCCCGATGGGTGTTCGAACAAATTTTCAATACATTTTCGTCATAGCTCTGTACCAGAGTGTTAGACGGGACTTGCTACGGCCTCTTAAGCAGTGATTAACCAAGATCAAGGTGAATGTCAACTTCCAAACAAGGCCCGACGCCTTTTTCATTGGTATACTGAAAATACCACTTTTATTACCTGCTGTTTCTCAGCTATTACAACGAATAATGTTGAGAATCGGAGCTGATATTCCGAAAGAGTAGTCGGATAACGACGACGACGACAACGACGATGGAGTTAGGATCGTCGACCCCGGCTGCTGCGACGGGGACGACGAGAGAGCAGAATTGGTCGGGCCTTGGCAGAGATTCCGTCCGTCGTCGCCGTCCAACTTTTTACCTCGGTGGTCACGGTGTGTAGCTATCCCAGCCCGACCGAACGACTAGAGGGCTAGTAGAGGGCTCGGTAGTATCCTTCCCCCGGAGACCTGCATCGCGGAGAGGAGAAAAGAGGACCGGGTCGAGGGCCGGGAGGACTCGCGAGGAGGCACAGCCGGGGTAATTGCACCCTGCCAAGGACGCCAGCTGATGCACGCGCGCCTGGCTGGCTGGCTGCCTGCCTGCTCGCCTGCCTTCTCCTGAGCCCCTCGACGTAAGAGCTCTTCTTGGTTCGTGCACTGGGTAGGTAGGTAGGTAGGTAGGTAGGTAGGTAGATAGTTAGGTAGACGGGTGTGCGTAGATATGTTACACACGGCTGACTATACGTACGTAGCTGCCCATACCAAGCTTCGTCTACCTGCTGCCAGGTGCAGGTATGAACTACGGGTGCAGCGCATATACCTATACCTTGACCAACAAAGTACCTCCGGTATCACCGGGGTACCGGGGATATTTACTCACGACGTATCCTCCGACCTGCAATCCTGTCGCTGTAAACACCGCGGCCATATTTAAACAACCTGGCTGCCACGATCACCTACTTACCGCTAAGAGGGTACATGAATAAATCGTCCAACGTAAGGACTCGGGAAGGATTGTGCCCGTAGATAAAAATAAGGGTCGTCGCAATTACACCGAAAAAGATGTTGTAGACTTCAGGGATTTTGTGAATAGGCGGAGCAGGTATCGTTTCTACAAGGATTAGTCCTACAAGTTCGTTTCTTGTACATTTGATTCTCAATTTCGTACATTACCATTTATTAATTTAATCTAACTTGACTTAATTTGAATTATTTGACCGCCACTTGTAGAAACAAACTTGTAGGATCGCCACTTGTAGAAACGAACTTCTAGGACCGCCACTTGTAGAAACAAACTTCTAGAATCAGCACTTGTAGAAACGAACTTGTAGAAGTGATCCTCGAAGAATCTGTCCTCTCCCCTCTCAGGTATGAAAGATTTCTGGTTTCCAGCGACATTTCGAAGTCTGCCGTAGTAAAATTTTTAGGCGATACAAAATCAAAATACGGTAATACGGATCGAATATTCATTCAAGCGACTTAATTCAATTCACTGTGGGAATCATAATTGAACTACGGTTATTCCACTTGGTTTGAAATTTATACCACATGCTCGTAACATATAATTATCTACGGCACTACATAGAATTTTTTTAGTCAATAAAGATGAAATTTTATGATAGAAAAACAAGCGTTTATTTCAACCTATTATCAAAATTTCATTATTTAGAATTTTCAGTAATCCAACCTTATGATATCGATAATCATGTTAGGAATATACGGAAAAAATTGAAAATAATCGGAATAACCATAATTAAGTTATGTTTCTTAAAACTTTCGTGTGCACAATTCGAACTCGCGATCAAGATTGTTTCAACTTAAAAAATACAGTGATAGTATGGAAGATGTTGAAAAATCCACCTTTGCCACGACTATGCAAGGAGTCATTTTGTACGTAAACAAAAGCTCTGTGAACTCCCAGTGGAAAACAAAAATTTCCAGGTTATCTGCGAAATTATCTGACCTTCCCGTGACTTATCCAGTATGACGAAATCTGCTGACAATTCCAGGTTTCTAGGTTATCCAGGTCGTGTAACAACCCTGCGGCTACTTTTGATTTTGGAGGATTAAACTGGATCCGACAAAGATTGTTGTCATTCGGCACGGCGGACACTGGCGCACCTCTCTCTCCTTTTTCCCTTACCTCAAATGAGCATGGTTGTGAGAAAAAGCTATCCCGTAACCACTTGTACCGACTTACAGTACAATAGAATTGGATATTGTCTTTATCTCGAGTTGAGGAATCAAGGGTATGAAAAAAAACCGGACAAATACGAGTAGGACTCGCGCCCTGAGGGTTCTGTACATCCTTAATTATTATTTCTTTTTTTTTTGTGATAATATAACTACAAAAGAAATATTTTCAGACTATTTGCTTTACTTGTGCTGTGAGACCTTGCTTCTCTGTAAATTTCATGATTCTAGGTCAACGGGTAGTACCCTAAAAGTTTTGATGAGTGAGTTTGCGAGTATTAAAATATGTGACACAAATGGCCGTATCTTTTGATTGCATTAACTTAGAAGCGTGAATTTTTTACACCTCCAAGGGACAATACACCTTAGCATGTAATATTAGTTTCAACTTGATACCTCTACCCGTTCCTTAGAAAAAGAGTCTTGACAGACGGAGAAACAGAGAGACGGATAGACAGACGGACAACGAAGTAATCCTATAAGGGTTTCATTTTTTTCGTTTCGAGGTACAGAACATTGAAAACTTTCAAAAACCTCTACTTGGAAAGTCTGTGCCGGCGGAAAAACCACTACGGCGCATGACCTGATACAATCATAAAACAATCATCAATTCCTTCATACGAGCCTTATGAAACCATTACACACTGTTATGATTACCGGCAACAACCTGTTTCTATTTCATAGGAAACATCACGTAGGTACTAACGCAATAGAATGTTTTTCCCGCAAACGGACGTATTCGAACCAAACCGCACAGTTTACCAACCTACGTCCGAAACTTTCCATCGGCGGTTTGTTCAAATTTCAAGTATGGTGTAGCGTGTACAAAAAAAAGATCATGTTTTACCAAGTTTTAGACTTTTTGGACCACGCGTGTGATTCTTACTGCTCCCACAAACACGAAACCTAATTTTCGAATGAATAGCCCTAATCGATTGGCTTCAAATTTTTCTCATGAATTATTTGTCGGAAAACGAAAATTTTGAGGCCCGGATGAAAGTGGGCAAGCATTTCGTTTAGAAACTACAGGCGAAACAAGTAATTAAAAAGTCAGAATATCCGAACATGAGGCATATTAAATTTATCAACCCAAGCTACACATACACTGAGGGAGAAAAGTATTCGTACAGTGCATAAATTTAAATAAAATAAGGAATAATTTTGTAAAACAATTTATTTATTCAATCGTGGGTTGTTTTATTTCATGCCTGGATACTAACGTAAACAAACATATAGAATCGGACTTGTTATCTTACGTTGCGTAGGCAAGTCGCCGTTATGGCAAGGACAAAAGTATTCGTGCACTATATGAACACTATATGTACGAATACTTTTGTCCCTCACTGAAGGGATCGCACTATCATACAGCGAAAACAGATGCAAAAAAAAAAAAAAAATACAGAAGTTTGTTAGGACCCTTCACAACAACTTCCGTCAACAAATAAATGACATAAGTAACCCGATAGTTGCAGTTGATTGCACAATAGAGTTGTGTTACAATTATGATTGTACGATTAGAATTAGGAATTCAGAATGTTATATTATATAAGTAAGGGAATAATGTTAATGATTTATTAGTATCCTGGGGTAAGGGGTGGGAGAGAAAGATGAACAGCATATTGTGTAACAAGGAGGCAAACAGTGAGTCCAAGACGTATATTGCAAATACGCGAGGTGAAACGATCGCACACGATTTTGTACATAACAATGGTATGTTACGCGTTTGTTACAAAGTACGAGATTGAGGTTGGGGGGGTAGAGGAGGGGGTAATGTCAGATTTTTTAGCGACAGCACATGCGCGTAGTACGGAAAAGACCACTTTTAACTCCTAGGAGTTAACTCATCAATATTCTTTACTCCGCGCATGCGCATTCACAGACTCGCTCTACCGTCATAGAAACGGGTATTTCGTGCACGGAAAACACGCATGAAAATACGCTTAAAAAAATACGCTCGAAATATGCTCACGTTATATGTATAAAGGATATTTATAGGTACGGATGTACCCGTGGTAGTGACTGAACACGCGTGAAGAATTGGAGAATAGCTTAAGATTTTCTCAAAGAAAAGGAAATTAGTATGCATTGTAAGTCAAGAGAAAGGCGAGCACGGCTAAGGAAGAATTGGTTTTTGCGATATTAGCTTCGTGCTGGCGAAACGGGTCGCTGGGAAAAGTAACTACTAGTTTGTCAGATGAGTTACAACAAGCGTACGACCGTGATGCAGTTACAAAAGTGAGCCTCTCGCAACGATGGTCATTGTCGGTGCTAATTACGCGCATCACATCAGATAATTGAGGCCATTACATTTTATATGCTATGTGGTACGCTACGGGTGACAAGGATAAAAAGACATCATGTAGCATATGATGCTCTGTAATCTCTTGAATGACTAATTAGGTATACCCGTAATACGCACGCAACACAACGCGGTGGATGTCATATCCTTTCCTTCTTACATTCAGCGTGCAAAATGATGAAAGGTGCAACAACGAGCGGTGGGGAACACTTTGTTACATTACGTCCCAAGAATTGCAGGGGAGAGAAAGAGACTATCACATGCCTGTGATGCGACAGCAGCTGCCGGCACCCTAAACTTAAGTAATCTCGAGGTGTCACGTGTCTTTTCTGGTAACGAAGAAGGAATTCGTATTACACACGGCTGCAGAAAATTACTCGCGCGTTGCATGATTTGGATGAAGTGTCCTTGGCTCTCGATAACCGGGGCATACGTGTTCAGTAGTGAATCATGCCGTCGAATGTCACGATAGCACTGGTCGGGTCTCCTTTGCAGATTGAAACGCTTCCTAGATGCTGCTAATGTATGCGCTATCGAACGCATTTAACTCTCGACTTTTTATATCCGAAGGATTCATCACACCGTATCTCTCGACTACGACGAAGCCTTGACTAGTCCTTGACACGATTCAGAATAAAGAAAAGAAAACTCTCCTGGTATAGCCGATGACCCCCATTCCCCACTCTTCACTCCATATCCTCAACCAAATCACTGTGTTTGATTCCATACGATAATTGACTTCCTTCACTACCTCTTTCGAGCAGCGTTACTGCTGCCAGAAGCAACGAACAGAAAGAACGCTGCAGCTATTTATTGACCGTATCGAGATACATACAGCGCGGGACAATGTGGTTGCGATAGGATCAGGTTGGTTTCACGATCAGTGATACCATGGATTAGCGAATTTTGCAATGATAAAATGAGAAGAATGATGTGAAGGTAACAAAAAAGATTATTTCACAATATTATGTGGTGACCACTAAAAACTAATATCTAATAAATAAGCTCCGAACCAATCGATTCTCAAAAACACGATTATGATCTATTCAATGGTCATGGAACCAAGCGCTGGGAAAGAAAATTATTCTTGAAATTCCTTTTCATGGGAAAAGATCTATTCTTTCTCTGTTTATTACACCACTACAAAATTCCCTGACTATTCCCCAAATTCCCGGTTTTCCCTGATCTGTGGCCACCACGGATAATGGTACCGCATTGAAGGTGTTTCAAATAACTAGCTTATGTAAAAAGGGTTGAAATCCTAAGAGAGCTAAGGTGGTGGTATGTCATACGAAATAAGCGAGGGAAAATATAATTGGCGCAATGATCCTGGCACGATAGCAACCGCGTTTGACAGCAGATTTTTTTCATCGGGTCCGACGTTTCAAACGGGCATATTTCGAAATGGACAGAAAAAAGTTGGCCACTGCTTCATTACACGTAAAATCCGATCTCGTAAACGGATCAGGTTTAGTAAAGAGAGGACGTGATAATTGACAGGAAGTCGATTGAAGAGACGCACCAACTGACCTGAATTATTGTGGTAGGTGATATTTTCATTGGACAACGTATCAGAATGTTGCGGTCAACCCGTGTGAGGGAAGAGCACAGTCTGTTTTTCAAGTAACGAGGGAAGCGACCGGCTCGACTGACTCGAAACTGTGTACGCGTACATGAGCGGAGTGAAGAAAGGACTGAGCGATGAGAAATGGAGTTAGGCAACGAATTGGAGAAGTTGAAACATCTCGTGCAATTTTCAGCAACCAACGGCTCCAAAACACAAAACAGAAATTAATCAAATTGATTAGTATAAGTCCGAGAAGGGCCTCAAACGAGGCCACACTACAAAATAAATGTTCGACTATATCTCAAGAAAGAATTTATCGAATAGAATTCCATTACAGGGTTTTTTCAAAAATAACAAAAATAATAATTTCGGTCTAAAAGTTCCGATACAACATTTTAGAAGTATAAACTCGTACAAAAGTGTACGCATATCGTTCAAAACTCTCGTCATACAAAGAGCTATCGAATACGTCAAACGAGATTACTCTATCCGGTGAGTAAATATTAAACCGTTTCTCACAGTCCAGACGATTAGATACAAGTATATAACCTAGGTATGTAAAAATCTCTTGTCGCCTCTGCATGACTGGCGACGTGGCATCGAAATTGTAACAGAACATTGACCGACTAGCAGAATTTTCCTCTAAATAAAGCAAAAAATACACAACCTTCAACAAACAGTTTACCTGCTTCGATAAAGTCAAATCTCAGATCAGCCTATCTCTCTGACAGAATTTCAAAGCTGAAAATATATCTTCGATATCCTATTCCGACCGACTGCATTACACACGTACTTGTATAAAATATGATACGTTGTCCGCTTGTAAACAGACTGTGAGGTATGGTTGTGTGTCCTATCGCTCACAGCGCACTAACCCGAATTGAATCATGAATGCTTGTTGGTACAGAGATACGCAGCAGTGCACCTGTGTGTGTGTGTGCGTGTCATGGTATGTCTTCGCCGTACCAAAGCCCTGTCACCTCTCATGCGGTCCGATCATCACTTGAAAGTGTGTACACCTTACACACATACACCCATAACAAGAGTTAAAAACAATTCAACGGGACTCACGCTTTCCGCTTCATAAAAATTCCAAAGCTTCCCCTGGCGGAATGTCGCAATGTCCAGTTTTATTATGGATTCTTTTACTTTATTTTACGTTCCTCCAAAGTTTTTTGCATTTATAAATTTTTTTCTTCGGTCATATCGTCAAATTTGTAACGCACGATTGTACTGAGGGCGGAAATGCACAAACTGAACGCCTTTCGGTTTCCATTGAACTTTACATGACGACGAACGATTCTCGACTCTCGCCGCCACTCGGCTCGCGTGAGCTTAAAAACCACGTGGGGGCGCAACTTGAAGTCTCGAGTATTTCCGTCTATAGCTCAATATAAATAAGATACCCCATGGGTAGACGTGGCTGGCCAACAAAGATTCCATCGCCAACACTTGCGTATACATACGAGGAAGACTTATAACTAGTTTACCCGCTAACAATGAGTTGACTTTTTAATGTTTTTCTTTCAAAAGCGAAAGTATACGAAAACAACGTGGTTGTTTAAATAATGAGTCGCGATGTCAATTAATTTGGAATCCGTAGCGCGTAGGAGATAAGGAATCGTCGTTAGTGCGGATCATTGAATTTTGAAGAGCGTGGCTAGGTGTAACAAATCGAATATAAATCAATTCACAAAATCATCGGGTAATGCAGGCGCACGAGCGAACGACAACTTGTTTCATGATTACAACTGATTTGAGTGGCAACCGTTTAATGCGGGAAAGACATGCGGACGTATCCAGTAGTAATAGGCGTGGGACTAAGTTAATTGTTTACTTATTCCGTACTCTGGTCACGGAATCATGGACATGATAATGCAGCCCGCATGATCAGAGCGATTGTAATAAATTTTTTTGTTGAACAAAATTTGTCACCCCGCATATGGCGACGATAAAGTCTGCCACTGCAACAGTATACAGCGAGCTATCTTCAGCTAGTGCTGCTTGACTGCAAAGGGCAGAACTGTTCGTATGAGACCTTCTCGATCTACACGCGTTCAATTCTCAGACGTGAGTATAACACATACTACGTGGGGGTACAAGCGTCTGTTACAGCATTCTGTATCCATTAATCAAACATTCCATCGCGCACCTTTGCACGATTAAGGTGTACCAGGTGGTTAGCGGCGGACTTTGTCTGCGTTTCCTTTCGATTATAAACAAATGACGAATGTTAACGCTGATCGCATGGTAAATGTACGTGCATTTTCGGACACTTTCAATTCGCGCGTATGTACCCGCACGCATTACTCATACAATACCAGCTATGCAGGTCTGTGCATTAACAGGTTTTATTTGAAGATAGCTGCACTTGAATTTCCAGAAGCCGTCAAGCACCGCAGAAATAAGAAAAATGGTACACGCCGGTGCATCAAAGTGCAGGCATGTACGGCATAGTTATTTAGAGTCATTGCAACATGTTGCATCGCGAAGGCACGAGGAATAGAAATATTACAGCTGGTGTGGTAACCGGGTAGCGGCGAAGGACTCCGGGACAACTGCATCCTTTCACAAGGCACGTGTCATATAATAAGTCTAAAACGACAACAGCGGTGCACCGGCAGCCTTGTATAGCCGCAAATGGACTTGGGTCTTTGTACTAAACCCAGATCAACCGACATTTACGAATACTGCAACGATCGAACATCGTATTACTCCATCACACGTGCGGCAATTATTTGATTGTTTGAAAATATCTTCTTATATTATTTATACCGAGAGCAACGCATTGTTAGAGACGAATTTAAGTTAAGACGGAAGGAGTTGAAGCGGCATCGAACCCGTCCCCCTACAGGTCAGAACAATACAATTTAATTACAGTTTGTCCCCGAGCCCGGGTCGTCGTTAATCACGAGGTGAAGTGGTGAGACTTGGATTTTGGAGAAGCCTGTGAATACGTAAGTGTAATACACAAGGAAGTAACTGCCGTTCAAAGAGCTTGATAACATGAAAACTCGTAAATCCCGCAGTTTTAGGAGGGAAAATACTGGCATTGCACAGTTTGCCACGTGGTTATAACATATTTCACGACAAGAAAGCTTCCACTGACCGCGTAGGGAAAACCTATTATTTCAATAAGATAAGCTTTTCAATCCAGGCCCCGATGCGGTCGTGTCGAGGAAATAGCCATCTGAAGGAAAAGACATTGATACTTCGCTGCATCGTGTGACGAAGTGTGTGAGCGTAGTCAACAAACCACAGCCGCAAACGAGAGGTTGATGAGAAACATGAAATTCATAAAACTCGATGAATTTTTATCGCAATCGTTGCGCTTCGGCTGTCCAGTAGAATAGGGTTGTGTAGTTCTCGCGGGCGCAGCGGATTCTAATAACCTTGATGCTATAATGCACTTTCCACAGCACAGCGTTGATAGAGAAAAGGTTACAGCGTTCTCATGATCCTTACGTCACGGATATAGGTATACGCTTAAGAGTTGCACATAGTCGACGACTGCAGATCATAAGATGAATCTGTCTGCGGAGAGACCTGCGACTACTATGAATATACTGCTCATCTCAATGTCACAACAATATTTTCATGTCTTGGTGCAGCCGATGCAGTAACCCATTTCAGCCTTGTGCCTAATTACTACTGCCGAGGAGGCTCGTTATACAACCGTGAATCAACAAATGCCTATTATACATCCCGATATGTATGCATATACAGTCACAATGCAGCTCGTCGTGCTGCCCGTACCCGTTTACTTACGTATTTTCTGCACCGCAACTAAATGGCGAGAACATGCATACGTATACATTTGTAAGTCTAGCGGATACCTACTGTATTGCAGACGCTCCTAACATGCCTCATATACGCAACGCAAGTGAGATATTTACGGCAAAATGTGCGGGCACGCGATATACAGAGCTTTTTACAACATACAAATACATATAATATACGACGCGTGTGTATGCGTGATCATTAGGCGCATGTAACCTACGGCGGCAAAGCTGTAATTTATTTAAAGGTGTAATCGGTAAACTCGAGGTAAAAACAAACATAAGCTAATCTCAATTGTCAAGGCTAACTGACACGTTACTAAACACGTGACACGTACAGTCTGTTTTCAAAAGTACCTGTACGCTCCATAAAAGATGCAAGTGAATCAATCAATTGCAGCATGTAAAAAAATTGAAACGAATTGTGGAAAGACATCCGAAAAATGATTTCCAATACAAAATACAGCAGGTGCACAGTTGGACTTGTCAAACCTTAGGGAAATGGGAAAGAAACGAGAGCAACGGAAGAAAAATAAAGAGTGAAGAAGACACGAAGCACAACGCCCTGCAAAAACTGACCGTCGATAAATGGACTTTTAGTGATCAGAAAATGATTATTGGGATAATACATTACGCACGTAGTACCATACTAACAGATCGTCAACCACGATTCGAATTGTTCAAGCAGTTCTTATTTGTTTAGAATTTCGAGTACGGGAAGGAGGAGGAGATAGCCGGTTTGTCTGCGTGTCAATGAGCCTGAAAGACCAACATTTTGTTACGTGGTAAAAACATGCTAATTTCCATCCAAGGTGCTCACTACAGAGTACCGGAAGTTCCAAAGATCCACCTTGACCTTCCCGTTTCCGTGCACAGGAGAGAAGAAGGTTAAGGAGGTAAAAAGGTTTCAATTCAGTTCCTCCGATATTCTCTTGAATTGTCTAGAATATTTCTTCTTTTTTGCCGACGAACTGTGAATATAATTCAACAGTCCTTCACGCACATCCGTAAGAGATAAATTTTTCCTGATCGTGATAGAAAGGGGGGGGGGGAGAAAGCAAGGAAACCCGTTTGATTCCCTCCCGACGTACACGAGTAGTACCAATGACCCGAAAGAAAAGAAGCAACAACTTTTAACCAATGAACGCCTCGGAGAGAACAAGAAAGGCGCGTTATACCCATCTCCACAATACACCTGCGACAACAATTCTTCAGGGTGCGTAATCGTGGACAGTTAAACGAATACCGAATGCTCAGGCGCGCACATCCGCTCACCGGTTAATTATTCACCAAACTTCGCGGCATATTTCATCCACCATTCACTATAGCTTGTATGTGTAACTGACTGGCTGACTCGTTCGTGCAATGCTAACCGATGGGATATAGCAGGTTGACTAAAGTTGCTAGTTGCGTGCTTGCAACCATCCGATGACAGCTGCGTGAGTCGTTGTACCATCTCAATTTGATTTAAAAAAAAAAAAAAAAAAGAAATTGATCTTTTTTGCACGCATGAAGTAAAATTGATTGCGCAGTAATTAAAAAAAAAAATCCCCCTGAGAAACATTAATCGGATAATTCTTGATTGATTGCACATAATACCGAGCTAATCGAACGCACAACTTTATTTTTCACTAATTTATACGTAACTCGAGTCATTGTGGAAAAAAAAAAAACGACTTCATTACATTTTTTGCTTTTCTGCACTGCACATGCATAGAGACGATGAAGAAATCTCTCAGAGTATCTCTTGCCGGAAAAGAACAGAGAGTAATCCGTCCCGCCCACGGGGCCCTGCTTCTAGCCCGTGATTCAGCCGGCGCTCTCTCGCACACTTTGTCGTCGTGGCCTACACGCACAATACCCACATCGGTGGTGATGGAACCACGGCTGTACCGTAATTCTGACCGGAAGTACACGCCCTGGTAGCGCCGTGCGGGCGCGGCCCTACAGTTTGCCTAGCCGTTTGTACATTTCACCTTATCCGTACGAGATGACGACGCGACGTAGTCAAAGGACGTAGAAGCAGCTTAGGTCGTACTAGAAATACGCCGACACAAATATTGTCTTCTTTCTTGTGGTTCCCCATGAGACGGATTGCGATTGTACAAATATACCCGTACCCATATAAGGTATAATGTATTTACCGATAAACACGGCGAAATGATACATCTACCGATTACCCCGTCATCAACCGCGGTGGAAAAAGTTATAAAGGTATACTGCAGACTCGACTTGGAATTATAGTACACGTTAATTCGTGGTAAAATGCAGATATCTTTTCAGATACCTTGTAAAAGTTATAATTATAATTGCATACCACGATTATGTTTCTGAAATTTTGCAAGCACACGATAATTATCGTCGGTACGAAGGATGCATGCATACGTATAATAATCTGCACACGCGTGTTCCTTCATCGGCGGACAGGCGAAGACTCAATTGGTTTTGAAAGGGTTTGCCGCGGGGGGCGAGTGCAGAGGAGCTGGGAACGACTAGGGTGCAGCTTCGCTTGGATATCAACTGATGAATTATAATTAGCGCTCTTCCTTTTACGCTGCTTCTCCTTCTCCTCCCCTCCTGTCATTAGCATAACAAATCGGGTTACGGAACTCTGGGGACGTAACGAAACAGGGTCGCGGAAATGTTCGAATATCCCTCCGATAATGGGAGAAAAATTGAAACAGTTGTTAATTATTGCACTTTTTATGTGGAATCAAATAATTCTTCGAGCTCGATGGTATTCCAACACCTCAGGAACTATCATTTAACTTGTCGATGTTTCATTCAAATTTCTTCTTCCCATTTTCTAAGATTATGCTCATAATATCTCATCGGCGGAAACCACCCCTGTCTGGATGGTCTGCCTCAGACATAACTATGGTACGCAATTCTACCAGTCCTGAAATATAGTTTGTTTTTTCGGTTTTTGACTCGTTCTCAACCCTGAAACGGCAAGTCGAATAAAACATTTTTCTACCTACGGTTGTAGATCTGAATATGTTCTCAGATCACGGTACAAACTTCATATTGAAGCTAATTGTTTGATTATTACAACCAGAGAAAGGGAGTCAGATGTTTTGGCCGTATATTATTAAAAAGACCTGCCGTTGCTATAATCTTTGGCACACTGACAGAAACCAGAGAGGGAAATGACCGCAACTTTTCAATTTTCTGTATATACGATGTTTTCACGTTATACTACGTATTGCCGGACCTACACTACAGCTTCTCAGTTCTAGGATTCTCCGGCGACAAGTGGTAATGATAGCGAGAAATGGAAAGACCAGTCGAGTTCTGTATGGAAGATGACGGGGCATAAATGCGTATCTCATACCTCCGCAGGGCGGATAAGCGTTGCAATCAAAAGCGAATCCGGATGATACGAGGAGAGCGTCCGATCGTATACCGTAGCATCTGTCGCCAGATGGTCAGCTGCTACGACTTGCCTCGCACGGAGGACGGCGGAGACGCGGAGCCACGCATACTTGTCAAACTTAATAATTGACAGATCACGTGCGCCTGATTCAGGGTTTACGATGCGTGCGGCGTAGCTTTACGCGGTACGTAAATGTCCCTACCTTCAAGTACGATGCACGGGATGCATATTGGCGGAAGGGTCGAGAATGATTTTCACGCATTTATACTTATTCCATTTGATCATATCTTTTAGCAAATCGATCATCGGACCGTCCGCACTCTGTCGAGCCGGCAAAACAACTCTCAAGGGGTGGAGTATATCAAGCGTTATGGATAACGTACGTAAGATGGCTGGTGAACGTACAACCTATCTCCTCTGTTCTGTACAGCAGAGGGTATAAATTAGCCGGAGGAGGCTGCTGTAAGATTATATATTGCGGCATTAGCCCTTATTTTTGCGGTAATTCGGTGTTCGGAACGACGACAGGCACGCACCTAAGAGTGGAGCGGCGAAGGTACAGAGAAGGAGACACAAACGGCTGCTGGAACGCTGCGGCATATAATAACATGCCAATTGCGGAGTGCACAGCCATCCAGCCGCAACGCGGAACGTCGAGGCAGCGATTATTATATACCCGCAGCGCTCCCCGGTACACGTATGTACAAGGTAACAGCGTACTTCGTCGCAGGAAATGATTGTCAGCTGCAGCGATGTATCGCTGAACGAAACGTACACATCGTGTTGTCCTCGTTTTCCTCCGTGTACCGATTTTCATGCGCCTATTTATCGTATACGTACCTTCTCACCGTCTATAAGGGTGTAGGCGCAGTGAATTTACCATCCTTAGAATCATGATCCGCATTGCATATGATGCATGTCGCGCCTTACTTATAAACACCCTAGACAGACGTACAGATCAATCGTCGAGTGCGACGTGGTCTCCCCATCATCGTGATAGTCGTCGGCGATTCGTTGAAAGCTGCCTTCAACCCAACAGCGCTCGCACCAACTCAACTCTTCCAGCGAAGGCGTTGCCGATGCTGATGGCGATGGCGATGGCGATGGCGAGGGCGAAGGTCGGGTCCAGGGCACGCTGGGAACCTCGCCACGTGGCGGTTTTGAGTCGCGATTCTCGCTGGAACTTGCCAAGAAAATTGTCAAGCTCTATACATTGTGAACCGCGGCGGCGTCGTCGACGAAAAGGTTGACGACGCCAGCCGATGACACGGTGATGGGAGGGCGACAGGGGCTGCTGCCTGTTGTATCATTGCATCAAACCCAATCACGTCAGTTAGCTGCGCCATCCTCTTCAGCTGCAGCCAGAGCTGACTGGATTTTCCGAGGCGATTGCAGGTATAAGGTAACTCTGTCTTCGCTGCACGTTTCAAGCCTCCGTTATACACCGACGCGATTACGTCGCGGCAGGCCTTATGCAATTTTGAACGAAAGAAGTACAGAGATATGAATAGAGAGAGAGAGAGAAAGAGAGATTTTTCGCACCCTTATTGACCGAAACTATTTTGAAAAATTATCAGGAACTCTATAAATCTTTGAAAACTTTCCGGAATTCTAAAAAAAAAACATATTTTTTCAAAGTTGAGTACCAACTTCACATAGGTTTTTCTATATCCGGTGAAACTTGGGTGACGGGCAACGAAGGCCCTTTACACAAGCCCTTCGCCACTATTTGCCTTCGCATATATCGCCCCATCCTCCCCGTGCCCTAAATCCCATACCGCGTGGCAAAGTAGCACACGTAGCGCACCCTGACGGTGAGATCTCCGGATCCTGCACCCCCGTCGCCTACCGGACCAAACCAAATCGCCCTGCACACAACCGAGCGATCGATCGGTCGGTCAGGCGATATGTCTAGCGGTCCGTCTCTCGCGTCCTGCCCCTCGTGTGCGCCGCACTCTTTCCGGGCGGGATGTGGGGCACGTGGGGACGAGGAAGAAGAACATGTGCCTCATGGGCACCAAGGTCTCCCTACCATGGTTTCCCCAAAGTAAAACCGGTCAGCCCTTTGTACCGCAATCTTTCGGAAAATGTCCATTTTCCTCTTCTTCCGCTTTCATATGATCTCTCTCTCTCTATCTTTCTTTCGCAGTCTATCTCGATCTCCTCATACCAGTATCTCTCTTTTTTTCCGCCACCGTGCCGAAAGTCGAGACAGCAACGCGCGACTACGTTCAAGACAATAATCACGTTCGGTTGCCAGAAATATTTGCGAAAGTATTAAAGATGCTTTACTGTGTTACCTATCGGTATCGTTATCTAGAAGCAAGGTAGCAATGGATTACCTATAGGCAAACGAGGTTTATATACGTCGTACTATAACTTGCGATTAATTGAAAGAACAAAAGACCAATTAACACAAAGTGATTAAGCATGTACGTGGCATACAGGCATAATGGTTTAAAAATATGAGCAAGCGGGTGAGCTTCGGAGGCTGGAAGGTGTAAGTTGACTTTGTCCCGTACATCAATCTCTACGATGGGTCATTCGAGCGTCGAATAAAAACTGAAAGAGAGAAGAAGGACCACACAAACGCAACATTTTCAATGCATTCCGTATTGGGGATATATTGGCTGTCGCGTTTAATAACGAAAAACGGAAAAAGCAAACAAGTCTGCAGTAGCAACGAGCTGAGTTACCAAAAAATATATGAACGAATGCAAATGCATGGGCTCCAGAAGAGCAAACGATCCTCATTTTTTAAACTGAGTGCGTTTTCTGTGAATATTTTGTGTTCTTTCAGCGGCTTAGCGTGCGCCGTACAATGCATGCGAGTTACAGCACGAAGGCAAATGACGTGCGCAGGCAAGCCGATATTCAATTTCTATATACTTGTAAGTTGCGCGAAATCTCATGCCTCGCGACATGGACGGAGGCTCTCGAGGTAATGCAATATATTATGTGCCGCTTGAACAGAAGAAATGGGAACAGCGCAACTGAGAAGAAAAAATACTTCGCAGATAAGTTTAAAGGTGTTTTTCTGTAGGTGCCTGCCGCGACATAATCGTCGTTGGAATCTGCTACAGCAGCAATCACAAAAATTTTGCGATCGCGTGAAAGGCGGCAGCCTTGTTCGACCTTGACTCGATTTTCGGTTATCACTCAATTACACCGAGTTTTACTGCTTCTTTCTTCAATCTTCACATATCATCTGACCGATTACGTACTTACAATATGTACGCCCAGTGTTTGCTCTCTCGGCGATGAGACAAGGCGAATAAGGATTTCTCCCATCATCGACATCGAACGTGACATTCTCTTTACTCATCGGAATTAGTATCGTACCGATACTGCACGAGACTGAAACTGGCAGCTTCCTACCCGAGGCTAGAAGATTGAACGAATTCGGTGTAGCAAAAGGGTTTTGGCTGCTAATTTCAGTCTCATACTAATATTCGATTAGATGATAAATTAAAATATCCCAATGAATGTCCCCAATTTTTCATGAGGTGAATGAAAGTGGCAGAGAAATTGTTCAACGCATCTTATACGCTTGGAGTATGTACGTATACTGACGTCAAACCAACTCGTTTTACATTGCAAACTATGCACGAACGTGACCGGAGGTTTTTTTCTATTACGACAGAGCTAAAAAAAATCTTAATGTAGCTAATAAAACACATCATTCAGAGTCAATTCTATTTCTCTGGATTTTGGCCGTCGCATCACTTGACGGTTCGGCAATTTCGACCAAGTGTACAGCATTTCAATGAGAAATTACAACATTACCTCCCGGCACGTTGACCTTACGATACTCGAAAAAGGCACAGAATTTATAGAAAGTATCAAGTCGGAATTTCTGTAACTTACGAGTATTTCTCGACTCACGGATAACCGTCCTCGAGCTATTACACCGCGGCGGGGAATGATCATCTTACCTGAAATCAGAAAAGGAAAAAAACATGAGTCAGTAAAAAGAAATATCAAAGGACATTGTTGTATTAAATTTACTTGGTAATGCATTGGGACGTTAGAGCAGCGAAGGCGACCGCTGTAAGAAATACCGGAAGGGGTAAAGTTCGCATGTAGAGAGATATTTCAGTATTACCTAATGACCGTTTAAGACAAGTCGGCGTATATCGGTGCCAATCTCCCAGACCTACCTCAACCATGGAGGCCGTGCTGGACGGTCGGCTCGACTCGGCGGTCTCAGAGTCATGGGCGGAGAGATAGACTCGAGAGTCGAGACTCTCGCGAGCCTGAGCACATCATAGTTGTGGGCTATTCAAATATTTGACCTTGACGAATTAGCGCGCGACCACCCAGCCAGGCCCCGTCTCGGTTGAAACAAGTTTCGCACAATCAATTGACAGTTTGTTTTTATTTACTTCTTTGTTGATTTATTCCTTTTCTATTTCATTCACCCCTTCATCCTCGTATTGATGATGATGCAATTTCCGCCTAACGGAAGACTTATATTGTACTATTTATTATACTATTTATACAACTATGTAACGGGCACTCGAGATTCAAGGATATCGTCTCATTATTCATCGGCACAGTCGCGTCGGTGGAAATTAACTCGCAGCTCGATAACTTTGCAGTGGCGTAACGCTCGATGTAACATGGAACCTTCTGCGGCCGGTGCACCGGCGGTTCCTGGCACCTCAATTCCTCCAGCTCTTGTTATCAATTACGAGCGCGAGAATATATTGCAGAATATTATTACTTCGAATTCTTTTTATCGTAAGGATCATCGCAAGCAAACGACGATCATCGGTGGGATGGCAACGGGGGCTTAGTTGCGGAAAACACCTGCTCGTCTACCTCGATACGTCCAAGATTTTACTTGGAGATTATGTTGAATCGAGGCGTCGAGTCATGTCGCCCCTTCCTGACGCGACTTGCCCACCTTTCTCAAGCTGCACAATTTTTTCACTGTTGCTGCGCCGCAACCATCTTCATTTTCTCTACGCGCTTTCTTATACCTACGACGACTCCGTGCATTATTTTTCTTACCAATCGTTCAAAGCTTGGCATTGTATTTTTTTTCAACTCCTTCGGACTGTTGGTATAATACTTAATAAAAGTGGCTCAAGTATCCTGATCGTGGTCTGCTACAAAGCGGAAATTACGATCGATACACGGTCCTCAAATCAATAAGGCAACAGCAGCTCGTAAAATAAGATGAAATATAAATTAACGATGAATTGGGTAAAAAGGCCAGCGTACAACCGAATAGCACTAGTCGGGTTACGAATTAGTCATTACACACGTAACTGAAACCTTTCATAGCATACCGCGGTACGTACCGATTATAAGGGGTTGGTATTATATATATGACGCCGTAAACCAGGACAGCCCTGAGGATAACAAGCGGGTGACACCCTGTCGTAGGAAATTGTTGGTTTAGATAAAAATCTAAGAAAACTCCTGGCGGTCCCCTCCTTTTTTGCTGCGCACATTTACTGCAGCATTAAAACCTATCCTGGCGTGCGTGTCCTTCTACCCCGTTGCAATTACCAACAACACATAGGTATAACAGGCCTCAGATATCCCTCGAGATTGACGGGGTTCCCTCGAACAACCCCCTTGTGATTTCGGTGAACACAACCCGGTCTACGAAAACCTTAACCTATATATATTGTGCATGCAGCGCCTCGAACCCCTCTTCTTTGTTATCCACGCGAACGGCCGACACACGTTTTGAAACCCGGACGGAATCACTAATTGGAATGACAAGGCGAGCGATAAGGCGATAGTGATCTTATCACATGTGAACAATCGACGCACATGTGAATTCACTTGATGCGTATACACGTCACGTCTCTTCAGATTAGAATCTCTCCAATAACTTTGATGCAGATCGTCTTTCAATATCATGTTTCTAATAATTTGAGTTTGTCACTCGCCACTCTCGCTTTGTTCGGGCGGAAAACGTCATATTCGTGATCGCCTTTTCCCACCCTTGATACACAATGTACTGATACTTATAACGGACAGACAATAAGTAAAGTTGACAGGTGGCGATGAAACTCTTTGCACTTGGACAACTGACCGCGAAGGCTTTATACGTGTACCTATCGTTTATATCACGGCTTGTTGTGATCCTTTCGTAACGGGCCTGTAGTATATGCACATGTCGTTTGTAAATTTTTATTGACCGGTAACGCCAAGCCCAGCGAAATTAGAAAGAGAGAGGAACAGCTGGAGCCAGCCTTTCTGTTGTACGACCGAAAGAGTGGGAGCAGGCAGCAGACGGGGAAAGCAATAAGGCAAGCGGATAGGTATACTTTTATGAGGGTACGAGTTTCCTCCGCCAAGTCACCGATTAGAGTGAGAGGTCCTGCTCTAGTTGTTGCTCTCTTTCTAATTACGACTTCAGGTCGGTGCACAGACCGCGCAGTCTATCTCTACAAGTCTGTGCAACGAACAAAGCCGAAGACTTGATGCAGTTTTGGTACGGCCTGGAGCGTCACCTTCTGCGACAGGTGCGCTGCAACTGCGATCTCTCGTTGTTCTATGGCACTTGGTGCTTACACCTTTGAAACGAGGTGCAAAAAAGGTGGTTCCAAGCGACCTTGAAGACTACGGCCTATCTGGACGGGGACGAGTAAGTATCTTTTGTTTTGTCTTGTTAACGAAACGAGGACAGGAGGTAACGCGTACCTGCTAAGCACTTGAAGAAAAAAAAGAAGGACAGAGGTAAGAGCGTTCTTTTTTCCCGCCTTCGCGCAATTTGTCCAGTCCATAGATTCCATTCGGATGAATTCATGTTGTCCACGAATTCTTGTGTTCTATTTATAATATTTTATTGCCCCCTCTGCTTACGATGATGATCAAGCATTCGATATTAATACCGCTTGTTGTTCTGGACGCTCGTCAAGATTATACCAACTCCCTACCCCGGTACGTATCCCTCGATCCGGCATGACGAGGCGTGCTTTACAAAGGGGTTTAGCGAACACGCGTGAGTCACGAGCTGCCCGGTCCCAGGAGAATGCTGCTCCCCCGAAACGCTGGACCCCCGAGGAGCACCGAAACCAATAATCCCGAGGTTAGATACGTCCAGGCTAGCGCTTATTGTTGTTCATAAGTACCTTGGCAGCATCACGCCTGCATGATAACAACGAATCTCTGCATTTCTATTATTGCTCAGCATCTAGCAGCTGGATCTTCTCACGATTCAAAAAACCATTTCCACACTTGAGTAAGTAAAAACTTAGCGAGTAAAGACTGATGAGAATGCGGACTCGCGGTAAAGCATTCGCGACACAGGGTCGGAAAACGAATTGACAATGTCTCGGTACCAACGTATGTTAGAATTCATATATCTCTGAGGTTTAAGTGGTTTTCAACAGTTTTTATCGGAACTCACCTCGAAGCGGTCAACTACTCCTGCTGCTGGTCACTGCGGTGTAAGTTGGTTCGCTGAATTCAGACTACGCGCTGTTGGATCAGATCGCACGAGCGACAATATTTCATGCAATAAGTGTTTCCATTTTTCCCTCGTCTTATCTCTTTTTTTGTGCACCGACAGTGGCCACACCATTTGGTCACGTCCATTCATATCCGTGCGAGTATGATTCCGTCTCTTCTGCAAGGGCCCCTCAGTCAGATTATGTACTATAATGCCACGTCCCTTCGCTACGCTCCGCTGCCAATCACTAGTTATTTGATTACGCTTCCCTCGCCTAGCTGCAGGGGTACGCCGCGCCGTACATATCAGACTGAACCTCTGCTAATGTATGAAACGCTTTTATCGCCAAGAACTGACAGACTACCCTCGGGGACGAGCGAGGAAGAGGTGCACAGCTGATACGCGTTTTTGCGCACGTCTCTCCCCTATGCCGCATTTCTACTACAGGGATGAACGGGGTACGGCCAGCGATGACGGGGTAGGAAGTTGAAAAGTTCATAGCACGTGTGTTTTGCATGGAACTATATAAATCAATACCATTCTACCATCACTCGCAGTACTATACTTGCATACTCCGTGCGTATTTCAAATGCGTTTGATATGGTAACACTACACGGAGAGAAAAATCTGAGAAAAATTACCCTTCTGTCTATAATCGTGATGTAAAAGACACCTAATGCATTTTTTATTGATGCATGTTACAAAAATTATAGGTTTTTATGAAAAAAATTACTACCTTGTTTAGAAACTATGTATTTCAGCAGCACAAAATTTAAAATGTGACGACGCATTTTTCCGATGCAGCACCGTAAAAACTGCATTAGGTGTCTTTTACATCACGATCATAGTAACAGCAGGGTAATTTTTCTCAGATTTTTCTCTCCGTGTATACAAGTTTCGGAAATAATTTACACAAGTAAGTAAAATTTTTGATGAACATTAAAAAACCCGGTTACATCTGAAGCCTCATACCCGTTCCACCCATAGAAGTTTTAGATATGCTGCTGGCGCGCAACACGAACTAAACAGAATTCTAAAACATACTACAGGACGCGGTCAAGAAGCGAGATAGCCTTATACGAGCGAGCTAGGTAAGCTCATGGTTCAAAAGTTGGCCTGCACATGACGGGGTCCCTGGGTTCGCTGGGGAATAGGAGGAGGAAATAAAAAGGGCAGGAAGGAGAAAAAAAATGAAATAAAAAGTGCAGCTCTCGGGTGAATCAGCTGCCTATATCACATCGCCTCGGCTCGACACGACTCGCGCGGCACATGCAGGCGTGCCGTGGTGCGTACCTACTTCACTTTCGCTCTCCCCAACGGACTTTATGCCCAGGCCACGGTATCATCCTGGCGTACGCACACGCCGTTCTACAATTACCTAATACGCATGTGCAAATTCAGATATAACACACGCAGCATCGTAGAACCGAAATGTACTCAGTGAAATAATAAGCGCATACAGAGTGTTTATGTTGACTCTCGACAGACTTCTAGGATGTGTAGGGGCAGTCTGGACAAGCATTTTGAAGGTATGACACCCATGGCCGAAAGTTCATCCTAACGACTGTGAAGGGCTTTGAAGGATTTGGTACCGCGCGCTCGTTCGTAGTATAATAAATCAGATGCACCGTAGATAAGTTTTTTTTTTTTTTTTTTTTAATTGCAAAGTTTATTATTTTGTTGACTTTACACTAGAATTTTATACTGTAATCTACTGCTGAATAAAACATTGTGTCGAAAGTGATAACAGCTGATTCATTGCACTAGGAACAAGCGCGCGGTATCAAATTCTTCAAAGCCCTCCACATTCGTTAGGATGAGTTTCCGACCATGCGTGTCTTACCTCAAAATGCTTGTCCAGGCAGCCGGTACACACTCTAGAAGTCTGACTAGAGTTAACATGATCACCCTATATACGATTGTTGTCGTCAATCGGATAGTCGATAGCCCTGAAGGGTCTTTCGGAGCTGTAGTTATTACTGCCGTTGAATGGTCTTCCCGCCTGAGGACATTCTGATTATTAGGACATGCGATCGAATCCACGAAAATGCAGATCACAAACCAACGTATGGTTACTATACTGCGCCCTCGAGGGATCATAAGCAAAATTTATTCAAAAAACGATGTAAAAAGATTCCGAGTTTTCCCGGTTGCCATATTTTTTGCGAATATAGCGAATCTGTGGAGATGTGTTACCTATCCAAATCCCAAAGTGGGTCAACCTCTTTAATTAATTAGAGCCTAATACTTACATGTTGCTCTATGTATGTACGTATCAAGATTCACGTTCCCACGCTAAATTTCAGTCTTTTCCACTTGATAGACGAAGCACGCGGATACAGCGTAGCTACAAATGTACTTCTTACAATATAATACAGTTGCACACGTACGTGTACGCGAAAAGTATATAAAACGTATGTAGCAATCCGCGCAAAGCTACATAATTGGAGGAAGAAGACGGAAAGGTGAAACAGCCCCTGTAAAGAACCCTACTCCCGCCATATGGAGCGACGCACAAGCAGACACACGATGTTCATATAACAATTTAATCTAATGTCGGACTACTGAGAGGTGAATTTATACGTAACTATAACGTACCCCTTCTTCCTCGATAATCGAGGGATGCTACGTGCACGAGCCACGAGGCATATATACATATATACATATATATCGGGTCGCGCGAGTACGTCACGTGACCTGCAGGGGTTTTATCTACCCTCGGCCTGTGTCGTCGTCCTCCTCGACGTCGACATCGTGAGGTGGGTCCGCCTGCATAACGGAATTGGGTGAGAAGAGGGGGGAGAAACGCGCACGAGAAATGGGGACAGTGGAGCAGCAAGTATTGTGTAGAGCTCCAGAGGCCACGTGTCCTGGAACAGCCCTCGGAGCGGAGCTGAAATTAAGGGGTCCCGATGTCACCCTCGCAGATCAAAACGAGCGTGTGGACCACGGTCAGTTGTTTAGCTTCGCCCTAGTCGTCACGTGTCATATTCTATCATTTTCTCAATATGTAAGTATATGCAAGTCTACATACAACTGGCATGCCTTGGTGTTATACGATAGAATTGTCTATACTTCGCCTGGTTCTCCCTATCCCTCTTCCTCACTCGCCCTTCCTGAGAAGAAGAAATGCCATCCTCTCTGCAAGCCCGACTTCAGCAATTGTAAATTTATTATCGAATCTGATCGTCGGAGGTTCAAATCTTCTTATTACTAGAATTATTCACATGCTGTGCCGATCTGCAGGGACGTTCAGAAGAAGTAAAATATCCCCAATTGGATGAGTTGTATGCCTACAAAGGTTGCTTGCGAGCGGGCAGAGAGAAGAAGGAAAGAGAAGCATCATCCCTTAGTTTCTACGGAACATGCCAAATTTAATCCCCCAACGCTCTATTCGGCTTTGGTTTTAGTCTCGGTTTTAAGACAATTGGGTCGCCTCGACATGTATAGATGCCCGCAGTGGTTCTGAGACAGTCAATTTTTTGGACAAGTCGGTTACGTTGGCAATTCAGAATCATCCCGCGGCGCCACCGCTGGCCGACCGTTACGAGCTGAGTGTGCATTGCCAACGTAACCGACTTTTCCAAAAAATTAGCCATCTCAGAATCACTGTGATCATGTGTACTGCAGGATGGAGACACCTCGGTAAGCGATATCGGATCGGACTCGGCAGTCAGTCGATCGATGCTATCCCTCTTTCCCCGTTTCCATTCGTCTTCAGGCCCCAAATTTCACGTGTCAGGTGTAGGCATGCACGCACGTATGTGTCATAAACAACGCAAGTCTGCGAATCAACTTCCGATATCCAGGGATGGAAAAGAAGCACTTTCGCGGGAAATTGTGCATACCGACATCCGAGGACCGAGTGAGCGGCAGCAGCAGCACCGGGTGTGCAGGGTAGTGTCTGGGTGGTTCGGTCATATCGATCCTATTCCTGTGCCTTCTATACGAAACCCAACGGGTCGGCCCTTTACGGGTAGCTCGTGCAGCCAGCCATGCTTGTGGTCCGCGCCAAGACTCACATAATTGAAACAGCTTTTCACGACAGTATTGTTCAAAGAAAGACGACAAACATAAGTGTAGGTTAAAAAGCTTATTCGATATCCGTGGAGATTTACACACCTCGCCGGTCCGCGAAGTCGTCACGAGGTTCCGACTACGAGGCGTGATCCGGAAATTCCCAGGCACCATATTTTATATACCTCTACCATACACCTATCATCATATACCTTCTCCGTTTGACTTTTTTTTCCAAGATCGCGTAATTTTACTATGAATTGAATGCTAGACTCCAAGGGTCATATGAACCAGGAATATGATGATTCGGTCTTGATCACACCTATCTGGATCGTATCTGAGTGAGTATAAATTCATCTGTAAACCTACATGAGATAGAACTATAACAGGATGGCCACAAATTTTTGGGAAAAAAATTCCATGACATTACCAGGTTTTTCAGGACGTAAACCTAGTTTTCCCTGACATTTTGCCAAATCTAGTAAGTTATTAAAACGTAAATCGTTCAGCTTATTAACTCTATATTTGGTTCAAATTCAATTTGAATTGAACAAAAATATAATGTACAAAAAAGTCAGTTTAAGCCAATTTGTTTTCTCGACGAAAAAAACTTACCTTGTCACCTCAAAAAATCAGTTCCAATTCCCATGATAGAAAACTGATGTTTTCAGTTTTTTCCATTACCAAATTAAAAATCCCCTGACAATTCCAGGTTTTCCATGACCCCTTTTAAATACCCTGACATTTCCAGGTTTTCCAGGTGTGTGGCCACCGTGTATAAAATACAAACGTGCGTGATATATTCATGATTATGATGCATAATGAATCGCCTTGAATGCGTCATAACCCGGTAGGAAGTAGTCTTCTACTCACGAGGAAATCCTAATAGTTAACGCCACAATTTAGAAAGACTAACACACAACTCAATCAGAGAAATTTCTAACAATTTCTCAAATTATGTTCATGAATTTTCGGTTTCTTTCTCACGAAGCATAATTATATTCATGTATATGCACATGGTCATTAATTTGAGTTCAGAAAAATTATCGTCGTGACGGTCCCCCAAACCTGTTCCAAGACATTAAAAAATATAAAGATGAAGTTAGTTGTCCACTGCAATTCAGAATTTAGATTCTGGTACTGTTCCAGAAGTTTCCGGGACAATTAATTGAGAAACTTTATAACCTTAAACTCAATTTCTTATGAATTTATAGGGATAAGACAAGTCGGTTAAGTGTTGAATCAAAAATTTATATGGCAGTTTCAATACAGAATGAATTGCCTACGACTGCACGGTCTGTCTGCTAAAATAGGATCAATCAAAATAATACACTATTTGTTCACGGCTTGAGGAGGAATTTTTGTTTTTCAGAATAATTTCAGAATTTAAGGACACTTAAGGAGCAGTAGACATCACGTACTTTGCACCTTCAAAATGGTCTGAAATCAAGTAAAATCCGTAATAAACCAAAGATATTCATATTTTGAAAAATCAACTCCCTGAAAGTCATTCTAAAATTACTCAACAATGATTTTTTCCTGAGTATTTCGTTACGTTAAACGTAAACTAATTTCAACCACGTTGAAAAATAATGTGTATACAATTTGAACACCCTGTACATCAATGCAGGGAATCCGTGCAACACCGTGCTTGCATTGATTTCCCAATTCAGTTTTAATTTCCAGATCAAGAAAGAGGAATCAATCCTTTCTTGGCAGAATTACAAAGGTTTACGTAAACGTGAGTATCAAAGGAGGAACATGAAGAGGAAGAGAAAAAAAAGAACAAGGAAAAGCGATGACTGATGCACGATGCGGTGGAGGGTCTAAATTTACCCGTAGCATAACTTCAAGAATCGAAGTTGCTCGCAGTTATGCTCCTCCTCTTCCAATGACTGGAGAAGAAGAGGATGCTCATCCTGTTTTCGTGACCTCACAAACTGCATATATATATATATATATATATATGAGTAGGCGTTACTATCGCGTAAAATATATTATTAACTACATGAGTTGGCGTCTGGTTTTCTCGCTACGTACAAAGATAAAAACTAATCTCTTGTGACAACAATTTCAATTCAATACATAGATCCGAACATACGAAGACCCTGCCGGCTTAACCGAAGGGTGATTGACTAATTGGCTGAGTCTGGAAGCTCTGAAGAGCTGTCACGTTAATATTTGATCCCGAAAGTGGAGCGTTATAGTGACAACCGATGATCATTCGCATCACTTGCCTGTTCAATATGCACATTTCCATTCTCGTACCTACAAATCTTTTTCTCTACCACAGCCGAAAAAATGCACATGTCAATATGCTTCAGAGTACCGGATGGGGTCCAAAATTCTTACCGACCAAAATACTCGAATGAAAGAAAAGTAAATTTGGTTATTCGAAATTATGGTTATTCGAAATTTTTAACCCCACTCGAGAACACCGCCGTTACGGAAATTCACCAGGCAACATATTCTGGTTATATGACTGTGATATATGATTCGTTCAGTGGTCGCTTCAGATACAGAGCTCAGATAAGAAAAATCGGAGAATAGATTCCGGGGCAAGCAGTCGGCCAGCCTATATAATGCAAGCGCTACGAAACAGGAAGTCCAATGATGCTTCAACGACGATGCACAAAGCCCTGCAACCTGCCAGCCAACCAACCAGCCAGACAGCCAGCAAGCCAGTCATCCAGTCAATTAGTCAGCGATGAGATGAGAGCTATTCCTCTATTTGCTAACATGAAATGTTTACTCCCGATCAATTCGCACTCAACTATTTTGCAGTCAACACTTAAGAAGGTGTACTTTGAAAAAAAGAGTTCTAGTTCCGACGAAGCAGAGGCGACATCAAAAAATGTAAAAGCCGAATCGCTCGGGGACTTGGTATACCTAAGTTATATGTATAGTGTGATGCCAGGTACATAGCAAAGTTTATCTTGCAGGTCAGATGCGCCGAGACGAGACGCGACGCGACGCGAGTTGGAGGTATTTAAAAGGAACCTCGATAGAAAACCAGTTTTAAGGCATGCAGCGGGTTGCAGAGAAGCGTAACTGAGGTAGTAGCCTTACACGCCAGGCATCGACCACCACGCCGTCCTTATACCTTATACCCGGTGTGGTAGCTTGGCGCATTATGCCTTATACCCATGGCAGGTATGTTTATCCCATCGACGCCGACGGGGGGGGGGGGGGGGGGGAGATAACTTTTCGTGAGAGCAGCTCCGCCAAGATGAAACTTATCGTTTCCGCCCTTAATTCGCCACGCTCTTTTAACCTGGATAAAAACAAAATTCCTGACCGCGTTCAACTGCTAAATCGGGATAGCGACAATTTGTCTTAAGTAAAATTCCCTGAATTTTCCAGTAAAGAAATTCAGAATTCTCTAATCTCAAAAACACATGGTATTACTTCGTTTTACACAAATAAATATAAATTGAACAACACCATTTCCGAAAGCTTGAAGGCGGTAAGAGGAATGATCCTTGAAAATTACCACTGCCCCCCCCCCCCCCCCCCCGCCATCCAATAACTCGATCGCGACTGAATTCGGCCACCGATTTAACTGCCTAAACACTGGTAAACAAAAATATGTAGCGGGGCGAGCGCTCGAGCAAGGATTAGGATAAACGGCCCTATTGTTTATTTTTTGTGGTCCCAGAGACAAATACATAATGCTTCTAAAAATGGGACAAGACATGCTTCCAACACTATTGGAATATAAGTCTATGTTACCTAACGATTGGGAAAACATTTTAAGACTAAAAAATTATTTATTACTTAATTTTACATAAATCTGTATATCTGTTTGTAGATAAGTAATTGATGATAATTTTTTTTTCTAGATTTGGTTAATTGGTAATTTAAATTGAGTAAATTTTTCGGTGATTAACGGAAGTTTGCCAGAATTAGTGACACAAAATACGAAAAGATTTTGCACTGGATTCAGTATTAATACCTTGGCGACGTACTAATATTGCGCAACACTCGGGGGGGCGGGGGGGCTGAAATAGCGTTACATAATATTTGAACAGCGCCTTTTTGCAAATGAAGGCTTTTCACTTGTTCTCATCACTTCATGTTGTTAATGGCACTGCTGAAAGAGGGGTTGCTCTCGTAGAAAAGTTGAATTCGTCAATTTGTAAAAAATGAAGATCTAAAATAATATTTGATAAAAGTAGTTGAAAAACATCAAAAAATATTCACAAATACAAAAAAATCAACATTATAAAGAAAAATGTACTATATAAAAGTATAAATTAAAACATTCGAGATTCATTTTAAAAATCTGAATAAAGATCCAGATTCTTTTTGTAGGCTAATAGAATTCCACAAAAAATTGAGCACTGAATATGAACAGATGAGATTGAGCGTAGTTCGGGTTCAACTGAAATGCCACATATGAATTGCATGGCGCCAAGTGTGCATAATATACCCGACTCGGCCCCAAAACTTGTCCCTATGTATTAATTGCTCGTTAAAAATACGTCACTGACGAAGAAATGAACACAGGTTGCGGATGAATCTATAGGAAATGCAACACGATGACGCGAAGCGGTCACACGTACATACCACATAGGTAATTTTTCCGAGTCAAACGAACCGACGCAAGGTGCAGCCGGTGATCAAACAGTATGAAACCTTGATACCGGAAGTTGACGAGCCACGCTTCATGAGTAAGAACACCGCCGTGCCGCGAACATTTCCTTGTTTCGAAACAAGAATATATATTTATATGAATTGACAAATTTTTTCCAACATGCTTTGAAAGTTTGATTTTCGAAACCTGCGGAGCGTGCGTGAAGTGCCTCATTTCGGAACAGTGCAGTAAAACGACGTTGGCGCATGGGCTCAGCTGAAATTTTGAATTTTACACACGGCACAATGCGCACTTTCCGATAACTTAACTTTACGTACAGACTTTACGCGCAAGCAGTGACGTCACTGGGCTGAGTTCAACCTGAATAGGTTACGTGAATACAGGCTTATCGCCTTTGAACCACTCGATTACCCCGTTGATCTATTTCTTTCCCATTACTGTACTACATTCGTTTGCTTCTCAAATCAAACTTGCGTCGGTAGATATAGGGAAAAAAAATGTGTGCCACAAGTTCAGATGAGCGATATCTGAGTCGTGTGTTTTCAGCACTCGCTGCGGCTCATGCTGCAAACTTCATACTCGTTGGAAACCGCCCACTTTCCGCACTTGTAACTCAATATACTATTATTTGCAACGAGAGAAATAAAGAATAAAAAGAACGAACATTACCGGAGCAAGGAAACCCGCTCGGTGAGCATAGTTAATAACCTCGACTAGGAAAGAATTGCGTAACACCTCGGCGGTCTCACGTGAGTCTGCAGGGCAATGATTATGTGCATGAATACTTGTTTTTCATTCTGCATGTAGGGCCGTATTAAATTTACGATGATACGCGTAACAGGATATCGTCGTTATTGATACAGGTAAAAAAGGTTTTCCGATGCACATCTTTACTCGATTAGAAAAACAATGAAAATCCTGCGATATTGAACAAGCTGCAGGCATAGAGTGTCTAGAATTTTCGAAGCCATCGTAGTTTCCCGCGGGCATATATAGATACTGTAAACATCAACCCGAAAATAATACACGTTGTAATAATATACTGCCTACAAAGACGTGCCGTAATTTTCCCCGGGAAATTTTATTCTACATGTATTAAATTTCTTCTATGTACGAAACGAACGAAACAAATACATATTGACATTGTTCTCGTTAGCGTAACGAAATTCGAATACGATATTGATTGCGTTGAATACAGAAAACTCCAAGAAGAGACTTCGCAGGTCCTGTCAGCAGCATCATATTGTTAGGTTATTCTTTGACAGAAGGAACTCTGCAAATCGATATTGGCAGCATGTTTGTAATGTAAACTATTGTATATTATATTTATATACATATAATTGTGCGTGCGGCGCGTGTGTGTACACACACACACACACACCCATGAAACTCCCCTCGGTTTATTGTGTCGTACCGATTTACTTGTTGTCCCGTGATCACTAGGTTTATATAACGTGTAAAAATGATGAATTGTTGTAAGATTCCGTAATATTAGTTTACAGCCATAAACGTTACTTGCGCAACGGGCGTCGTTCCCGAAAGCGATACAGTTAGAATTGTTATAGCATTCATTTTGGAGTTGCTGCGTTTGAATTGCATTACGTAAAACTACTCAAGGTAGCCCGAATGATTTCGATCGGCGAGATAATGCAATTCCGAGGAAAGCGCGGTATTGTTCCAACAAATTAAATCGGTCGAATTCACTGCCCTTACGTTCAATACTATATAAGGTACACGTATACCTGTTGGCGGTACTGTAGGAGTTGCGAATGAACTTGAAGAAAAAACGAGACCGATTATCAACCGGTAACAAAAGCCTGACCCCGTTTATATACAAGTGTGTGCGTATAAAGTGGTACAGGATTCTGAATAAGGTATAAGCAAAACTATTCCACGACGTCCAACAGAGGACGAATGTCTCTGCCATGTACTCGATCAAGTCTTCTATAATACTTGTAGCGCCAGATGGGCGCCTTTAACCCCGCGCCTAATTCGCAGGGCAGATACAATCCGCATGGCAGTCTCGCCGTGGGTTGCGCGCGCTCGTCTGCGCCGAGGGTTGCTTCAGGAAGGACCAACCAAGTTATTGATCCAACGCTAGTAGGGATGGATGCATGCGTGCCACTCTTTATCTCCCTTCCTTCCTTCCTTTCTTCCTTCCTTCCTCCATTCCCCTCGCTCTGCGCGCGAGGGAGCACGCGTTTTCGCCTACGGTGCAGCCAACGGCACACGACTACGAAACAGGCGACGGTTCTCTCGCGATGTAATCTCCCGCAGGGGCTGCAGATCCCTGTCGGGATGAGAGGAGGGTGGAGACGGGGTGCAAGAGGGTAGAAGCTGCATCGCGGTTTCCCGCGGAGTCGGAACTTGACGTATTCAGTTATGCATTATTTTTTTTATTTTTACTATTTTTATCCACGAAAGACTAGTCCTCGCGCCTGCTTTATGTATCTAACAGCTGTTCGCAATACGACATTGAATAATGTTCGTTTGCAGTATGGGGGAATATAATTGTTGCATAAGTAATTTGCGAAAAGCTACAATGCAAAGTCGTAAACATGTGCACGATGAGGGGAAAAAAGCAGCGACGATGATTTATTCGAGTTAGGCTGCAAGGTCGGACTGATGGTGAGCCGAATCGGTTCTTCGCGTTCAACCACCACCGTAACCATAGATCCTTGGCCTACCTCAATCGAACTAGGGTTCTTCGTCCCTGATCGAGATTGACAAGAGTGGACATAAACCGGCCCCGTTGCATCGCATCGTAACACTAATCTTGATATTATAAGCCTCCTCGTCGGAGTTGCGCGTCAAGTTTCCGCCTACCACTGCGAATCGCGTGAAATTTTCAAATACACGTTATGCAGAAAATTGAATCAAATTACGGGGCGGCCACGTGATCGTGCGTACAGATATGATTTATCGGGTTGGAAACTTGTACGTGGAACAATGTCAGGAAATCGCAGACTAAGGCTGAAAGTTGTTTGTACCGCCGAGGGAGAAGAGAAGAGCTGCTAGAAAGACGGAGAAAGACACCGCGGTTTACATATGGTAGCTGTACACAGGCGTAGGCATTACAGTGGCGATAAAAGTGTTCAGTCCGTAGGGAAAAGTCTTGAAAAAGGTAAGCAAGAGCTGCTGCAATCACACGCGAACACTGCAGCATAGCAGAGACGTGAGAGATGAAAGGAATGGCATACGACCCGGTGTTATTGCTGCAACGCGCTATAGACAGTTTATGAACTCGTGTGGAGAAGTAAAATTACCGCTGAGGGGGCCGCCGGTTACGTCGAGTCGGTGGAAAAAAGATGGACGGCCGTAACGTATGCTTCTGCCTTCTTTTTGTCTCGCCCTCCACTGATATCGCCATTACAATTTATTCCGAACATTGAAGATGCGAGATCTTCATGTCTAATGGCTTGAGGCCGTAAACGCCACCTTACGACCTTTTGCCCTTTAAAAACGGCAAAAGAAGGTGTATTTTTTTTTTATCGTATCTAGGTTTAAAACATGAAAATGTGGTCAAAAACATTTAAATTGAACAATGGTTTAACGACGAGCAAATGGTCGGGTGTACTGGTAGATACGATCTTCTGCTACTGATTTCACCATAAAATCCTACGTCGATTAATTCCGTAAAGTCGTATCTGCCAAAAAATGTTTATTTTTATTTTTTTGGGCTCGAGTATAAATTCATCAACTAGAAGCAAAAGATCGGATGTGTAGGAAGATACGACCTTCTGATTCTGATGAAAATTGAAAAAATTATCTACCACGGTAATTGCATAAGGACGTAACCGCCAAAAATTATTAACGTTATTCCTATCATTCCGATAATTTACGATTTGGATAATCGACGTCCAGAAAATCGATATAATCACCGTATAAATTAGTTAGTTTCAATCGTTTAGTTTCAACTTGACCATGCGTTTCAATGGTTTCCAAACCGATGGCAAAGAAAAGAAGAAAAAATAAAAAAAGAGGCTGTTAAGACCTTCTGTGGTGATCTTTTTTTACACGTGTATACTTATCTATCAAAAGAGGTCGTATCTGCCTACATACGACGATCTACCTTTATATATTCAAACGCTTGATTTCGAGCGAATTATAAGTTTTGATCATTTTCAGAGCGAATGGTGAAGAAAAAAAAGGATTCACCGTGTCTAGAACGGGACGACAGGTCTAAATAATCTGCGTACATGCTATTCGTTTTCCGCCGGTCATTCGTTTCAATTCTCGGGTGATAATTTATAAGGCGGGTTAAGCTGGTAATTAGTCATGCATGCACGAGGATCCATACAACTCGAGTGGAAATATTGATCGAAATATTGTCTGTTTGATATTTTTAAACCGATCCGGACTATCATCGCACCACGTGAATGAGAATTGGAAACCGTGCACACAAGGTGAGCAGTCTATGTCGACCGTGTAACACGCGCGTACATCGATCACTTTTTATCGTTCTTTTCAATCGCATTATCAACCATAGATGTATCATACAACGACGCTCTAAGGTGAAAAAAACGTCGAGGGATGATTGTTTCTGCTTAGCTGTATTGAATAGAGGTGATACATGTACAATCTAACATGCAGATTGTCAACTAGGATCAGATTACGGCAATGACGAGCGGTGGATTAGTAATATTCAATTCGTATCCGTCGAGTCGTATAACAAAATATATACAACGCTCATGCCGTTGTACAACGAAAAATGTGAACACAATTGCGTTCGAAATACTCAATATTTCAAATATTTTTCCCTGTTCTTTCGTCTTATCCTAGGTTGCAGCGACGTCTTTACCACGACGAATTCGATGAGAATCACGCATGCAGCTGCAGTTTGGCTGTTGAATCGGCCTGACCCTCGTACGATCCACATGATATAATCCGGCGGAAAAGAACCGGTAATCGACGTCCGCACGATACGATACGTCTCACTTCGCGGACAGTTACTTCGAAATCAATTATTTCCGTCGTCGATTGAAATTCGAACAAACTACAATCCGGAGCTGCAGGTTATTCGTAAGCCAGTTGAAATGCCTCCCTGACTGGACTAACGAAACCGCTGCGGTATACCTACGACAGCCCCTCCTTCAAGCAATAAATTTACCTAGCTGCATTGTATAAATCGAGGCTGAATATGAGTATCAAAATTAACGGTAAGCCTTTTATTTGGCAAATTAATTTGGCAAAAATCTCCTTACATTCAGCTTCTCTTCCTACTCGTAGTTCACGCGAGAAGAATGAGAAACAAAGCGAATAAGCGCGTTTACCGGCAGCCGCTACCTACGTGATTGAAAAACGAAACGATGATGCTTTCGCGGGATTGTTAGCGGGTCGAAGGTAGGGAGGGGGGCATTCGACCTTGCCCGAGCGTAACGGTACTATGACAATTTATTTGGTAGGTACCCGTACCCGTGGCTATTCGCCCTGCACCCGCCCACCTTGCGTTGTACCCACCGCACCGTGCCTGCCCGATAGAACGGCGCGACGAGGAAATCCGGGGGCAACCTTTACCTCGATTCGCGGACGAGGGGACCAGGTTGTTACCCACGTTTCATTCACGAATTTCACTTTCACGGCCACGGCCGGCGGTCGCTTCGGCTGCCGCATGCCGCTCCGACCGAACGGAGCCGGTGTAATACACACAATTCGAGTTGCACGTAGTTTGCTCCGAACAAACCGCGGTGATCCAAGCCCGCAGGCGCTCGTTCTCGGCCGTCTCTCCAGCCTCGCTTCGCCAAAATCCCCGAGACTCTCGCCCAGCGACCGACACCGGCAAACCGGTAACTGTCCGCACGTTCAAAGTTCCGACGATTTTCAACGATCGGTTAATCATTCACCGATCATGTACATAAACAATATGGTGACACGTATCGGTATTAATAAATATCGGAGCGTCGGAGCGCGGATTCGATGCCGCTACTCCGGGCAAGGCTAGCGTAGCACCTTTCTAATTGTACCTGAACTCTACGATGCATTCGCAACACTTGCATTCGAAGGACGCCGACAAAGTTTCACCGTCGATAATAACTCTTGTCGAATGTACGATATAGACAGGCGCAGATACCTTGTGGGATTGTGTGTACTCTCGACAGTTGACTGTACGGAAAAAGAATTCGACCAGCTGACCGTATCGCATGTCATTAAATATTAACACATTTCTATGCGCGCGCGCCCTCGTCAAGCTTTTAACTACGAACTGTGAGGCCAAATTTTTACTGCCTTTGACCACCCGTTGAATGACCGAGAACTTACCGTGAGCACAACGAATTGGCACCAACCCGCGATGAAAGCTGAAACACAATTCCGGAAAAGATATTGCGAGATTTTGTTGTGCGTCTGGCGTGATTAACACGCCTCGATACGAGTATCTTGACCTTTTCTAACTTCCGGCTGATGTGCTTGGTAGGTTATGGTTAATACTGCGGAAAGGATAGGGGTATTTTTCAGAGAAATCCGAAATCCGAAATCAGAGAATCCGAAATTAATTCTCGTCGTGCCAACCACGTATTCCGAACGGACGGCATTCTCTAATATTACCCGATTCGGAGTAAAAAATTTAGAAACTAAATGAGGCTGGAGTTAGTAGTGTCGACATAACGAAACATCAGTTAAAAAATCATTATTGTACAATTTTAGGATGACTTTCGGGGAGTCGGGTTTTCAAAATGAGAGCATGTTTTGTTTATCATGCTTTACTAAACTTCAGATATTCCTGAAGGTGCACAGTAACAATTTTTTCTCACAATCAGTATGCGTCGTTAGTCACGTTACTGACTCTATCCTCATAAAACTAACCTACAGACAATTTGACTAAAACTCAACCTTATTGTAGACTGTAACTCAACTGAACTACATTTTTCTCAACTCAAAACATCATTCGAAACGTAATCTCAAATTAACTAAACTTTCAATTAAATGTAACCTTCATCTTAACTTAAACTCAACTAAAACGAAATCTGAACCAACACTCAACTCGACACGGCGCAAACTTAATCGCAAATCAAATCGTAACCAAAATTCGCAACCACAAAATCTGTATCGCAGTCGCTAACTACATCGGTACAACTTGACTCAAATCTCAATCCACAACGCATCAAATTTTCTCAAAATTCTCAGATAATTAATTACCTATTCCGAAGTATTCGAGACGTACACGACAGGCGACGCTGCAAAACACACCACCGCAACTCGACCCTACAAAGCGGATTTCGAGCACTTTCCGACATCGTAAATCCAAAATGGCTATCCATTATACGGCAAGCCTTTACTTCATTACTATCGAAATTTGATCGCGAGAAATTATGCATCATTTACCATTTCACAACCACCACAAAAATGCGCCAACACCCTCAAAATCTCTTGACACCATTTTTCGCGATCTGCCAAAACCAAAATCGCTATCAGATTCTACTAAAGACGTCTCTCGCACGCAATCGCCAGAACTAGTGATTCGACAATCTCTCGATCTGCCGCAACGCGGATCTTTGCGCCACCTGCTACGTCACGTTACGCGACGCAAGAATCCGCAACAATTGATATTAGATCAATTTTTGAAATAGCGCAATTCGACGCCCGCCTATTTGATCATCGCAGAGCTTAGCGCTAGATCGCGATTTCGTCCGCCGCGCAGCCTCATGATGATCCCTCTTCGCTCGTCCATCTTACATGAGGTCGAAGTTGGTAACATTACCATAACGATGAACGTTTAGGAAAAATCGTTACTTCGCAATATTCAGATTGTCTAAAATTTAGTAAACATTAACAAACGAAAAATACTTATATTTTGTAAAGACAACTCCTCGTAAGTCATTCTAAAATTTTTAAATAATGAGTTTTTAATTGATGTTTCGTCAACTTAACGTTACCAACTTTAGCCTCTTGGTTCTTCGCAAATTTGGCGGTCAGCTGTCGGCGGGGTGAAATCGGGGAGAGGAATCGCATCCGCCGTGGGTACCCGCTATGCAGGGATTTTCGTTGGCTCTCTCTCCGCAGCCTCGACGTCCTTACTTCGAAATTATTGCCGTTCGCTATTTCATAAAATAGCTGAAATGGTCGCCGACTCTTTGCTTGGTGACGACGAAACTCGAAAAATAAAAAGACACAAAAAGTCTTAAACAAGTCTTACTCGCTGCCCTCTACCGTGCCCATCTCGGGATATCGGATACGTGACTCCGGTTCTGGCGCTCTTTCGGAAATAGTTCGACAATCGATACCGTAAGACCTCTAATTTTGTTTCCGCCTATGTTTCAGAAAGCCGTTTGTGGCGGACATTAAAAATGCCACGTTACAGAAATACGTCGATTTGCATTACACGTATTTCTTTCAGAGGCTGTTATTTTGTTGTAAGATTAGGTCGAAATGATTTTTCAATTATTATTATTTGTTCCTGCGATAAGGCGAATTCTACTGTACCGGCGAGAGCATAAAGTATAATCGAACACATGTTCAACGGGGGCACGCGTGGTGCTTGAGATCTAAATATACGATGTGAGAGATGCGATTGAATTTGGAAACATCGACGTGACCAATTTTTACACCAAATTTGTGCCGACATCGATCAAAGCAGTGTCAACCGGAAACTAGCACTGCGACAATGATATACGTGATAAATACACACACGAACACACATCTATACTGTGTGGATCTTTATCACGGAAGAGAAATGCTACAACGTTCGGGTTGTAATTGCTCCGGAAAAGGCGGCGCATGTGTGCAGTATAATAGTAGCGAGAACGACACGTCGCGTGCAAACGATAAGTAGGCAGATAAGTGCAAGGACAAACAGGGTGTCCAGTAACATCAAAGCATAAAATTCCTGAACTTTTTCAGAACCACAAGCTGGGTTACCCGGAATATATACTATATATTGAATAATTTTTTCTTATGGATGGAAGTCAAAAAAATTTCTGTCCGTTTCGAAGAAGACTTTTGCTAACTGGATAATAAGTATAAATTATCTTTTATTATAAGTGTTTAGTATCAAGTGCAAACGCTTCGATGTGTGAGGTACTATTTCCAAGAGGATAGATTTGTTTTATTTATTTTGTGGTATTTGTTGCTTAAAGCAGACAACATTTCTCTACAGCTAATTTGAGTTTTTAGGAAAAAATAATTACGTGGTATTGTACAAAAATGTTAAACCAGAGCGACTATTGTTAACTTTGGAACAAGTTCAGTTTCGGATATTTCGAGATTAACATAATATGAGAAAATGGAGGAGAGGAAATAAATTCCAAAAGAATAAATCATAGAAAAGGTTGCAATCGTAGGAATTTAACATTTATGCGTCTATGGCTATAAGCATGGCTTGATGTCGGTGGGAATGCTGTAAAAAAAAAGCATGTCTAAATTTCAAGAGAGGATGCATTGGATATATGTGGCGGGTGGATGTACAGGCGATGTAAAAATAGTGACGAGAGTGAGAAAGGGAAAGAGGAGGCGACGACGGGCTCGGCGGGAGCCATCTTAGTCGGTGTGTGAAAATGTGAAGGCAACAACGGGGCAATGGGCAACGGGCAACGTGGAACAAGGGCCGTAGGGTGTACAGTCGGAGGTAAAATATTTGGCTGCTAGGTCGGTCGGCGGGCGTACGGTACAGTAGAGCGAGAAAATTTGACCCCTCTGCGATTACGTTAACGAAGCGACGCGACGCTACGGTGCGGTGGTGCGTGAGCTGCGATACGCATTTAAGCGAGGAAAGGAGAACGATGCAACGGAGTATGCAAAAACGGAATGAGGAGAAATGAGGCAATACAGAGAAGACAAAGAAAATAATAAAAAGGAAATTAAAAAAAAGTAGACTTCTGAAGAGGGCAGAGGAGGCATCATACCCGAAGAGATTGCGGAGTTTCAGGCGTGGCGAATTCTCGACGTTGCAGGCTTGTGATAAGATATTACAGATATTTGACACGGGGTAAAAAAAAAAAAATCAGCAATATTTGAACATTTTCGGGAGGCCTGATGTCTGGCTGTGCCTGCCTACGCGTTGACCGTTCACGATGAGCTTATAAATACATGCACGTAGCACATGCATGAGTAGATTCTCAATGCACCCGCCACGAATTACCCGCCACGAATTAATCAACCAACGACCCGAAGTCCCGATGCACGAGCAAATATACGTCAAATGTTTTTTTGCAGCTGTACAAATTACATGTTACGTTACGTTACGACCATGCATAAATATATCAAGCGAATCGTCAGTATTAGATTTAAACATTTCTGTGATTAACGTTTTTTTTTTTTTTTGTCAATAGAACTTCAGCTCGTCAAGCTGCAATGTGCGTTTCACGTACACGTTATACGCACGCTTCAAAAACAGTTAAGGAATAACATTGTGGGTATTAGGTGGATTCGGTGTATATATTTTCAATTTTGGTCTGGACGACGACGAATGTGTAAATTTGCGAGCAATGATCCCTGCTGTAACACGATTCTGCCATTACGATTCCTGTGTAATTTTTTTGTTTACTGCTACAAACTTTTGCAAAGTTCACGCTGGTTTTAATCGCCTTATACCATTATTATCAATAAGGAGGCGTAACGCGCAGACACAAAGCCAACAAAAAAGTGCTATTATACCCGTTAGGCGCGAAACGCTGTTTTTCCTGAACCTCCCTTCATTTTCCAGCAATGAAACTTTCCGTATTGTCTTCAGGTGCGTTTAAACTCATGAATTTTGTAGTTTCATTGACTTTACTGTCCTCTTCTGTTCCGTAGTACTTGACGGCCATAGTGCAATATTTGGTCTCCAGCCGGAGGCATTGACTTGAGTTAAAATGAGCATACCCTGAAGTTTCTTTTTCACTCTGTATCTACACGCTTCGGAATCGGTATCGGTCAATGTTCCGTCTAAATATAGGAAGATGGTAAATGTGAACGCAAGATTAGTCACCGAATATCCCCTGTCCATTGCGATATCATTGACGTGTACTCGTGTGTTTCGTACATATGCGACATCGACACGAGCTTGCACTCTCTCTCTCCCTTTCCCTCTCCGTTTTCCTTTTCCACTCGCTCGCCCTCGCTCTCTCTTTCTCTATGTCTATGTCTCTTTCTCCCTCCCTCTCTCTCTCTCTCTCTCTCTCTCTCTCTCTCTGTGTCGGTGATTAAAACAACTTGCTGCAATTGTATGTAACAATAAAACCAACGACACGTCATCAGTATTATATCATCGAAATGCTCGTCAATTTCAAACAAACAGAAATGCAGATCTAAGAATGTGTATATTATTAAGATAACCAAGTCGGTAAACAAAATTGGGTACATGTGTATCGAGAAGGTACTATACAGCAGCAGCGCATCCCACGTTGTTGACACTTGTTATTGTAAACAGTTGTTTAATGTCGGGGAAAAGAAATGTTTGTCCTCCTGTCAACTTCGTTTTCGACGTTTTTATGAGAGAGACACAATTGAGAATGAAATAGAGAGTTGAACAAAGACAGCGGCATGACACACCCAGCCGAGAAAAGAACGACGGACTTCACAATGCATACAATATAATAATTGCAACGACTTGCAAGCACCGGAGCAGTTTCGGTGTAAATATGAAGAATTGAGAATAAGAAATGTTTTGACTCAGCAGCGCTATACGAGTAATAATTATTGTTATTACAGATGACGGTGTTGCGGTCGTTTGTACGCGCCGTAAAATATGAAGAGAAACCGGTTGGTTGTTGGTTGCATAGCAGTACACTACACGAGATATCATAGAGGGCCGCCGCTGGACATTACGATATAACAGCAAGGCAGAAGTTTTTCATCTCGCTCGCCGGTTGCGATTTACTTCTTCGGAGATATTATTTCCTTGCTCACAGGAATACATGTATCTGTTGTTTATTTACCGTTGTCAACCTAATCTTCCCTTTACGGGGTTCGCCTAACCAAGATTTCCACTCTCGCGTATGATTGTATTTCTTATTTATCCATAGATCTACCGATCAATCAAACGCTTAGCTCCCGCATCGACACATTCGAAGTAACACATTCCAAAATTTACGGAGCCGAAACTGCGTTCAGTCACACCGCAGCTATATCAACGTCGCTCGCCCGCAAGGAACGAATGATTATAATGTATGTGGCATTTATATATACTATTCGCGCCTGTTTCTAAGCGTTGAAAACAAACCGATGGAAAACGTTGAGCCATCGTTGTTTCTTTATCCCGTGTACTAAAATACCACAGCACACCTCGAAGAGTCCAGTAGAGTGGTGTATATCAGCAATTTGTAAATTTATTTGTTTAATTTGTTCGGTTCTTAATGTTTCTTCTCTCCTCTGGCCATCGTACGGTGTTGTAACACGCCGACCAGAGAAGATGAGAAGAGTGAAATAAGGAGATAGATCTGATAATATTTACACGTCCAAGGAGGAGCGAGATACTTATACCCACGCAAGAAACGGGATTTGAGAAACTTCGGGCTATGTCCGGAAGTGTGTTTTCCAGTTGCGCGGCCTGGAGGTGAAGAGGAAATCGAGCAAACGCAAGCGTAAATACAACTCAAGGACCCGTTTGAAACTTGAGAGACGATGGGACGACGCGACGCCATCGCCGTGTTTAGAAAACGCCGTGGGGAGAAGTGAAGACTTTGGAACTGTTGCTGCGCCCTTTCCCTTTCCTGGCTTACCCAAATCGCGGGGAAGGTACCCCGGTCGTTCGATTATTCCGACACCGTTCCATCATACGGAAAGTCAAGTAGGCGAAAAATGTATACAGAAACGCAGAATTATTGAAACCGTTGTCAGAGAACCACGAGGCGAACGAAACTAATTTATAAGGGCAAGAAGAAACTGGCATTAGATGCTCGCATTTTCAGACCGATCGGTGTACTTTTGGAGTCGTCTTTAAACGATCATGATAGCGAATAATCGGGTTCTCCGTTGTCAACTGAACTCACCTGTCGGAGCTTTCCGAGCTATCGTATCGATCGACGCATCGTTTCTTCCCGCAGGGTCCAACGAGGGTATCGTCCGCTGTTCTAATTTGTCCTTTGAAGGTGGTGTTGCCAACCCCCGTTGGCACTTTGTCGATACTTTTAACCGCCGCTCCCCTCTTCGGTTCGGGGATGATAACACCGCGAATCGCGTCGCCGTTAATCTCCCCAAGCAACGCCGTTCTATCATCGACCGAGCCAACAGTTTTTTTCCCAACAACACTCATAGGGTGCAAGAGAACTACGAGAGTCTCTTTCGTTAGCGGTTTCTTGTGAACAACCATGGTCGTTGCCGAAGAACGAAGGGGCACATCATCATGGACACAACCACTGCTTATACTGCCACCTCTGCTAACTTCATCGTCATCGTCGACGTCGTCGTCTTCCTCGTCATCACCAGCATCACGATCGTCGTAGTCGTCGTCGTCGTCGTATTCGTCATCATCGTAGTCGTCGTCATCGTCATCGTCATCATCATCATCACCAACATAAACATCACGTTTCTTTTTCTCGTCGACACTCGCCCACGAGGTAATATTATCACTTTCCGTAACCCGAACACCTTCCTTATCAATGTTTATCACTACATCGTTATTATTACACTTGTGTCTTTCTTTGGGCACGCGATTTACAGTGCCGAACTCGCTCGGCGCCTCTTCACCGGACGGCCCGTCTGCCATCTTGTAAACGAACAACTGCTGATGCTTTACCGCTGAGCCGCCGGTACGCGATGCTGGTGGTGGTGGTGGTGGTGATGCCTTCTTTCCCTTTCTTTCAATCTCCTCGCGTACAGCTACGGAGCAGAGCGACCGTCGCGATCAGTCGCCCATGTTGACTGGAATCATGACGTCACCGTGCAAGACGCCAAAGCCAGCAAACCACCCCGCCCGGCGACGCTCAGCGAGACTACCGACGCGCCACCATATGGTCAAATTCCGGCTCGCGGCGGCGGTGTACAAGCGACATCTCCCAGCCGACTACGAACTAACGTAGAATTTTTAGTTCAATTACCACCGGTAAATGTTTAGCAAATAAGGAACTTGCAAAGGCTTGTAAGTCGAAAGAGCCGATGCTCGCAGATTTCGTGTTGTATTCCCCGAAATAGTAGGGCCCTCTGAAACAAAATAAGATTTTGGAACTGATGGCGACCACATGCCGGTAATCAATCACGATACTTACAATCTCGAAAGCAATTCTCCGCGGTAATTGTACTTTGCACAGTCTATTATCGGTTAGGTAAATGTAGATCGGTTACCCATAAGCATTTACCGTCGGGAATTGCCCGGCTGAGTTTTCATAAGCTTTTATCGGTAACAGTCTCACATACAGATCTTCAAACTTGTTGGATTGGGCGGTGACTCGTTAGTGAGACATCGATGTTGGTTCCCCCCTCAACCACCTGCAGCAGTGCGACCTGAAGATAAGCCAATCAAATCAGCCGGATCCTATATCTATACGATACCCCAATGTGACAGCGTAGACAGAGATAGATAAGGAACTACAGTTAGGGCCACACCAACGATGACACATCCCACCAACTGAACATACAGTTACTCAATGTAAGATCCACAGATTTCTATACACAGTGGTAGCTAACAGCATGGAGTAAGAGGGAAGTAGGCCAATCTCCATGTTACAAATCCTGCGTTCATTTTTAGATCTTTATAGTAGTACGGTATTCTGCCACTCACAGTACTGATGCACAATATGTGGTCGACTAACAGTGACGGCGTATGGGGTTTGTTTACAATGCGTTCGAATGTCTACCGCAACAGGTTGTGCGCATTTGCACGTTGCGAATGACTTTGTCAATGTTGGTTTTTTTCAATTACCTGCACGCACCACGTATTACAAACAGCAGGCATTAAAATATATTTTTCTTGTCATACGTATCTTATCAAACAATAACTTATTTCCTTTATTCATTATACAAATTAATTGTTAACGGGTACTTGTTTGCATTCAAGAACTTAACCTCACGTTGTGCACTTCCATATAATTATGAAACAATCGTCGAGGTTTATCATCTCCACGCAGTTATAAACTCTTACATAAATATTATAAACTCTAGTGAAATAGCTCAATTTGTGGCAAGAACAGTTATTTTTTATCGTCAAAAGAAGTTGAACTCATTAATTATCAGACAAACTGCGAATCCTTACCTGGGACACACATTTCAGACATTAATACATAAATTTATACCTATAGTATCGACTAGTAATGCAGTGGAAGAGTGCTTGTCTCTTGGTCGTCTCAGCTCAAATTCCATTACCGTTCTTTTTAAATAGTACTGTTAATTTTTCTGGTGTAATGTTTCGTTTGTATATTTGTATTTTTTTTAAATTGTTTTATTATGTGAATGTACATACACCACGAGCATGAGGCTCTATGAGGTTATCTGCAACTGTATATCTATATCCACAAAACCCTAGTACGACAGCGCAACTATTGGGCAGACGAAGAACACAGTTTGGTCACACTACCGTGTCCAACCCCATTAACAATTGACAAGTATTAAAATTAATTTAAAATAAGTAAAAAAAAGAGTATACAGTGGAAAAAATCGGTACTTAAAATAATTTATAACGGAATTTTTTTTTTTTTAATTTTACAAAAGTCGAAAAAAATAGTGAGTATGGAGGGCCCACGACCGGACCGGTCTTAAAAGTTGTTAAAAGAACAATGGTTTGAAATAAAAAAAATTTCAATCGAAAATTTCAAATCGAAAGGGACACTCACTTTCAAAAACACGATTTAAAATTTCAAACTCAAAAATCTTAATCACAAACACTTTAAATATTATTTTGTTCTATAAAGGCCATTTAAAAACAAAGATTTAAAAAAATGAAACTTTAATTTGGACCATTATTATTAAGAAAGTTATCAACAGAAAACCAAAAAAGAGCGATTTTTCGGAAAATTTGGTATTTTTTTAACAAGTAATCAAAAAATCTCAAAATTTACCAGAAAAGCTGTTATTAGGCGTACTAAAATGTATCAAAAAATTGAGGAAATCAAATATCAAAATTTTTCAAACCGTCTGATTTGGTGTAGAATGACCCATATATATGTCATATGTATTCTCGTGATCCGTAATTATATTATTTAGTTATAATAATGTGGAATAATTATTTATAACGGAATATATCAATAAAAATTAACATTTTCTAATAGAGCTAAAGTTAGCAGCCAAACAAGCTAAGTTTTTTTTTGAGGGTTGACTTTGGTGAACTTCTGATTATCGGTTGAAAATTATCGTACAAGAAATTCCTTTCACTAATTTTTATTATCATGGATATATATAGATTATAGTAGTATAGGTTTTGAAATAAAATATCAGCCTCCTGTATTGAAAGAGTATGCGCAAGGAATTTTTGGCAGTGGTAGGCAAAATCTTTGAAAGGTTTTTTGCACATACATTTTCATCACAGGTTAAAATTTTTTTTCAAAGCCTATATCATAATCTAAAAATTGGTGAAAGGATTTTCTTATACCACCTTAGTCATTTACATGCAGTCCTGTTGATCTCAACACTGACTTTAACATATAAGTTTAAAGCCAGTGCGCTTGAATCAGGACTGGTTGTGCCAGTAAAATAAACAATGATTAAAAAAATATTGGGGTCTCAGAGATCTCATTGCGTTAGTTCTCTTTTTTATACATGAAAAATCTTTCCCACATCTTCCATAGTTTTTTTGCGAAAACTAACATCGGAATCTATTTTTTGAATTGTTAAATTTTGTCTCAGAATTTTGTTCGAGTCGTAATTGCGCATAATGGTGTGTAGAGTAATAACGTTCCAAAGTTGGCTGGGATCTGAGTGACCCCGTGTAAGTAATGTAGAAATTTCCATAGATGTAGGTGACTAGGGTTAAGAATTGAAAAACCGTTTTTGACCAAAATTTCACCAAAGTCTCCCCTTGAAGAGGCAAATCAGTTACTCGTTTTATAAAATAATAAATGAAAAACTGTACAGCACTGTCCAATTTTCAGGAATAGTTTAACACACTTGACTGCTGATTATCGCCACTGGATTTAGTTTCACTAATTTTTACATATCGTACATCATTTTCAGAAAACACAGTTAAAAAAAGAATTCCCAAAACGTTCCGATTATAACTGGAAAATAATACTGAACGTTCGTCAAAAACTTCATGTCTATATTTACAGCTAGGTAATACCACTGATTAATGCAGTCCATAATCAGAAAAACAACTTTAACCTTCATTCACATTTTGGGGTGATCTGCACCCCATAAAATATTTAAAACCCAAGAATCTTTTCAGGCCAAAATGTCTTGTCTTGTATGGGTGGGTTGCGATACACCCCATACAGATGCTATGTGATTATTAGGAAGCAGTGTGAATGAAGGTTAAGTTTTCAGTAACGCATTAAATGATAGCTGTGAGAATTTTTCAAGACAACCAAAGATATCGTAAAACAACTTATAAAATGTCTTTAATACTTTTACGGTCGCTGCCTGAAATTGCACTTATGTACAGCTAAATATTAACGATCAACCTATCATTGTTATACATAGATATATTTTTCTACATTTTCATCATTTGAAAGTAAAAGAAACCCAACCCCTCTTATACCCATAATGACGTTGGCATAATCCCTTCAACCGTGCCAACATTAGGGGTGAGTACTTCGTTGCACAAAAAGTTCAGGGGTAGATCCACAAGGTGCCCCTTCAAATATAAAAAAATACATATATATTGAAACGATCTTGATGGTTGGAACAAATTACACTGCATCAATAATATTCAATTGTACCCATACCTTAATGTTGGCCACCAATTGCTCGGATTGAATAGGGTCAGACAAACAAAGCGGAGTATCATCTTGATATAATTTCAGCATGGAAAAGTTGACCACAGTATCGGATGGGATGCAATTAAAAACCTGCAATAGGCAAAAAAAAAATCATTACTTGAAATTAGTCATGCAAGTAAATTTTTATATTGCCTTACTCTTTCAAACATCTGGGTATTTAGATGACTTCTGGCGCACCAAATATCATGATAAAAAGATTTCTTCACTGGGTCCTCTAAACTGATTCCCTCTTCCGAATCTTGTATACCTAGATGTTCTTTGAAGAGCTGTTTGCGCAAGGAACCTCCATATTTACCACATGCAAATGACATGCCATTCATTCGACCATCATCAAATTCTTCATCCTGTACAATAATTGATGGTCTCCAGAATCCGATTTCGCTAATTTATATACATTATTGTAAAAGCATAGACGAATCAGATATGTAGTGAAAACAACTCACATGAATTATAACTGCAATTTCGCTATCCCTGGTAGCTATCATGCTTCTGTCATTAATGTTTGCAGAGCCGCAAATCACTGTACAATCATCAACAATCATTAATTTGCTATGAACATAGATAAGTTCTGTCACCAACGAGCCATTTAGTTTCGAATGATTTCTCAAGCCATGAAATGTTATGTACTCGCTGGGATTTGGTATACCAGCTTCCATCAACCGAACCAGAATGGCATCTTTTCCTCTGTAATTCGCATGTTCTTGGATTAAAAGCTGGGCTCCTCTTGTTAGAACGATTTTCAACAAAGTTCACATACCTTGATATGGAAGCATAATTCCAATGCGTTATAGCACGTAAAGCTGTTCCCGTCGTACCTCCTACTTCCCCCTCAAAACCAGGCAACAAAGGCATTACGACAAATACTCTGAACACAGAGCCTTCTCTGTAGGCTCGTATTATTCGCTTCAGCAGCGTTTCGCCAATACGATTTTTCACAATGTCACCTTCCACTGAAGCAAGTGATATGAAGAACTGATTCTCTATATAAATGTACCTAAAAAATGTAGGGGCTAATTTATAAATTGCTGTGTACAAGGAAGTGTTTTTATCCACAACAAACTACAACTCAATTTAGTTAGAATTCTTTAGCAATGAAATGATCATAGAAGGTTTCCATGCAAAAATGTAATTGGTGATTGTTTTGAAATTCAAATGAAAAGTATTAACATGCAAACGCCTAGTATGAAACGAGCAGTTGTTAATTAAGCGGTTACCAAGAAGAATTGCTTGAAGTGAAGTCGTTCTATCTGTAATTCCTCTGCATGATGAAATGTTCCAACGAAGAAACAGTAATATATTCGTCAGGAAATTCGAAAGCTATAATTTATTCATGCTAATATGAATAATCCATGAGAGGAAAAATTTATTATAGAACTAATAACACTGTGCTAACCATATAGTTTTTGAGCTTAGTTCAATCCACAGATGGTTGCCACAATTATGAGATTATCTGACGTTTCTTCAATTTTAATTCTAAAATAATCAAGATAAATCAAATAATAATTTATAGTTTCTCACCTTTTAGAATTACTTATTGCTTGGATGTAAGCCTCGTGTATGCTTTGCTCCACTGTGTCTGGTTCGAGAAAACCCGCGGACCATGAGCTGACAGATCTCAATACTTGGCATCTGACTTTAAACGTAGCACTGGACTGTGTGAATGGAATATAGCTTCTGCAATCGTTGTAGGATTTTGGTAAGAGGAACGGATAACTCGAGTTCAATTTTGCTTTCTCTAGCTGAAAATAAATCAGAATTTTAAGGTTCATTTTGGGAGCAATGAAATTTTTCAGTATGCTGCTCACCTTAACAGCATTCCATCTCTGTATAAAATGTCTAGCGACATCCCTAGCACTTGCACCCTGAACCATTACGCCAATGTCGTGCCAAGGCATTCGCGGGGTTGTGCATCTATCCACTAGATCTTGATAAGGCATGTCAAGATTATTAAAATCTTTTACTATAAAATTTGTATAATCTTTGCCAAGCCAAAGTTTAGCCCCTCCTGACATGCCAAAGGCAACGTCAGCAGTATCACATGTCATGCCCTCTCCATCTCCATATGGCGTTTCCAAAGTTGCGCTGAAAGCAGGAACAGTGATAAACAATTCTTTAGTAATAGATCCTAAAAATCTGTGAAAGAAAATTAACTTACTCGTCGACTTGGTCTTCTTCATCACTACTCCCTTCATTTGGATTATACACCATGTTTATCCACTCCTTCCTCTTCATCCTAACATTATACCTCACTTTGTCAACAGTCATTTTTGCCATATCGAAAATATTTCTTCTCTGTGACTCTGGAGTGTTGCATTTCACATAATCTACCACATCAGGAGGGGATAATAGTAACGGATCTCCGGGTTTTAATTGCGGCAACTGAGATTCGCTACTCATTGTTGGCCTGTAATTGTCACAGATGAGAATATAACTCGTTTCAATGCAGAATTTGATTCTAGATTCTATGGTATTGTCACGTGTCTGACTTACAAAACTGGCATCGATTTTGTTGTAGCCATAGCTACGGTGTTTGCTGCTACTGCCAAGGGTAACAAAATGTGTTTGTGACCCTGCAAGTTTTTTGTCGGTCTACTACTGGTACTCGTCAATTTTCCTTTTGTCGGAATATAGATGCTAGACTGATGAACAGAACCTGCAAAAATAATTTCTGTTTACCTTGTAAATGTGATCTTCTCATTTTCATCAACTGTCATATCTTTATTTAGTTTGTTTTTATTGGCAGGATTTAATACGTGCCTAAATCTGTTAGCCTGTGTTCGGAATTGTCCCATCGTCCGTAACATAAGTCAATTCCACCTAAGAATGCAAGCGCTTGATCTACAACCACAATTTTCTCATGATGCGCCCATAGAAAGACTCCAACTCTCGCATGATCAGGATGTCTCAAGACTTTTATGTTCTCCGGACATTTTTCAACAAGCTTCTGTTTACTGTAGAAACTATTTATACCCAGTGCCAACTCAACCTCCTTGTAAATCAGGACGAACACCTTTACACCTTCCATCTACGAATATTTTCAAGTGATTTGCTAAATACATTCTTGAGATGTGATAAAACTGATGTTTGGATACTAACTCACCAAGTCTGTATTCCTATTTTTGTAGATACAAGCATAAAAATGTATCGCAAGTTTATATTTGATAAGTGAATCAGATAATTAAAATATCAATCAAGCTGCTATATACTTACAGCCTTTCGTTGCAAAATTTTATCCAGTCTCCAGTGATCTCCATCGATTGCTGGTCTTTTCATAAATATTTCTGGGGACAACCACCAATCCGCGATAAATATTTCTTCTTTAGCTCCCTCCAATGCATCGGCTACAGCAGACATATATCCGGCTCCATCGACATACCAAGATGCCAGCATCGCTGGTCGATACGGAGCAAACGATTTGTGGGGATTATTCTGTACAAAGGGTTTCCCTAAATTCAAAATTATCAATCTCGTTGAAATTTGTAAACCATCTAGTACATTTGCTGTTTTCTATGAGCTTGCGTATCAACTAAGATTTTATTCACCTTCGTTGTTGGCTAACTCTTGGATGAATTCCATCCATTCCTTAGCTTTCCTTCTCGTCCAACATTTGATAACTATCTGTCTGCTCAAATTCATTATCTGCAAGCCATTTCTCAAGCCTGTGGAATACATTCCCGAACTAACTTCGAATCCTTGATCCATCAAAATAACGGACTTTATTCTTCCATCAGCAGGCCTGATATACGCGATGAACGTGTCTTTTGCAATAAGATGTCTCGAATGCCACGTCCCGCATATAGATGTGCAAAAGTAGCTACACCGAACGCAGCACATTCCTTCTAACAAACCGCACATATTACAGCCAGTTTTAGAACCTGATCCAGTTCGTTTCATGACCAATCCTTCTTTTCCGTTTAGGCCCAAGTCTGCAATGAAGGTAAGGTGCGATACTTCCAGAAATGCAATCTGTAATTCGAACATCTTGATAATTCAGCTTTTCATTTTATGCACCTCTTTGTATTTTATTTTTATTTTTTAATGAGTACTCTCTACTGTGCAAATTATTTTGTTCATTGTGAAAGCAATTACAGTATCTGGGTGACGTTTGTAGATTTCAATTTGAAGTAGGTTGTCAAAGTATTCCTGAAGTACTTGCATTCTGTGACTCAGTTGTTCGTAGGGTACGAGGCCATCCGGTTTATTAGGAAATCTGTAAATAAACATTATTGGTAAATTGCAGCGGTAATCTTACATTAAAAATCAGAATTGTTTAACATATAGACCATTTCCACCCTCTTCTCAACATACTATTCATTATTAGATACTTATTTCTAATCTTTTAGCTGAAAATAATCGCTGTAACTGAAAGCGACGGCAAATATTTTAAACCTCTCTCACCTGGGCAAAGCCCCTTTCATTCGGCCTTTTTGACCGACTAATTCATAATTTTTAAAACTGTTCCTCCTTTCCCTATGACTTTTAGTTGGAAAAGGGATATTCAAACTAGCTCTGTAGATTTTCAGCTGATTGTGCAGGGTCTGTATATGTTTGTATCGTTTCTTTATCGTCCATGTAAATATCCCATGCGTAAACTGAATTGTGTATAAATTTGGGTTCAATGGATGCGTTGTGACACTGCGTTCATTGTCAATGATTTTCACTTCTATTTTAACCCCAGGGATGAATATATTGCGATCCTGACTATTGAATTTCACCGCTGTGGTGTAAATTGTCGAGAACTTCTTGAAGCCTACGGGACCTGAAAAGATGAAAGATTTGTATGTAAGAATTATCGATTTCCCAGAAACCTAATCAGCTTACAAATGATCAATGCACCAAGATTCACCTCTGTTGTCAGGCTCCGCTTCTCCTTCCTGCATTTGCAGCACAGCAGCATTCTGATGCTCGTCCAATGATACTTTGAATGAATCAGGGATTCCCAGGTAATCATCGTACTCAGAATCAGGAGATATGGGACCAATGTGACTAACGGTTCCGATGTCCTTAACATCGGTTACCTCTTTGTCATCTGACATTCTAAAGCTATATTGAATAATTGAATCAGAAATTTGCCATTAACTATTCTTCAATTTTGCATATATTGTGGTAATAAATGAGATCGAATTTAAGGATCATTGAGTATGATTATTTCAATACTCCAAATACCATTAACTATTACTCCCTGGTCTTGTAGATCAAAATTTGTCCCTGTTCTGCGTCAAGTGAAAATAAGTTTAGCCACAAATTATGGCGCAGGTCTCAACGTTATCTGGCAAGAAATCATTCGTGTAAGCGGAAATCGGAAAATAAATAGACGTCTTCGGAGGGCGTGGGCGTATTAACAATAGGGTATATGTCACTTTTGGGTTTACGAGGTTAGGAATGGTCGTAACTTATTCTACATTCAATCTCCACTAGACTGCTCATATATATATACCACCGGGAGTGAAGGCAGTTATCTTGGAAGAATGAGGATCGTAAAATTTATCATAACTAATGTATCCCATTCCCGATCATTGCCTATAAGCAGAGAGGAGCCAGATAACGAAAAGAGAAAAGGAAATAAGTCATCGTTTTGCATCCTTACCCAGTATTTAACATCATCCATATAATTTTCCATAGTTTAAAACTGACGGTTGATTGTACACTTTGCCAAAACGTGGTAGATCCAAACTGTCGTTCAAACAATTTTGTAGGACCAGCCGCACCAATGAATCATGAAACTTTCCGTCACACTTCTCAATAATTGTGTCAGTGTTTAATTGCGCTCTCTCCCACTTTGCCATGTTTTTTTATGGGTGCTAGGCTACAACAAGACTTAAGGCTAGATTTTCACGGGCGGTACAAGTCGCTCATGAAAACCGCGTACGGACGCAGCGGCTAAATGCAGCGCGTAAAAATCCACACGTGGTTGGGTCAGTGGATCTCAGTTATGTTTGCATTCAAAGAATTTAAAAACCTAGGATTGTTATTTGAAAGTATGAATAGACGCAGAAAAAGAAGAAGTGAGAAGGAAATTGAATAAAGCGATAGCAATTGTATGAAGTAAGAAAATAATCTGATTTATTCTCATTATTTTAGAACTGTGCGTTTATGCATGAGATGCTTTTTCATACGTTTATTGTTACGTTCCGAGTCGATTCTGATTCGCTGCGTGATTTAAATTATTCTCCTGACTTACGTAGTTGGTATATGGTAAATCTCGGGAATCCGCTGATCAGCTCCTCAGATCTTCTCGTTCAACTCGCCTACAATTCTGAGAGTTCGTTAGGTAAGGCTCGTGCCAACCATCACTACGCGTGATTGAAATAATTATTTATAACAACACTTGGGTTAACTACACATTTATTAACAATCTCCTTCTAGTTCTCAATGGTAGGTTTACAATTGTGGTACAAACTGATGTTAATCACTATCGCAGTCACAAACTGTTAATAAGTCTCGGAGGTTCTGAATTAATTATAATGTGATTTGATTTTAGGATTTCGGTAAAGTTCCGATCTGCTCTCTATGATGTCTGAATCTTCTCCTGTGTTCTCTATGATGTCTGAAGTTCTTCTCTGCTATTCTGTTCTCTGGAAGGGTTGAATTGGAGGGAAAGTAGGAGGAGTTCAAAAGGAGTGGCGGTTTCTCGCGGGTCTCAGATGATTGGTTAAGGATGATGAAATAATTGGGGGTAAGGTTTCTGGTTAGTGCATGAGATCTGGGTGGCGGATTAGCGCGAGGTGGTTGGTTTAGAGAAGCAAGCGGCGAAGCGCTAATTGGTCTTATCGTCATTAAAATGAAGGCGCTATCCTAAATTCTGAGAACAAGGGTTTCTTTCTCTGTGAGCTATCCATGATTTCTCTTCCCACGTTTCCGGTGTCTCGTCTACTCTATTATCTATTGCAGGTGTTTATTACTTTGGGTTATTACGGTTGAGATCATAAATCAAAGGTTTTATGTGAAAGCTAATGTTGAAAGGTATAACGGTTAAATGGGAAAAAATATATATACCATATATGTTATGAATTTGACTGATGAAATAACGGTTAATCTAGCGTATGAGAACTATCGATATATGAATTTGGACGTTACTATGGTAACTATGTGTGTTGGTATCAATCTACGACTATTGGTAAGAGTACGTAAGACTCTCTTATGGTAACTGCACGCTGGTAAGGTAGGGCGCAGAGAGGGTGCCGCCGTGGATACCGACTGGCACGTAACATTATTACCGCATAGTCTGCACGTGGTCTGCACTGAAAATATTGCAGCAATGAACAATAATAAAAAAGACACGAATAGTTGATTTATTTCAATGCATTATACGTATTAAGATTCCAGAATAATTAGAATGAATTAGATTATTTTCATACCTCAAACAACTGGTATCATTTCATTCAATTTGTTTCTCGCGTCTTCTTTTCCGTCCGTTTGCACTTCCAATTCACAATCCTAGATTTTTAAATTCTTTGAATGAAATCATAACTGAGATGCATTGACCTAGCCACTTGGTTTTGACGTGTCGCATTACGCCGTTGCGTCCGCCAACGGTGCGGCGCTGTCGCGGCAATTTGCCACAAGTCTATGTTTGCCACCCGTGAAAGTCCAGTTTTATAGAGATAGGAGTGCACGATCGGCCTGCTTAAGGGTATGTAGTACTTCTACCTTTACCGACCGAGCAAATTCACCCTTATTCTTAATATATTTGAAAAACAAATGAACCGGACTGCGTCAAATTTCTACTGTGCATCGCTCTTTCATAACGAAATTCAGCAAAGTTAATATCTCGAAAACCATCACAAAAATGTGTGGTTTCTTGACACGTGGTACTATTTTCACATTTCCCGTATTTCTGGGGCTATGAAGTCCATGGATAAGATACTTACTACCATTCCAGAAAGAAGAAGAAGTAAAATGAGCCATCTTCAGGTGATTTCATGCTATATCGAAGTGAGCAAACAAGAACTACAAATTATAATATCGTAAATAAATTACGCTTAGCTGGGCATTTCTTGGTTGACGTAGTTGCCGCCGCACAAAATGGCGCTTCGGTGATGCCTCTCGAATTCTCTGCGCGACTGGCGGTAGCTTTATCTGCTTTATCTATAAAGCAATGAGATTCGAGAGAAAGAAAATAATTTCTCGCAAAATTTCGTTTTTCATTGAATCCAAGTTGTAACTAACCCGCCTCTATCCCCACGATGGAAACGTACCCCTTGATATTTCTTATTTTTAGGAGTGATATTTGACAGTACTGAAACTCCACAAATATGGGAATACGTAATACATTTTATTTTTCGGCTTCTGACATGAAAATTTTTACTAGAAATATATAATGAAAATTATCGAGCGAGGCGGCAGAGACAAATTTATATCGTACAATCTGAATTGTAGGAATGAAGATATTAGAAACTTTCATTTATATGATAATTTTTATTTTTTATATGCTATGACAGGATAGAAGATGTTTATGAGCTCTCTATATGGGCCATTTCACAAAGAAACGACCAAGCCAAACTGATGGGGTCGGGAATTTAAGTCATATATTTTTTTTCTGAAAGGATATGAGTTTGGAAATATACTCCTAAAGGGCGTTTTTAGTTGCCACCTTCGTTTGGACCGTTCGGAAAGAATCACTTTCGGTCAATTTGAAAAGTTTCATATTCGAGGCCAAGTTTCTAACAGAAATAATGGATATTTCAAAAAAACATCAGGAACAAAAAGGTTTTATTTTTGAACGTCGTTTCAAGAAAAAAATATGTGGTATCATAAAAACTAGAAGAAACGAAAATAATCAATATTTTTTCGCCTTCTGAAAATACGCCATTTTGTATTTGGAAGAAACAAATCTTAAATTAATCTTTGTCAAGTTACGAATGTTTCAAGCCCTCATACACCACGGATTAACGATTTTTGAATTTTTTACTTATTTAAAAAAAAAAAAAAAAATCTCAAATAATATTACTACGAAATTTAAAAAAATTTTTTTTCATATATTATTATTATAATTGAATATTTATTTATTATATATTCATTATTATACATTCTTAAGCATTACTCGTGAAAAACATGTTTTTTGTGAGTAATATTTGCTGAAACTCAATCACTAAAAAACTTAACTGTTGGGCAACTTATTTACCAAAAATGATATTTACGAAAGCGGAATAAATGAGAAAATTGTAATTAATTGACTCACCGAGTATATATAATGAATTGTGATTTGATTGACATTATCATTTTTTTTTTTTTTTTTCGAATAAAATTGGACATAACTAGTAACATTTTACTGTTTTTTCAATATACCAAGAAATTGATAATCGAGTGAAAACGAATATCTTTTATATCTACTCTTGATATATTGAAAAAATAGTAAAATGTTACTAGTTATGTTCAATTTAATATAAAAAAAAATTGACAAATGTCAATCAAATCACATTCTGCCCAAACGAAGAAGGCAATTAAAAAATCTCTTTAAGAGTATATTTCCAAACTCAAAACCTTTCAGAAAAAAATATGTGACTTAAATTCCCGACTCCATCGGTTTGGCTTGGTCATTTCTTTGTGACATGCCCCATATACTCTACACCTCAATGCAATTATGCAACCAAAAACTTTGAGTGCTAGAGTAAATGTCAGAAAGACGTCCCCCGTGTAGGACGAGATCAATAACACAGTGCGTCATAAATAAAAATAATCAAAAGCAAAAACATAGAAAAACTCAAAATAAATCAGATCAATAATAAAAGACTCCGGCTGAAAGTAATTAACGAAAAAAAAAAAAAATTCAAAACATCCAGAACAACTCAAAAGCAGTAACAGAAGCAATTATAAATAGGCAAAACTTATATGAGCAAAAAATAGGCGTGGACATATACGCGGTGTGCTTTCTTGACACCCGGTATATTCGCGACTTCGTAGCCTAAGCTCTGTCTCACAGTATTCGGTGTTATTCGCTATCCTTTGTATGGATTTTATTTCTCTCCAAGCGAACGAAATATCACGGCTGTAGCTCCAAAAAGTCAACAAACGCTCGATCAAGGTGTATCATGACCTTTGTCTCATATTTTCCGACCACTGTTGTCTCCAGTTCGAAATTTCCAGAGCGCAATACAAAAAAAGAGCCTTAAAAATTGAAAATTTTTAAATCCCTCACCATTTTTAAAATAATCACAAAGAAAAAAAACGGCCAGGTACAATAATAGCTACATTTGTATACATATTGATAAGATTTTGTTTTTTATTTTCAGGTAACCCTTCACAGAGATATCAATACCACGATAGAGGGAAGATTTTTATATTAGTCGTTAAGTCAAGGCCCATATCTTTGTTAATTCTAAGAAATTTTTTAATAAAAATTTATATGAAACAAGTTTAATACACACTTAATAAAATACCAACAATCCGACGTCTTTATTAGTTAGTCATCCCTCTGGAAAAAATTTTAAAAAATCGGTAATTTTTTCGGCTATCACAGTGACGTTCCCCCTTAAATTGCTAAATATTTTCTCAATCGAACTGTCGGAATATCGAAAACAAACCTCAAAGTAAGTACTTAAATGGTTAGGGAGGTATTTTTGTCATTTTAAGTGGGTAAACAACAACTATGAACGAATTTGTATACGTTAGCCACATGGCCACCAAGAAGTTAAATCTAAATGCGCTAGCTGCACTCACAAAAGAAAAAAAAATGAATGTAAAAAAATATCATTCGATCGAAAATAATATTGCTGAGGCGAAAATAATATTGAAAATATTTGCCCCCTAATTTTTTGAAAATTTTTGATTGTTACAGATATATCTATTTATATTTCCCGTAGCAAAGCAAGTAATCTACTTTAAGCTTTAAAATAATAATTTGCTACGTTTTACTTTTTGATTCTTATCTATGTACACAAGTGACATGTTGTTAATTATATTCTGATTCGTTTCAGGGCACTAAGTTTCATTGGCTTCAGTGTAAAATCAAAATTTCTCTATTTAACTTGAGATCAGTCTTCTTATTTTCACCTGAAATCATGAAGGTCTGAAATGCAAAAAAATACTGTCTCTAATAGGATTTTGCAAAAGATTGATGGTTACAAGTATAACTGTATAAGTATATCGTGTAGGTCTAGATATAAGTCGAGTCTAATTAATTACACTTCCGATTGCTTTCGGACGTTTTCATTGTGTTTTGCTCTTTTTTACTTGAAAACGGAGTTTCATCTCAATTTACAGACGATCCATTATATCGATAGTCTTTTATGCGTCGTTCTCTTTGAATGCACTTTGATTTCGATCGGAGGTGTCTGCAGATACTTTGTTTTGTGGTGATTGTTATTCTTCTTTTTTTTCCAATATCTGTATTATTGTCTTTTAAGGATGTAAATGCCAATGATTTATAATAGATGGTCGTCTACACACTACCCATTCTAAGTGTTCTAATACCCTGTCAGTTGAAATCCCGCGCATGCATTCAAACTCAATCAGCTAATAACTTTCCCATAACAGTCACAAAAATAAATCAGTAAATAATAAAAACTAAGAAACGACGAATAAACTGCGTAAACAAGATGAAAATATACGTATATATCTATAAATTTGTTTGACCAATATACAAGTTTTCTAAATCTCTTTTTGGGTACATGACCGTGTCTATGTCTACAAATGATGTGTCAAATACTTGACAGAATCTCATGCAATGCCAATTCAATATATTTTTGTCATCGTTGAACAAACAATCAGCGAGTAATCCATAGCCATAAAAATATATTGAACTTTCTTCAGACAAAGGGCTCACAATAAGTGAATGAGAGTTGAAATAAAAAATTCAAACTAAAATGAAGCAGGATGAGTAATTTGATTGGATGTACAACAGAATTTCAAAAACTACTCATTTCCATTGCTTACTACATACTCACAGGTCGCAGTTCTTCAAATTCTGATTTTATTCGTACGTGAATTCAACTAAAACTGATGCATTAATACTGTAAAGTGCTTATAGAATTGTGATAAACTCAGATTCTTTTAGTTTAGTCAGAGTGAATCTCGATTAATACGTGATTTGTTCAGTTTGAACTACTATAGTGGCACTTCGCAATGGTAATTATGCTCTGTAGGTATCATCCACAGCTTTTGTGACGCTAAGTACGGTAGAGTTCGGGTCGGTAACCGACTTGCAATTACCATTTAGAGTATCTTGAAAATTAGTTCCAAAATCCTACGGCATGTCAAAGGGCGCTACCAAATGAGAAACACGTAAAACAAGAGTGTGGATTTTCTCAGGCGCCTTTCTGCAGCTAACAGCTCTGAATATGAAGGGCGCAACTTGCCGCAACTTGGCGCAACTGTCAGTGACGCTTAATCGTAGATGTTGTTAGTTCGAATCCCGTTACGCTGCGTATGTTATATGTGAATGTCGTGCGGCAGACATCAGGGGCCAGCGTACGGAAATAATGAATGAACGTGTTCATACCTGCCTATAAATGCAGCGCAGCGTCGTTAATGTGATGACACAGGATACCCCCAATTATTAAAATATCCGATCGACACTTCGACACTGACAATTTTTTATGCGCACTGGGGAGATCTTTCAGACGAATGCACGTATACTATGCACGCAATGAAAGGAGCGCACTTTCCGACGATCGAGGTATCATTATCTTATCTCTTGCATCTATGTGTGTGTAAGTAGCGCTGACGATATGTGGATGAAAAGAAACATGCGATACTTATCACCCTGATTTCTTTCGCGGCTGGTCGATAGATAGCCACTTTATTTAAAAATTTTACTCTCCCGACTTTCTTTCATTGTATCCGAATATGATAGGTACTGTTTTACGAGTGCATGAGGGTGATTACAGGTATACTGAATCAAGTACCTATAACAATGTGCGTGTATTCTTTTCCACTGAATGCACCCGAGCACATAATTACCTATCAGTTAGTTTTAATCAATCATATATGTATTCAGATGCACACATACAAGCAATTCACTGACAATAAGAAGTGAAACCTCGGAATTCTGCAACTTATAATATAGTAGGCGCACTGTTATGATATTCAAAATATAGTTATTCTGACCTATTTTTCGCATCGGTACTATATCCATGATTGGAGGGTGATAACGATTGTTATTAATCAAGAAAAAGAAGTAGACATCTTTAGAAATTTCCAACTCTTACCCCACCATAATGAACGAGTTACTGCGGACGTTGTAAACCGCGAACTGTAAGATGTCACTTACAATTAGTTCCCAACGAATAAAGTATATCCGATAATGATGAATGCGTAATAAAATTAGGCTGCAGTACAGTATTTAACTGAGTAGAAGACAATATTGCAAATCCTTCGTGACAAATGTCCCAGGCAATACGCATTAACCCATTACAGCCCAGAAAAAAATGGGTCAGATAACATCAAACTAACTATTCCACTCATAGTAAAATGGAAAAATAAAATAGACATACTTTTTCTTATGTCATTTACAATTGTTTATAAAAAATTATTTAAACAAATTATGCTGAAAGTCGTTATTTTGAAACTGATTACACTAATCGATTTTATGGGAAAAATTATGAAGGAAATCTATGTGACATTTTTTTGTCAGAGTTCAATTTGTTAGTGTCATAGTTTTTATAATGGAAAGTATGAAGAATTGTGAATATATTCATCACGATTTTTCACTAACCAATTGAACTATGACGAAAACATGTCACATAGATTTTCTTCATTTCCCCCGTAAAATCGATAGACGCAGTCAGTTTTTCAAAAGAATGACTTTCAGTACAATTTGTTCAAATAATTTATTATAAGCAATTGCAAATGACATAACAAAAAATACGTATATTTTATTTTTTCCATTTTGCTACGAATGCAATAGTTAGCTTAATGCTAGCTGACCCAGTTTTTTCCTGGGTTTTAATGGGTTAAACACACATCATAGCATCAGTATTAACTCCTTTTACAAAACGTACGTCCTAAGCTATCGTCGAAATGCCTTCTTGTCAGCTGCGATCATCTAATCATTAGAAAAGCAGCTATCTTTACGGTGGTAGTAATTTTAATTTCACCTGCAGCGGCAGTACGTGTACTTATACTGTACACGATCTATTGCAGTGGGCTAAACGCGTGTGTTCCGGTCGGTGAGAGGGGGGCAGTTTGGTACAGTACGGAGTTACAAGGTGGGAGAGACGGCCGCAGCGGTAAAAGACAGCGAAAGGGAAATGCCGGGTACGACCTGTTGCTTTTTTTGTTTGTTTCTTTTTTCTTCATCTTACTTCTTGCCCCTGCCCTGTTTTTCGACCAGTCGATACGGATCGAGTTTCATTTGTCGCTGGCGCTTTACCACTTCGCTACCAACTCAGAACCATACCACAGACAACCGCTAGCCGATCGCCACTGACTGCAGGTATAAAGCCAAAATGCATTTCGCGATACACCGGACCTGAATTACACACTACACCGCGAACTCAGTAAAAAACCGCAACATTCTCTCCGGCAAAATTGATCGAGGCTCCATTTTTTCATTGGGCCTTCATGAGAAGTGCCAATAGTCGTTTGCTTTCCTATTTTCCTTCCCTTTCGACTTTGTTCTTTCACAAATTCCTACCACTTTATACTCCTGCAAAAACTGTAGCAAGAGTTCGCCGCTTCGTGTGCCATACTGCTTCCACAACTGACTGTCGATAAGTGTTCGTTGGTGTTTATTGATTGTGATCGTTGTCAGACAGTTTTATGCTGTGGTGTAGTGCTCTAGTGTGATGCATTTCCGACTGGAATAGGAACACCGAAGGATCCTGAGGTAATGCATAACATACTGATACATTTCATTAATCTTTTTCTGGTTTTTTTTCTATTTTTACTGCATTTATTGCGTCGACTCGTTCATATATCGAGATCTCGCCAAATAGAGATTCGTGATCTGATTAATGCTTTTCATAATTTACGCTACTTACCGTTCATCAAATTGCGGGAACAGAATTGGCAACGATCGCCAATGCAAGTCCAACCTGGAACAATATGGAGAGTTGAGATTTTTTCCAGTACAGTTAATGGATGTGGATTAACGACCTTTACGATATATAACCGTCGGCATGAGCGCTTTCTATAAAACGATATTCAGTCTCTTACGTAAATTTATAACGATATACATTCATACATACAGCCGCGTGGTGTAAAATATGAGAGTGAGAATAATCGCTGCTTTTGTAAAGTTGAGCGATATAAAGAATGTTAGACACCAAATATAAATTTACATCACTATCTCTGATGCCTCTCACGTTTCATTCAACGCATTTTTTTACCATTGATACAGCAGGCTTACAGCGGCTACATAAATCGCCGATTGTTTAGTCCCACGAGGTGTACAAATTTGTAGAACAAGAATAATCAATCTACTATAATCGAAGAAATGCGAGTAATGAAATAAAAAAAAAAATTAGTAAAAAATCTACAACAATAACTTTAGTTCCCTTTCAACATTACTCGCGGTGTAAAATTTTTAATTTTCCTTTCCTGTGCCGTCAAGGGTGTAGTAGCTGTACAAACTTTCCATGAACGTATAAGTTCCCGTCAATCGCTTTCAAGGTAATTGTAAAATCTAAAAGAAAGTTTGCAGTAGTGGCGAGGACAAGGTAATGTGCGGGTAGTTCCGAAATGATATGTGACTGGTAAGATTATACGAATTTAAATAATTGAAGAAGTATAATTAGATAAAATATTGCTGTATTCCAGACAAGTATAAATATACATTATACCTGATCCATGATACTTTTTATAGTAACACTACGATCTTCTATCCGTCTAAAACAGCACCACCCGGATAACACCGACCTTGTCGCACGATCCGCTATCCGTGTCAGACAACTCGCTATTTTATCTCGGTGACCATTGTCGGTAGCATCTTTGTGTTACAAAGCAAAGAAATCTCTCTCAACTAATTGTAAATGAAATCGATTAGATTGCAATACTGTGCAATTCAAAAATCTTCTGGATACTAATTCCCGGTTATATTCTTTTCGTAATCAACTCAATTGAGGTTGCAAGTCTTGGGACAGATAGTTTGAACGATGCATCGTCAGAGTAGAAGTTGCAGTACTAATTAGTACCGACCTTTTTCTTTTTAAAAGACGTACGATTGCAATGCGGTGCTCGAGTGCCGCTATTACAGTACCTACAGAGCAATCTTACGGGTAAAAGTGAAATATTGATGTATATTTATATTATTACGGGAGTCCGTTAACCTATATTCTACATCCTTAGAGAAAAATACATTCGCACATTCTCTTTTGTTCGGTTGATTTTTAAAAATTTTCTTTCATTTTATTGATGAAACTGAAAGTGAAGCTGCATAAATTAAAATTGATACCTGTATACAATTATCTTGTACTTGCTTATATATAACGTTTCCTTACGCCAGTTAATGTTGATTCTCGGTGAAAGTGCATATTATGTTCAATTTGAAATAGTTAAAATAGTTTAATGCTCGTTGCGTTAGATAAGAAATTACATCAATTTGAAACCGAAAAGCGTATCCCTCTTCCAGAACATGTTCTCAACATTTGATCTACATTCATTATTTTTTTCCTTTTTCCATTCTTGCAGAATGAAGTGGAGGCCTTCCCGTTCCACTGCGGTGGTATCGCTACTGGTGATCGGGCTCTTTATTAGTCTGACTGATGCTCTGCGTGGATCGCCGTCTTCGGTCAGTTGATTCTTATTAAAACGAATACATAACACATGATACAAATATAAGTCAGCATGTGTGAAAGTTTGCCATCAATTTCCGATACAAGTGAACCTTAAATAGGGATGAGAGCGTGAGATTGACATGTTGGAATGATAGCTGCAGGTAAGCATCGGGAAGTTATAGTTATATGAGAATGAAGCATGAGAAATCAGCGCCTTAAAATTTGGATATATTTAGGTCTTGAAACTTGTCAGCTCGGGTGCGGTTTGGTAAATATTCTATCGCAAAAAGTTCCTCAACTCTGTTCGGCTACGTACACGTGCTAAAGACGGATGTGAGTATCGGGTTACGAATACGTATCTAAGACGCGTGTATAATCGAACAAGTGATACGTAAATAGTGCGTAATTCGGCCGGCTCGAGATCACTTTACGTTCGCCGTATCGAGTTGCCAATTAGTTATAAAATATATATCGCATAGCTTTGGCTTTGGTTACATTCGCAATTTGCTGGTGCTGTTCTCACCTCACCTATTATTAATATCGATGAACTGTACTTTCCTGAATTTGCCAGGGATGAACGATTATCGATTTTGCCATCCCGATAAATATCCCCACTGCGCAAGTTGATTATTTTCTGAACGTCGTCCAATAATTCTGTTGGCCAGATTTCGAAATGAATGCAAATCACCGACAACGGCTCGACATGCCAGAATCTGATACTTATAATTGGAATGGCTCGTCGACGGGTTGAAAGAAACGTCAATGGAAAATACACGCAGACATTGTAAATTGGTAACAGGCCGCCTTGCCATTGGGCTATGTTTTACACATGCATAATACCTAAATGTAACGAAACAGCACTGTTGCCATCGGATGAGTCCTTCGAAACTCTGCTATAGCAATTTTTTGGAAGCAGCCCTCTGAATACAGAGGACCTCTTGGGATATTTTATCCTTGCACCTAGCGTACACCTCTAATCGTTTCGATCGTCAATATAATTATTACTCGGTGGCGGGGGGGTTTATGCAGAGGATACATGTAGTCCAAGGTTTCTGTTGCAATTACAAATAGACATCCATCCTTTCAGCGATCACACTCAGACATTAAAGAGGGGTACGTGCAGATATATTTGCCGGGTATGTGTGCGATTTGCGCCCGTGCCAAGCAAGTGATGATGGGTAGGTGCCTGCGAAGAGGATACCAGTTTTTTAATATCTGACCGTTTTACCTTTCATTACCAGTAAAGGCCAGGTGTTCACGTCAGGTACAAGACAGTCTCCCTCGAATCCTTTGGCCTCGAACTTTTGGAAATATCCTTTCATTTCTCAGTCGAATTTTGAAGCGTGCATAGTAGCGATGCGAATTATCCAAAAATTGATCCATGTATCTGGCGGCAGTTCATGAGGTGTCTGCACCATCGTCTTTCAGATTTCTGTATATTAGTAAACTTCGAGAAAACGGTGAAACTTAACAGGCTCAGCGACGGACTGCCCAGGCGCGAGCTTTGTCGTCTACTACGATTGGCGGTCGAAAATATCGCCATTGTACAACCAATTTGAGTTAAACTATTTAGCGCCTGCGCAGTCGTTCGCCAAGCCCGTAAAGTTTCAACGTTTTCTCGCGGTATACTAATAAACAGAAATATGAGAGATGATGGTGCAGTTACCTCATGAACTGCCGCTAGATACATCTGATGGTCTAGAATTTAAAGAAATGAAAATATTCCGTTGAATTCCGAAAAGAGAGTACATACCTGTATTATCAATAGATTCAATTGAACGTAGCTCACATGGAATCCTATAGCCATCCCATTCTGAAAATTTGAGTACCCTAATGAATAAATCTCAGCTTCCACATAAAAAACTCAAAAGTAAGATAAATTTTGGTGGCACGTGAAACTATACCATTTTTTTTTTTTTTTTACCGAAAAACGTGTTTTTGAGATTGATTTCGAAAAGTTATCCAGAAATGAATAACATATTCGGAAAGATGAGAATTTTTTTCATAAGATGCCTATTTTTGCAAAGTTTTTTTATGCCGATAACGACACCAAAACAATTCGAGTTTAAATCTCAATTAGGTCGCAAAGATAAAGTTTGATGTGGCATTTCCCGCGAACGCTAACTCCTTGAAGGTTCAAATTTGGTAAGCTTGCCATTCTTGGTACATACTACAAGAGGTAAAAATTTCAGACAAATTGATTTTTAACGTCCCGTTCATGTGTTGGTTATTGGTGGACTTACCCATATAAATTGAAAAACCAAATCGATTAATCTGAAGTGATTTTCGTATCATGCATTTAGTTTATTTGCGAAATTCGGAATAACGTGTATATGAATATGAATTTATTTTAACACGTTCTAATCTCTTACCATTTACTGGACAGGCGTATGTGGTTTGGATCCCAATGATACGCGTTACAGTTTGTGCAGAGCTGCTTTCAAGTCCTGACGCCACAGTGCGATATAGGCGGGCACCTATACCGACACTAAAGTGAAAAGCTGAAAGAACCGGTCGAGAAATTCTCTGAGAATGATTGCACGCGCAATTGCAGTGGCTCTCGCACATATTATACCGTATACGTTACATGATGCGGCCTGATTGAACAACTCTTACAATTAGGAAAATAAATTTTTCGACGCAGACGAACTGTAAGGGATGATTCATTTCTCATGCTGCAATTTATCAACACCCGAATCTGTGTACCATATAAGCAGACATCAATATCGCACCTGTCTAATATTTTTAAGAGCAAGCAGCTAAAATTGAAAACTTACTGAAACGTGAAAGTTCTGCGCGTTCGTCCATGGCCCTGGGTCAGCGGCCGTCTTCTTGATGCTCTGTCGATCGAGGGTTTCGTAACTTCATAAATATACGGTATATTTCGTAGAACTACGAGCTAGGTCAAATGATTTTTAATTATTCCCACGAACTGCCCTGTAGTCTTTCCATGCGTATAAAACAACCACCGTGCTCTATTTGACGGACGAGATGATGTAGAGATGATGTTGATTATTCGCATTAGGTACTTCCGAAGGGCCATTAAGTCGCCTATACCTTAAGCGCTGCGGTGAACGTTGGAAAAATGTCATATTATCTATGGCGGAGCGGGCAATAAAATTGATCGAAGTCGATCACCTGATAGCTGGCCCATAGCGTGTCCAGATTATATCCGAGCGTAGGCCACTCTTGGAACAGGGTACAGCGTCCAAGGTTGCAGTATACCTTATGCCTTTTACCCAACCGTCTAATATTTTTCCATACTGTTAAACATCCATCATACTGTTGTATAGGATTTTATAATATTCACGGAATTAACAGGGTATGCTGCAGTTTAACTTGACCAACGAAAACCAAGACACGGTATTTTCTTCCAAACTTTTGCAAGTGCCGTACGATTACCGGAATGGATTGTAGACGCTAATCACAGTGAGATTCGAGTGAGTTCAGATCGAAATCATAGCTTTGGATCGCGATGTCACCCGGGATATATACCAAGAAGTATCACTGTTAATGGAATTCTCGACATTTATAAGAAGCGCTATAAATTACCTTCCTATATAGGATTAGCGCCATATATCCGTGCTTTTCTTTTCGATAAAATGATCAGCCTTGGGCTTGTTGGTATTCTATGGTCGCATCACATACGAGTATATACCTTACCTATCACACTGACTCGAATGGGCTTTCTCCGTGCTGCATAATTTATCCTGCCAATTTCTTGATCCATCGACAAGATCACGCTAACACCAGTCTAATCGAAGCGATATCTGGTTGGTGGCACGTCTGCTTGATCGATCAATCTCTAGTCATTCCCCGACCGTAATTCATTCAGCTGCATATAAAATGATCACTTTTACCCCGTTTCTCAGATACCGTGTCAATAATGTCGCCAGTCAGACTGTCGTTTCTTTGCGGCCTTGAATCCCAGGCCGTTACAACAGACTAAACGATGATTGTTAGTCGTATTTTGTTTAGTCAGGATCAGCTCGTGAGACAAATTGACGTGTACGTACGTACAAAATGATATGAGTATTGAACAATGGATTCGATATGTTCCGAAATCAAATTGCAACAAATCGTACATTTGTGTACCTACACACAACGAATATTATGATAGACATGTAAAACAGGTACGGAGACACAAGTTGATAGAGTGACATGATTCATAATTCGGCGACTTTTTTGGTACGTGTTTTTGTTGAGATGAAAACAAAAGCACATAGAGGCAAAAAATTAGAAAAAGGCACTTACATACAAACAAAAATAAAAATTGAAGCTTATTAACTTTATAGATGAGGGAAAAAAATATGCTTGCGGGTAAAAAATTAGAGCGGTTTGTTACGGTTGTGCTTTATACGTTTATAATAGCCGACTATATCGAACTGATGTCTAATAAACTGCAGAGATTACGATCGGCCTTCCTTCAGAATTTAAACACAGGTGCGCTCATATTAAAAAAATGCATTATATTAGTACATAATTGGAACATTGTCCATCATAACGCGTTAACACACAGCCGGCTTGTCCGGTTTCGATATCTCGGGCCGCGCAGAAAGTTTCTGCCACGAAATGTTTTCGGAAATGTAACTTCTTTCATCCGGTGTGTGATTTGGCGTTGGACATTATTAATTCGCCAAGGCTCGCCGCTCCCCAATTCTATAACGATTCCTGCAGAACATTCCTCGGGTATGCCATGAAACATTTGCATCAAAGTCTAGTTTAGCTTTCTCTCGACTGTCTTCTTTTGGTGTCTCTCTCTCTCTCTCTCTCTCTCTCTTTTATTTTATCACTTTTACGAATTTCTCGATTGTTTAATTTGACTTTCAACGATGACGTTACTTTATAATTCATCACCGCATATCTGTCGAATACTGTGCAGCTGCATTGTAAAATGTACAGTTTGTATAGTTATGATATACACGGAGAGAAACTCTGACCCGGAAAGTAACATGTGTCACTCAATTAGTCGTATCCGAGTTGGTAGATTACCTGTTCTCTATAACTGACGTCAAATCAACTCATTATATAGCCTGATGCACAAAAAAAGTAAACGAATAAATAATAAAAAAATTCTAAATAAGTGGTATTGCATGAAAAAACTGGCATAACAAGCTCATCGTCAGATTTTTCTTCAACGTAATTGCAAGTCCCATATTATGATTGCATCAAACAATTGGATGTCAAAAGACGTGAAATCCAGTTCTTCAGGTTGAGTATAACCTCTTAATCTCCGAGTAGTAAACTCGAGAAGTAAGAATAACATGAGGAGTAACCTGTTCACGCTCTCTTGCACAAAGTTACGTAAGTTATGGGCCACCATGCGGCTGCAGAGGTGAAGTGGAATTAGGGTTTCTGATCTCGTCTGGATCACGATGTGGATTCGGTAAAGGCTGGAGGCGACGCGGATGGGATGCGTGAAACACGAAGAGGAAGGCGAAGGTGAGAGGAGAAGGACCGTGGCGAGAACACGCGACTACCTAGGTGGATGCTCAACGAGCCTCCGGTGTTAACACGTCTGGTAGAAAGTTGAATTCTTAATTTTGCTCTTCTCAGGCCTTCGAGCTGAATTACAGGAAGACGCGCTCGCACGTTGAGTCGGGGCAGAGAAAAAATCCGAATTTCGAAATTCAATAACCGTGGAACAATGTGTGGAGTTTACCGTTCCAAAATCATATTATTTCGAAGAGAAATCGATTTCAATAGGTAACCGCCTTTCAAACTATTAATTTTTATTTATTCACGCGCATGGTACTCGAACGTGAAAAATATAATGTCGAATCGCGTAGAACTCATCTGCCAATTTGTCTCGCGCAATTTTCGAAAAATCAATTAGGCACGGAGTATTACTCACCGCCAGTCTGCAGAAACTACCAGAATTGAATTTTTCTGTACACGTTAACCGTAATATACTGACGTAATAAAACCTGTACATGCAATTCTTGGCGAAAGCATAACGTTGGTAAAGGTACATCGTTTAGAAACAGTAAACCAGTTATTAAAATTGATCGTTGAATCCTCCAACCGATCCCCCTGAGCTATTTTGCAATCTCTCCTCGTCTTCATAAATCCATCAACGAATTACGTACCGCTTGGGTTTTGGATTCTGACGATTATAGCTTACAGAGAGAGCGACCGTGTCAGTTACCCCACGTAATAACCCCAATTAAAAGTTACAGTGGGGTTCACCCTCGCAAAATTGACAGTCCCGGCTGCTTCTAGTTTTACTGGATTGTATTTTACATTGGTTTTCCTTTATGTTAATACGCGTCCGAAAGCACATACGGCCAACAATTTTTGATAAGTTTCGAACACACAGTGAGTACGGTAACAAATAATGACTAAATCAGATTGGGCTCATGGTCGTCCTTCAGGTTGGCGGTAGTTGATACGATTTGATTACTGGAGACCATTCGTTCGCGAACATGAGGCTTTTCTGTAGGCTCGTATGTCTCGACGCATTTTATCAGCAGCTCCGGGAGGTGAGTGGTGTGTCCTTCACTTGTAGGGTAAACTACACAGTTTGTCCTGACACCGAATTTTCGCAAATCATATATGTATTTAATGTCATCCGAGGGTCCTTCAGACGCTGGCCGACGTGTTGCTTCTCGTGAAAAGCAAAAAAGCAATTATTAACCAGCTTCGACCGGTTTATCAATCGGCTTCAAAGATCTTGGCTAGATGAAGTAAGATAAGATGGGAGAGAACAGTGGATTCGGTGGTCTTTCTTTTGAACTCAACGAAGATTTCGATTGGTGCGAAATCGCGTTAGTCCGAATTTTTGTAACTATAAGCCGTGCTTTCGAATTGCGTTAAAAGGCATAGTCGAGTCGGCTGGAAGAACATATTTACGTGGACTAGGAAATAAACGAGAGGGGAATATTTGACAGAGTATAGTTGCAATATCGCCAGAAACATAACGACACAGTTGTCCGGGTCGGTGCGAAGTGGTCTACCTTCGAGGGAATTGATAGTTCAACCTCTCACTTACATGCGCGGCAAATATTTATATACGTATGTGTAAGCTTCATTATTTTCTGCCATGCAACCACTGCTGCAGTGCCAGATGAACTGTCGATGCACTTATATGCGGTAAACTCCTGCACTCAGCCTTCTGTCTTGAAACTATTCAGCAACGATGAAAAGCGGGATCGTTTTTTTCCATCGAAGCCAAGACGCAGTTGTCCTACATTGAGACAGGTCAATTATACGTTTATGAACAAGTAGCTGTCTCAAAAAAAACAACGACGAAAGCTAAAGGTCATGGAAAGTGCGATTTCCAATGCGTTTGAGGTGCGTCCACAGTCTCGTTCGAAGTCCATACTTATATTACAATTACTTACAGGGTGTCTCAGTGATTTCAGGGAAATAATGAACAGCCGCAAGTATAAAAGTTGGTTCGTACTTGTGATTTAGCGGGTTTCCAATAGGTCATAATTTTGTATACGCCTTGAGCGCAGATATTGTTCACTTCAGTTGGTGAGATTTTCATAAATTTTAATAAAAGATAGCTACTTGTACTTTTCTGTCATCTATTATGTGTAAAAGTGCCAAAAAGCACTGGGCAATTCTGGGAAACGCTTCTCATTGTAGCTGGTCAGCCGTGACTCGAGACCTCGAAGGCATTCCGGTAAGCTTGGGCGTGTACGACGTGCAGCAACGCGAGTCATGCAGCCGCCAACTTTTACTTTCGTAAATCGAGCAAGTGGGTACGATATAGATTCACTATTACTGAGTAAGCGGAACACATACTACCAAGAGGTAAAGAGTTTACGACAACATGCTGCGTGGGGGTTAAAACTGGAGCATTCGCCTTTTATCATGCAGGAACCTGGATCACTGCTATAGCCAAAGTAACGTCAAATATCGCGGTTTGCGTCGGCTTGTCACAAGTTAGAATCAAAGACTTACCAGCACATTTCTCACGTTTGAGTGATTTCCCAAGGTCATTTCCTTGGCATCCTTCATCCCATCCGCTTGTTCAATTATGGCACAAGTTTTGTAGCACACATTTTTCACAAATCTTCCAAAAAGTTCGACGAATGAGGAGACAAACATGTATGTACCCATGAGTAGATCATGATATCATCGGCGGGTCGAATATAAATTAAGCAGACAATGCCAAAAAGTTTGGATTCTTAACTTGATCACTTTTTCATTATAGTCAGTTATATTCAACTAGAGTGGTCATTGAAACCGCAGGCGTAATCGGTGCCCAGGTTTAAACGACTTTGCACGACCGTTTGAAAGTTCCTATTCCCCGAGGCGAAGAATTGCCTACGCCCGCAAGTTGCGGTATCCGTGTACGCCGAACCAGATCTGCTCATAAGCATTTCGGCAAGATCTTTCCAATTCTGAAGTAACATACTTTACATTTTATTAGTTCTAATCGTTGTTGCGAAAAGAAATAGGAATTTTTTGTAAGTCATATTTTAGCCGAACAATTATCATGCGTTGTTCGACGAGACATCAGTCTCTACACATTCTTTCGAGTTGACAAACGTAAAAATATGGTCGATGAATCTTGTAGCGAAAAGTAAATTGGCGAGTGTTGAGGGAATATTGATTGATTGCACGGGAGATAAGTCGTTGGACTACCAAGAGCTGTACAGGTTCAACTTCCAGACATTATTCATGTCCACGTTGCGATAGAAGAAATTCACGCTTTCACGAACAGTAATTCCTTTTATGGATGATTGTAACGCATTAACGTCAATGAATATAACGCTCTATGACGCGAACACTTTGCCAGACTTGTTGCACCTGGTATAATACGTCGAATTGACCCAGTGACACCAGCTGGTTTCGACAAAGGTTATACAGCTGAACGGCGCTTATCGAATTGACTTATTGTTAATCATATTACTTAGCACGGACAAGGTCCTAATAGATTTGCAGTATCATTCTCCCAGCTGAAGATCGCCTACCGATAACTGGGCCCCGATTTCTAACAATCGCCACGGCAGCTACGAGATCATTGAATAATCGAAGTCAGACTACCGTCTACAACTCCACTGTGGTTCGTCTACGTGAAGATGGATTTAAGAATTTCTTCGTCTAGTCAAATTGGAATTTTCTGTGAATATCAGCCGCGGATGATGATAGAATGAAGTAATGGATTTAACCTGGATGAAAGCGGAAAAAATGTTTCACCCAGGTGTCTGACAATGACGGGAACCGATAACAGAATAATACAAGAGTGATTCAGTTCGCCACTATCATTGCGTTATCGTCATTATTAAAGTAAGTTGCGTTAGGTTGGAAAGATTGGAAAGTATTCCAACTGTGCCATGTTCTGCACGGAGTATATAGCTGTGGTAAATTGCCGATTGTATCACGGTGACACATATTTGGTCGAATAGGAATGAACTAATTCACTCCTATTACTCAAAACTAAACGCACATGTATTCACTTATTGCATTCCGTAGAGAAGAATAATGTATAACAATTTGTTCATCGCAACTGGTCTTATTATACGAGCAAATAGTGCTACTGCGCTGATCAGTCATCGTCAGCCGCCACCGCTTGAATTCGGTATGTGGTCATTAGTTTTACGCAAACTTCCAACAATTTCATAATCAATTTCGGTGCTGCCTGATTGACCCGGTTCACAATAAATTATGAAACGCCAAATCGCACAAATTTATTGCACACAAAAATACGCGTGGGGTGACTAACGGTTAATTATATCAAGTTCTTTTCTTGAATATGTATCATTTTCGAGGATACGCGATCGACGATTATTAATTTGGTGGAAAATAATCCACTAACTATTGCAATGCTAATTACCATTTATTAGATTCAAAATATTCATAAAGATCAGAGTCGAGATTGTACGGGAACTTGATGTTTATTACAGATAGGCGTGGCCTACGCCTCAGTTAGCCCACCTTGTCGTATTGGGTTTTCATTTCGTAGTTTTTTTTTTTTTAATACGATCTACTTTGGACCGGTCCGATTCGAGATTGCTTTAAAGTGGACCACTTTTGCTTCTGCCGCTGCACCTACGAACGAGAGACCATTACGCACACCGATACGTAACAAAGCTTTCATTTATAAAGGTAGTGCAAGTAGCGTTGTAAGGAAAAACTCTCTCGCCGACAGCAAAAGAAAACTCGAAAAAATAGAGGCTGCTCGACAGCGACAAAGATTTCATCGTAATTTTTTTTTCGCTACTGACAGTCGTTTTAAGGGACCTTTGAGTGTCGTCGTTGCGCAGATTAATTCAGTCCGCTCTGGTGGCTAATGATCATTGTAAGTATGTGTATAAATAGAATTTCTTCGTTTACAGTGAAGCGGGATCGTTCTGAATCTTATGCAGAATTAAACCTGGTTTCGCAGCTCGTTATCCAGCTCGAAGCTCGGGCTATTATACTCACGGTTATGTATGTTATGCGTATACATCACCACCAGGCTCCGTTGAATTATTTTAATCTCCGCTGTTTCGAGAACGAAATTTTTCCTCGGCAATACGTCAGTTTCAATTTCTCATTTTTTCGGTAGGTACAGAATTTTTGGAAGGTGCGTGTAGTACCGATTCGTTATCGGTAGTCAAAAATTTATATCGGTACTCGACTGATTCGGGCCAAGATCAGACATTGCTTAATGCTTCAAAATAATATTGGTTTTGGCGTCAACGGGATGATTTATTATCGTCATTTGTTACTTGAATATATATGAGCATCTCTGCTTCAATGCCCAATTCACTGTTGTATAAAAAAATCTCTGGGTATAAGAGAATTGCGTGCGCACGGAGCTGAACTGGCACCGGCGAATCCGGATTACCTTGTCGAAAGTGCCTACCTTATATTCACATGAGAGATGCTGGATTGCGGTGAACTGGATCACCTCAGGTAAAATGTGGTGTGGCCATCCGCGTCGGTTATATAAAATATAATAATTTTGCTGCATCCTGCCCCGCACTGGCTGATGAGTTATATAACCGCCGGACGTGGAGAGCTACCCATCCATCTTTCGTAAGTTGACACGTCGAATCGAATCCTTCCGATCAGTAATCCAATTAGTCACGGTCACATTCAAATTCGCTCCCTGCGCTAATAAACATATGCTAACGGTGATTGAGTATGAATTCGATTGTGGATGGAGTCAGCAAGCGATTCGATTTCGAACTCTACGATTAACATGGGTTGCCCCACTTGAACCAGCATGGTGAGTGTGGATAAATTACAATCTCTGTTGCGAGAGCAATTCGTCACTAAAAATATGTTGTCTTCGTTTAATGTCTCTATCTCATTGCGTCTACTCATGCACGTATTTATGCATGGAAAAAGATGTATAGCTGACATAAAGCGGGCATGAGGCCCGCAATCCAGTGTGGAGATCACGATCACTGCGCGCAGATAACAGTTTTAGAAAAGAAATACCTACCGAAAAAAAGTTGCGTAACCCACCACAGTGCGGCGTAACGGATATACGTATGCTATCTACAATAGCTGTAACATATGCATTATATGTGTGCATGTGAAGAGCGTATCTTATAGATTAAGCGAAAGCTTTCTCGCTCGTAAGGGTACAGTACGACATTAACATAGATTCAGGGTCATATTATTCAGAAATTTTTAATTGCCTGTCAACCAGTCCAAAACCTGTTGAGTTACTTTTTGTCATCTGACGCTTGTATTGCAGGTTGATCAACAAAGACCAACGACGACCAGTGGGAGAGGTAGCGCCAGGTTCAGCAAGGTAGCCGTCCCGGACGGCACGAGCAACTCGAAGGCCGTCAGTCTTGATGCTTCGTCAACTCCCTCCTCAAGACGGCCCTCAAGGCTGAAATCTGGCCCTGGATCGAGGAAGAACCTAACGCCGGAAGCCAGATTAGAGACGTCGGCTGCCAAGGGTACCACCATCGCGAGGCGACGCACAGGAACGATTCAACAGAGTGGATATAGCACTGAGAGCATTAGACCGGCAGAAAGCGCCATTCAGAATGTTGAAGTAAAGAATACAGCAAGACGAAACACTGCCAGCTCAAATGAAGAAGGAGAAACGACCACGAGAAAGAACACCGGGGATAGAAGATACCTACCGGATAAAAGGTCCAGGGTGAAAACGAACAAATCATTTGACGACATTGAACTGGAAGTACCGAGGGAATCGGCTGGGCGAAGCCAAAGACCTGAGAGAAAGACTTCACGTTCTAGGATTGGGCTTCTGAGTGGCGATGAGATCCTGGCTAAAACTGGCCCTTCAGTTTTCTCCGGAACCGCCGAGTATTCCAGGTCGAGGACAGGTAGGAAGACACAGAATCAAGCTCTGTCGGAGGAAAAGACGTTGGATGATTTTGGAAGGTCGAAATCCAGTAGTGCAAACACCAAATTGAAGGATCCGCAGATCCGAACTAGGGGGAGATCTGTTATCAGGATGAGCCCAAGAAATTACGACACCACTGTGGCATCTGAAACTCCCGCCAACACAGAAAGCGTTCGAGTTGCCATCCCCCTGAACGTCGACAAAACGATGGTTCCGTCACTGAGCTCTGTGGACACCACAGTTTCTACCAGTACTACCGAGCCTTCAACAACATCGTCACCGCATTCGAGAAGGGGTAGTGGCCGATCTCAACAAAGTTCCACTAGTGGAGGTATTTTTGAGACGACAACGCGCGCGTCGCGACTCATCACCAGAGGGGGACGCACCAAGTCGCCCGATTCGAACGGGGCATCAAATGACGGTTCGATCCGGGGTGTTGCTTTTCGGTCCAGGAGTCGATTGGAATCAAATTCTCAAGCTCCTCAGCACTTGATGGAGACAGGAGATGAACGACTCAAGTCGAGAGGAGGACGGGGCAGAGGCAGAAAGTCCGAACAACCCGAAAAAACTGATGATTTCTTTGTATCTCGAAAATTTAACACGGAACCTCTTACCTTCAGAATCGCAGATCCTGGAAAACAAACAAGAATTTTCGATGCCGTATCTGAGAGTTCAAGCAACCAAATGAACAAAGATATCGAAGGGTCGAGTGCGCGTTTTGGCGAAGGAGCTTTATTCAGAAATGATCAGGTGCAAGACGATAAACCTAAGATCGAGATATTTACTCCAGTGGCGGAAATAGCGACACTCCAGCCGCTGGCTGTAGGAAAACCTGTTGAGCTTGAAACCACGGAACCGGTGGAAACAGAGACAGAATCTGCAGCTACAACTGCAGTGGCAGCGGTTTTCGAGAAACTTGAATCGACGACGAAACCATCTGAAGTAAGATCAGAGGCTAAAAATCCCCGAAGTAGAATCCGAAAGAGGCCCGAGACGAGGCTACTTCAGAGGGAAGAAGAACCTCGCGACAACCGCTCGTCGAGAAACAGAAAGCCGTTAACCACAGTGGAAACTGATATCGAAAACAATCTCCATACCGTTCCAAGAGGAAGAAGTAGAGCAGCTTCAGTAAAGAAAAACAACGCTCCCGGTCAGAGACGAAGAGTTACCAATGACGTCAAAAGGGTAAAATCGACGATTGCACCGATCAGTAGCAGCGAAATCCCTCCAGTGAATGTTCAGGCGTATAATGAAGTGGTGGAAACAGTCGGAAAGACAGTTGACGGCATTGAAAACAGCTTGATAATATCAAGGATATTATCGCCGACAATTATTCCAAAACGACGAGGCATGAAGAAACTGAACATTAAGCCGAAAGACGAAAAGGAGGAGCTGAGTACAGCTTCGAGTATAAAAACACATGAAACGTTGAACGAACCAGGAAAAAGACGGGGAGCGGGAAAGCCCAATCGAAAGTTGGAGGTCAGCGCTAGTGAAAAACCAGTCGTAGAATCGATAGAGGAGGACAATTATCCACCAGAATTCAAAGCTCGGTTAGCCGAATTGGTGAGATGGCAATCTTATAGTATTCCGTAATAGCGTACGTAAAAATATATTTGAAGTTTCTTTCTTGCAAATACCCCCTTCACCCCCTTTTTATTTGTCGTAAAATTTTAGCTGCAAGGCAGTGTCATTACTTGGAAACCGGCAGTAGCCAAGTGATAGTGGCTAATAAGCGGAGTAATGATGTAAAGTTAAAAGGAGACATGGTTGCAAGAGCCTAATAATAGACATACCAATACCGTGACCAACACGTAGTCAATTACCATTCAATTCAAAGTAGCTTCAGAAGTACAATCTACCGCGTTCTACAATTCTGCAGCATAATAACCGGGAGGTCTTATTGTTAACCAGCAATTTGCCGAAGCTATTATTTATGTTGCAAATGTCATGAAATCGCAGCGGTTTTTTATGAGGAATTAAAGCGCGAATTTAGGTATAAGAATTTGATTATAATTCATCGCTTCGGTCTTATTCGCAACATCTGGACAACTTCAAATTGCAATGTTACATTATTTTTCCAGAAAAATTCAGAATCCAAGACACCCGCACCCCCGAAGTTCACACCCAGACTCAGAAATAAAGTGAGTTTTTTATCGACAATTATACTTTCGCCTGATCTTGACCTACGTCCAATAAATTGAAGATGATTATTACCCATAAATCGATGGATTGCGTAATTAAGTATATATTAAAATATTTTGACCTCCGACGTTATAGAGTTTAAAGTAAATATTTTTCCTTGGATATGAAGGTCGGTGACAACAGTAAAACATTTATTTATGTTTCGGCCCGGATGGGGACCCTCCTCAGAACGATATATTTACAGAATATCTGTCACGAAAAGAATAATATGTAACACAAGTGAGTTAATTATAATTAATATGCACAGGGCTTATGAGATTAGCAAGGCAAATTGTGCTGATATAATTAAACGGAATTACCTGGTAATAACATGGAATATTTCAAATTTGAAGAAAACACGAAGAAGTCAAGTCAAGAAGTCAACTTAAAAACAGGTAGAATGAAAACGAATGTGAAATTAATAATGTTATTTTTAATAACTGCGATACGAAACTCCCAAGCATTCATCTTGGTTAATAAAATTGAATAAAAACACAACAAACGAAATTTTTGAACAGAGCTCAATTTTGAACGTGTAGGTCGTCCAGTCTATAGCGGAAAGTGAACGAAATCAATCAGTTATTCGTTATAGAGTTTGTTGGAACTTGCAAACTGATCACTCGGGAAAAGTGTTTTTATCAGATTGTCAGATAAATTTATATGAAATTATATCTCGAATTTAACCCGATAAGATTATATAACATTATACGCATATAATTTTATATCATTTTGTATAATTTTATATATTCTTATATAATGTCATATTATTTTGTTCAAATTTATGGAATCATATAAAATTATATCAAAATTACATTACTTCGAAGTATTGTATTATTCTATAAAATTTTATGACGTTGGATAAAATTGTTCACATTTATTTAAATTTACATAAAACCATACAAAATCATGTAAAATTATATTCATATAATTTTATACAATTTCGTCACGTCATTTTCGAGACATAATTTCATATGAATTTTTCTGATCGTATGAAATCATTTTTTTGCGGGTAAATCGTGCGAATCTAACAGTTCCGGGTCCAGAACATCTTCCGCATTTTTTGCTCAATTTTCTGGTTGTTAAACAAACAAATTCTTACTGCAGCTACATACAGTGGTAGGTAACGATTTATAAATGGATCAATCTGTTAGTTGTCTCCACAACAAAGTGTATTCAATTTAAAATGATTAGATTTCAGCATCTCGAAGGTACAAATGTATAAAATTGGCATCTATCGTATGCAATCCACTGGCAAAAATTTATGAAATTGCTGTCGCACCTACCCGTTTACCCGATATTATCAATTTAATAACAATCCCACATTCTGGCCAAACTCTCGTGCAATCCAATTTTCGAAAGTTCCTCGCCATGATTAAGAGATCTACTTTCATCACACTACCGAGTCGTCTGGCCTTTTATGCCACATAGGTATAATTGTGCGTCTGCGTATATCACCCTTGTCATCTGACGGCAGGATGGCCCGTGTTCCCGGGGAATCGGCATACTAGCATTACAATTAGTAGGTATCATCTGCAATGCCGGCTCTTTGGCTGTTTTGTCTTGGAGCCTAGGTGAAACTAGGTGAAATTAGCACCGTGGAATTTAACGATATATCCCTGAAACGTCGGTATCGCACGAAATTCTTTCCCAGCAAAATAGAAAATCCGACAGTCTATCCGATTCTTATAAGGATACGAACTTTTTTTTACTACTTCACATATTTTTAGTCTCAATGCCTAGTTACAGGTCGTGATTATTTATAATTGCATGCACAATCACTTTACGGTTACTGAAGTAATGACTTAATTAAAATTAGTGCCAAAATGATTTGCAGTTTCTGAGGTGTTAGGCAATTATTGTATACGTCCAGCGTTAAGTTAACCAATCCTACATTTCTATGTGATTCATTTTCAGTTTACGAGCTGTGAGGTGCGCACGTGTGATTACTGTAATATGGTTTGATTTACTAGTTCAATGTTTTACTTCCTTAATTTCGCGTTTAAGCATGACTCTGATCATGGATAAATCACGATAAACAGAAAAGAGAAATTTTGTGAACGCTGCTGGGAGAATATTTAATTATACATAGAGAATCTGTAATCAAGGGAATTGTCGGTCGTTCACTTTTCCTTACAGGAAAAGTGATCGTCGACGATCGCATGATAGTTCAGAGTGTTACGTAGTTGTCGACGAGTTGAGCGAATCTAAACAGGTATTTAACTCTGTGAAAAACCTAAATTCTCATTTGCCTGCAAACTAGTCAAGGCTTGCAAACCTGATTGCGTAAAGTCACCTCACCACCGCGATTATTTCAATTCCTGTTATGTACATGTACTTCAGACACATGTGTGGATCAATTCCGGCTTCGCGTTTGACTCGTTGTTATCTATTTGCGGTGCAGATGAAGCAATAAAAGATTGAAATTCCAAAGTTTTCACTTAAGTACTCCTAGAGATTTCTACGAATGCTGTACGTTTTTCCCACCGTGAAGACAAAAGTCAGGAGAATGCTACGAGTGTTTTTAAACAACAATACAGAATAAGTAAAACAAAAATAAATAAGGAAACAGAATAAAAACGTTGTATCGTACGTCGCACGGGCGTGTATTACTTTGCTTTTATTTTTCAACTCATCGGAGAAAGTGTGCGGCAGCAGGAAGACGCGAGCTGAATCCACGTGAAGCAATAAATAACATGGCACTTTTCGGGGGAATTTTTAATGTCTATGCCCATACACGTCACCGTAATCTGATTTACAGAGTGAGAGTGAATCGATTTGCTAATATATATACATATACATGTATATCATGTATTATTATAAGATGAATTTGCTTCGGTCAGGACGAGGTGCAGGATTTAGAAGGAAGCGTCGCTTTGATCCGATGATAAATATTAGCATGTAAATTCAAGTTGTGAAACGCGCATATAATAATCGTAACAAAATCGCAACCCGAGTATTAATAGTTATTACTCAGTGGGAATCCAATAGATGCAGAAACAGAGTGAACGCATAAGAACAGCCCTTTATCCAATAACCTTTCGTTTTGTCATGCATTTTCAAATGCCGATCATAATATCAAGTTTGTCAATTGAAATTGATATTGCGTTTACAGAGCTATAACTCGAGGAAACCATCGCCGATGTTGTTCTCAACGGCTGCACAACTCAAACTAGAAATGGCCAAGAAGCTGGTAAATCCAACCGCAAATTCTGGTCAAAATGTACTCGAAGTTGAACAGACCACCGTATCTTCTTTCACGACGTATCGGCCAACGCGAAAATCTGGGCTTGGAAAACGCCGAAAATCGGAAACAAGCATTGAATCAAAGACTGAGGAATCTGAAGAAAGCAAAACCAAGAAGTTGTCTAATGGCAGCGTGAGTCTTGAAAGGATCAAAAAAGCTGATCACTCGATGCCTATCAAAGATAATTTAAAGACTTCCACCACCGGTGATGGTTTTGAAAAAAAAAACGTAATTTTGGATGGTATCAGACGGATGACACAACGCCCAAGCTTTGCCAAACGCAGAAGTGTCCTAACTGATGAGAATGCTAGCAAAGTCAGTGATTTCACCGCAGCTCCATCGTCAATCGGTTCTGAAAGAAAAATCATATCAAAATACAATAGAGCAGGAAGAATTTCGCGCAACGAAAACAAGAATGGAGTTACCGTACTTCCTCCGGTTGAAAAGAATTTATCTACGTCAGAAATGCATCCAGCGGGCAAGAGACTGAATCAAATTTCATCCGTGCTTCCAAACGGCTCAGAGTCAGATCCGAACACAACCTTGAAGCCCTTTGCTCGATACACAAGGCGCAAGTCGGAATCCAAGACCTTCCAAAAGATCGAGTTGCTCCCAACAGCATCTAAAGCATCGGAACCCTCGCTTACTGTAAGGCGCGAGTTCCGCCCAAGGACTGCCACTTACCGCAGGCATTCGGAACCACCTTCACCCCCTGCGGAATCTGCCAGCATCGCAATAACACCCAAAACCCCCAAGTTCCATGCCACGTTCAAATCTGACTCCACCTTGCCAAAAACAAATACGAATAAAACCTTCAACGTGCAGATTGCTTCAAATTCCAGCCGTAACAACGAATCTACATCCTTCTCGAACGCTGGGATTGTTGGTAGTAGTAACGGGGAGACCGGGGCCGACAACGGTTCCAGCAACGTCTTCAGCCCAACGCGAGCTTTGTTATTGATGAACAGAAATAAAACACTCCTCGAACAACTAAGGAGTACCGTGGCACCTCTTCTGTCAAGCCTGGGTATTAAGTCTCCTATTTTTGCTGGAGCTTACAGGAATACGACTAGCAGTGGGGTAAGCATAATTTCCCAACCTTTATACTCATTTCTATTTTCTGACCCAGGCAATAATTAATAACTTTATGACAACGATTATAGAATTCAGCCATCCGGGTCACTCCCAGTGGGCAGCCTCCCAGGTTCAGCGCAAGATACAAGGGAGCTGAATTGTTCGTGAGACGCCCGAATATCTATCAGCCGACAGTACCTTCAATTTTTAGTTCAACAACCCCTTTAACGCCACTCCAGGTAAGAGTTACAACGGAGAATTATTGAGGAAACCGATAATTGAACGTCTTTCGTGAGAGGTAGCCGTATCAAATCGTGGTGCTTTTTCTCTGAGAATGGAACACATTTTGCACAAGGTCTAAAAACTTCTCGTACGACCGATAAACTTGCGAATCGGTTTCGCATTTATCAGCGGCACAGTCGATATAATTTGCATCGTAAACGGGTGAATGAACAACTTGTCATTCACTAGCTGCCTTCTATCTCGACCGACCGACTTTGGGCGGTGTTTACCGATGGCGTGTACCGCATGCTTCCTGCAACCAGTAAATGCGTAAATACTCTTACCGGTTGAGTTACAATACTGGTCTCATGGTGAAAGTAAAGCCGTATGTTAAGTAGCACAGAAATAATATTTATTGATTACTATTTGTAAACATCCAGTATTTCAGAAATAATTTTACTAGTTCTTTTGTAAATTGTTTTGTAATTTTCGCATGTATACATATTTTGTCACCGACATGCACGATTGTGGAGATAAGCAATACGTATAGCGTTCATAACATCAGCACTGTATCTCTTCGATGTGTGTAAATATTCTCTCTTAGAATCAAATGGCAATCACTGATAAAATTCACTTAGCACTATCACCGAGCACATTTTGCAACTGTATAGCACCCCGGGTCGCACCTTTTGATTTCAGGTATCTGCAATCCCATCGCCATTGGATGTGTCGAATCCTGGAGAACCGAAAATCCTGACGTATTATCAAGCATTGGAAACAGCCAATATTAACAACGAACAACAACAAACTGACACAGAGCAACCCGCGAGGGTTGGCCAGGTAGACAACGATAGAAATAACGCAAACGATAACGTTACAGACCTTAACGACACGAACAATGCTAATATCGACATTAACAGAACACCAAATACTGATAGCCGATTAACTGAAACAGTAACAAGCCTTGGCATATCGGAAAATACTTTAGCAACAGAACCAGAAACTACCCTAGATCCGATAACGACCACCCAACCATTAAATACAACTACAATTACTAGTTTCGATACCTCTGAAACTACAACGAACACTGTACAGCCTGACCTCGTGGTTGACACGAATCTCAAATCCACTCCGAATTCTCTTACAATAGCCGAGTCTGTCACAGAGTCTATTCGAGTAAGAACTAGTCCTACGGCGAGTGGGGCTACCTTGCAACCCTTTGATGTTCCTTCGACGACACCCTCCGACGACACAAACTCAAATTCAAACTCAACACCGGCGCCTGACACTACCGTCACTTCCGAGCTTGAGACAACTTTTTCACCTCAAAACTCTGGAGCCTTCGCGAACCTATTAGACACTACTCCACTCTCATCGGTGTTCACTTCAACTACTGGGGGAAACTTAGAAACTACCACTGTTTCGCTGACAACCGAGGCCCCATCGATCTCGTTCGACTCCCTGCAAGAAATGATGCAAATCAGTATCGACTTTTCTCAAATGTCGACCATATCTTCTGAAGTTCAGTCGACTCAAATTTCCGAAACAACTCCCATTTCTTTATTGCGATTACAAATGCAAGTGGACGATGTCGATCAGGGTCCTACAACTGTGTCTCCTATGTCAACACCAGTCTCTTCAAGTTCTAAATCTACACCGTCTTCCGAATCGTTTGAAATCAATACGACTAGCAAGACACCCCAAACAACGCCTTCCATATTGGCCCGACTTTCAGATTTCGAAACCCCAGACGTAACGACCGTAGCGTCATCGACCCAAGATTTGACCACCCCAACCAGCCAGGAAATAATGGCTCTGTTTGGAACCACTACAGTCGTGAGCCAGGTAATAAATGAAACAAATGATGACGCTGCCACACAAACCAACCGAACAATTAGTCAGGAGTTAGAGTTGGCAATGCTTACAACTACACAGTCAGTTAGTCAATCTGGCACTACAACCACAATAGACACAACAACTACACAAAGTTTTCAAAGATTAGTAGAACAAGGAACAAAGGCCGCCGATGAAAACGCTTCAACCACTCCGTTGGGTGGATTAATTAGTAGTATCACGGTAAACGATCAAACTGGAACAGATTTAGACATCACGACCGTTACATCCACACAGTTAACCAGCCAATATGATTCTACAACAGCAACACCAGCATCAATAACAACAACAGAAAACAGTCAGAATATAGTTAGGCAGGAAACTGACAGTGCTGGCGAATTAAAATCGTCTAATGGTACAGCTGAGGCAGACGATATGCTTTTACGATTTTTGTCAGCGTCAACGATAATAATACCAAATGATTTTGCCACCACTTCAGAGTCGCTTGATGTTTCACTATCTACGACACTATCGACAGCTTCTGAACAAGCAGCAACCACAATGCAATTTTCTCTCTCTACGACACCAAATTCCGTTGAGAATAGTTTCGAATTGATCTCAAATGCGGTGGCGCCTGTGACCGTGGGGCCATCTTTGGTTAGGCTCTCTGAAAATTCTAATGCCGTGATGCCGGCAGTAACCACGGGAGTTACGTTCAATGAAGAGGTAACCACGAAAGGATCACAGCAGACAACGACGGAATTCAATTCTGCTAGTACAATTCAATTTTCAACAAGTTTCTTAGATAATAACTTAGGCTCAGAAATAGCTGCGCAGAAAAGCGAAACACAAACTATGCTGAATGATGTGTCATTAGAACGAACGACTCCATTCGAATCGCTACCTGTTACGACAATAACGATACAAAACGATACACTCGTTGAAACAACAATACAAGACCTTGCATTAACGACAGGTATACTTGTAAATACCGAAACAACCGTAGGCTTCGAAGTTGCCTCAGAAATTCCGGGAACCCAAGATAATGGCACAACACAGCTAACCACTAACCAATCTACGGCAAACGAAATCACCACCAACTCATTTTCAGACACAAGTACAACACCAGAATCCACCCCTAGCCTCGTAACCGATACGCCAACTCTGCTTGCCCGTTTACAGGATGTAACCGCAACTACAACTGCAACCGTAACCGCCCAAGGGACGGCTGGTGTCGACATGCAAGTAACCACTCGACCGAACGAATCAACCAATGATCTCGAAACCACCCCTTCTCCCTCCATCACCCAATCACCTACCACAACCACATCCCAGGCATCAGACAACGCTTCGACGACCGACCCAAACGTCTCCACCATAACTAGGATCACGAATTTACCCGATGCTAGCATACCGACGACCGTGTCTATCCAAACGAGTGTCGATTTCACTGTAACGACAGAAGAAATTTCTGCAACGACCACCACTCAATCTCCGATAATCGGCACAACTGCCATTGTTGACACCACCTTCCCATCGATAACAACGACTACGACTACTACTACGACTACATCTACGTCTATGGCGACAACGACAGATGCAGTGCCTCAAACGACCTTTGGCATTGATGAAAACTTGATTTCGTCAGATTCAGAAACCACAGCTTCAGCTGTAAACGAAGCTACTACAGAAACTGTTGCTGCAGACGCGATACAAAAACTCAACGAGGTCGATGATTCAACGACAATATTCAGTGAGCAGATGATCACGACCACGTCGAGCGTGGAGACTGCAACTAATTTTCCAGCCCCTACGACTTCTTCTCAACCCGTACTACCGACCGTTGCTGATACGATTGAGTCTTCGACAATTCCACAAGTCTCATCGACAAATAAAGCGATCGGTGTTAAATCCCCAATAGTTCAGAACACTCCTGACCCCAGAGGGAGTTTGGTCGTAACATCCCCCGCTCCGTTAATCATGGGGCGTTTCGGCGGAAATAGATTGACACCGGCTCCTCGGTTCAGTCCCAGTTCTTCTACTCGGGCCCCGCTGCGAGATTATTACGTCTACGGAATCTATCCGAACAAAACGATCGTTCGGAAGCGACCCGAGGACAACGTGATCGACGGAAGGAACGTCAACAGTCCATACGTAATATTTGGGATTTATCCGAATGGAAAATTGGTACGAAAATTTCCGAATGGTACCGTTATACCGGACCCTCCAAGGAACCCTGTCGAGGTCGTCTTCTCACTAAGCACTACTACCACAACTAACCGGCCCAGCCCTGTTTTCTATAACCAGGCTAACCAAGGCTATCATAACCAGATATCTGCAATCTATAATAACCGACCTGTAGCGAGTATCTTCAACCAGAATGCGAATCACTTTCCTGGCGTCAATCTTGGACTTACTGGTAACACGATTGCCGGAAACACTGGAGGAGTTTCCGGTTTATCGAGTGCTGCTAGCGCCACAAAGAAAATGGTACTCGCTTCTTTTTGTAATATGATTTGATGAATTGCTGATAGGCAAAAACTTGCGGTTTCATCGACACTCGTTTCACTGTTCGAACAATGATTTCGGAAAATCAAATTCAGCAATTCTACTATTTCTATTGGTCCTTGTGACTTAGATATTTGTCAATTTCATATTACCTGTAGTATTTCATTTCAACGCGTGAGCCTTGTAGATAAACAAACTAATGACATTGTGTTAACTCTATTAATTTTGAAATAATATTATATTATCTTGTGTTCGTGTTCTTTTTCTGTAAACGTATTTAATTTATCAATATTTAATCCTCGGTATACTAAATCATTGTATTATCAGAAATACGAAGAACCGTCAATGAAAATATTTTCAGGTAAAAAACAGTAAACACAAATATGCACATATCTACCTGTACCTAGTTGTGAAAGTACTGGAGTAGCAATATTCACATTATCTACTTCTCTCTCTCACTCTGCACTTTTCAAGCATCAGCGCACATAATGCAACCAATAGGCTTACAATTGGGTTTTTTCGTTGTGTTGTACTGAGCATATCTATTTTTAATATCGTTACGTAAGAGTGTAGAGTAAAATTCTACCGACATTGATTTCACCGTGATTTAATGGATAATTATAAATTTTCAGAGTGACATTTTGTTAGAAACTCAAATGGGAACCAACTCAAACACCGCATCGGAAATTTCGGATTTACTAACTCTATCCCCGAACGCCAATACCATTGGATCATCCTCGGCGATCCCTGGGGCCGCAACAATCGTCACACCTCGAAACATGGATACAAATTTGAATTCGAATGTGCAAAACGGTCGACGAACTTGGCAAAATACCGACTTTGATGAGGCTAGTCGAACCAGGGTAGTCAATGATCAAAGAAGCTCCGTGTACATCGGACAGGTAAAATGAACATGAGGAGAAAATATTCTCTTCCTTACATCAGCATCAACGCAATTTATTTAAATTCCTACAGGACAAGTTTGTAAATTACTGGAGCGACAGCACGTTAAACACTAGCCCACGAGTTCAGAACATCAGGATAAATTCGGTCGCCGTAAGTAATGAGGGATTGATTAATTAACATTGATATTATTTTGATACTACAATATTAATATTCTCAGAGCTCTCTGTTTGAACAATTAATTTTTCTCAGGGCTCCTCGAATCTTGGTCCCGCGTCCACAGTTGGCTCGTCACTACCGTCGTTCGATATATTACCGAGTAGTCAATCCGAAAACCCAGTGACGGCTGGTCCGGGCTTTCCTTGGCTAGATCCACTGGATCAAATACTCGGCGTAACAACCAATTCCCCCGTTATCACCGCTTCTGTAGCATCGAATACGCTTCTGGTAGGTAATTCATTGTCAGGTTAAGAATAACAACTGTTTTGGCGTTACATTGTTTGCTGTTACTTCAGGAAGATAAAATTGTACCCCCATTTTTTTTCTAGGATAATGCGAACAGCGCAACTATACTGCCGAGGCCTATCAACCCCTTCGTTGAAGTTTTCATCCCTGGATCGAGCTCCATTGATACCACCGTAACTCGTTCTTCTGCATCATTGACGGATGCTGCTGTGGTAGCTACAATAACTACTGCAACTACCTCGCAACCAACGAGAACAACGACGACGGCGACGACGACGACTACTCTGCCATCAACTACCTCAAGTATACCCATATCTAATTTGGTACCGAGGACGACGACGACGACGACGACTACAACGACAACGACAACACCGGTACCAACAACTACAAGTACGACTTCAACTACTCTGGCACTAACGATTCCAACAACTACTGCCAACCCAACTGCCCCATCAACGCCAGAAATAGCGACATCTTTGAATTCAGAAGGGCCTTCGCAACAAAAACTGAACATCCCGAAGCAAACCGCATTTGGTAATACTTTCGACGACTTGGCTTTCCTTAACACTCTGGTGAGTTTTTCCCGCTACTGCCCAAGTATACATTCATCCAAATTCCTGCTGACGCATTAGACTCATTCATTTATGACGCAACGCATTATTTAGTTGTTTTCATTTACGTCTAATATTTTAGATACAGCCAACAAATGGCGATGACACGTCTACATCAAAGACTTTGACGCAGGCTGAGCAGTTTCTAGCAAACAAGGTGAGCTTATCTCTCTATCTAATAAAAAAGTTCTGAACAAATGAACAGGTAAAAAAGATTGTAATAACAATAGTGTACGCATGAAGTTGGCGGTGGGGTGAGATGCCGAAATCAAAACAAAAAGCATCTAGCAAACAAAACTTCCTTTGACAGCTGTCATCGGCTGTTTATGACAGTCTTTGACATATATTTTTATAGGTATCTGTTTCTGACACGCAAAAAATAAACATGTAAACGAGAATTATCAAGATGATTCCCGACGGGAATTGTCTTTTTCGCGCGCTGGCGTATTGTGTATACGGCACTCAAGATCGACACGCAGAGGTGAGACTGAGTATCGTTTCAAATGTATAATACTGGCAAACATGTCAGCAGAAGTAATGAAACAGAACTCGAGGAGAGTTATATCAGAGAAGAAATAGGTTTTTTCGGATCCTGTAAATCCTTGATCCGGTTAACCGCTAAGTAAGGGCCTTCCCAATTTCTTTGTAGTTTCGGACATTGTCCTTTCTGTCTTCGAGGTTGAAAGAGTCAGACAGAATCTCCGGGATTAAATTTTATATCCCTGGCTCAAATATCATAACGAGTTTTTAATTTGTCTGAAGCCATGGAAATTCTACTTATAGCAAAGCTATAAATTTCTTCTATTATGGGGACAATAATAACTATAGCAAAATAAGTTGCCAAATGCAATTGGGGATGCACGGCATCGGGGGTTTTGTACATGTGAGCGGATTCGTTTACGAAAACAATCTAAGCAGACCTGCATAGGGAGCCAATAGCAATGTCGGGTTGATCGGAAACAACCGATCAACAGTTGCGGACCTGTCATCAAATCACTACAAATAAATTCACCTGTCTAACAGACACTGTATAAGGAAATAGTGAGGCGCGTAGCGCCGAGGTGGGGTTGGCGCGCAAAGCGCGCAGGGGCGAAGCTCCTAGTATAATTAATAATCGACCAGACCTTAAAGACATTTGCAAACATAAGTATAACTCGTGGATGGATTGTGCCTTAGCATGACTGTTGGTAATTATTACGTAGTGGCGACTGATTAATTATTTGAGATAAGATCATACAGTTACGTAACGATTCCATACCACGTATAGGACATTCCTGATACTAGTTAGTAACAATTGCGACTTATCGAATATCTTGACTACCCTGAAAGAATTTAAATTGCAGATGAACATGCAAGAAAGTTCATATGGCACTTATTCTCAGAAATCCTAATAAACTTGAATTAGTAGTACTTTTATTTCGTTCAGAACAACCCGTCGCGATTGTTCCCATCACAAATCCGGGACAGAAAATTGGCTTTCATCAATAAACGCGACAGGGAACTGAACCGCTTATTATTTCTCGATTAGGATTATTTAAATAATACTAAATGCCATCTATTTACTGGTCCACAATTCTTGTTCACTTTGAAAGTTCTAATTTCATTTTCCACTTCAGATACTTTCCCTGGCTTTGGGCAACATGGGTCCAACACGTTCCCCGAAAGCGATTCAAGCCTCAAACGCATCACCGAATTCATTCGACCTGTCTACCAGGTCGAATTCTCGATCGAGGCCCATAATAATTGACCTGCTCCCCTCGTCGACGACCCAGAAGCCAACGACGATAAAACCTACTACTCAGTTCACGTGGAAACCGATTCCCATTGTCAGAACTACCTCGACTCCCATCGTCCAAACCACCAGAAAGGAAGTACCAGTCTCTGTTATCACCCCGAAACCTGATAAAATTAAACAGAACGCCGCCTCATTTTCGAAAGCAGCGTCACCCGTCCCCACCGCGCCCAAATCCAGTCCTAGAACCACCACCACACCGGCCAATCAAGGTTTCGGCTCGGGTCTGTTGACCGCCCTTTTCGGAAGCAATCCTTTCTCCCCTCCTCCTATAGCCGTACCAACGGTAGCGAAAAGACCATTCTCAACTACTTCGAAATACGTGCAAGCTTCGGAACCATCACCAACGACGCGGATGCTGAATCAAACCACGAGTTCGCTAAAGGGGTCAAAATCGTCGGTAGGAACCGGAGACCCAATGCATTCTGAAAGCTCAAATGTTCCTGTTTCAATGCAGCAGCCAGTGAAAAACGAGATTACAGTTTTACTGAACAACCCGAACCCACGAGTTCCAACGTTGTCGACATCAACCTTCTCCCCGGAAGACGATGCCAAGTTCTTGGCAGCATTATTGAACTCGGCGCAAAAGGGCGGCTCTCCATCCAGTAAACCCGTTCCGGGTATCTCGCGCGACGACGAAGCCTTTTTAAGGGCGATTTTGAGCGGCCAGGCGAGCGTACAACCAGCGTCTTCGATTGCCACTAGTACCAACGGCGGAAACGACGCGGCTCTTCTTGCTGCACTCCTTAAATCTCAAAACATCGGTCCCTTGACACCCGCTAAGGGTATCCGGGTGCAGCTAGGAGGCACTGTGAGTAAATTGTTATTGTCATTCAGGTTTTTGATTCGCGATGAGTGTTGACGGGCATTGGGAATAAGTCGTACAATTTTTGTTAGACATCACGAAAACCTCCGACCACGACGACGACTTGGTCACCCAGCTCGACCTATCCGCCGTCGATATTTGAGTCCTTTGGTAGTTTCGGGAGCCAGCAGAGGCCGAAAGATTCCACAGAAGTGACGCCTACCGGCGGTTCAGGTGACGGAAGTGTCAGAAGCCAGGTCGTTAATGCAGCGATCGGAGCCACCAGGGCCTTCAGTCGATTTCTCGGAGCGGCAATAACGGTCAGCCTGGAATTCTTTTTCTGCCAACTATACATAGTCATTATTGTTGTTAATTAGATCAAGCTTTTCATACAGCTCTATTGATGTCACCGAACGGCGTAGCACTACGTTACGATGTTTACTGTAAAATGTTCTTTTCAGGGCGCAGCGCAGCAGCTTCAATCCTTTGTAAGAAACGGTACTAGATACGTGTCTGAGGCAGTTGGATAATGTCGTGGGGACCAAAAGAGGTACTTCAGTTAGAGTATTTATTATGAATCCGGTTTGGATTATGATCGGCGAACATGTATAACTCTACAGGCGTCTTGTGTTATTCTTTCGCAACCAGCACCCATCGCCAAAATCGTCGGTCTCAGAAATTACACAGTACTAAGATGAAAATGGTTTTGGAAAAAGTGAAGATGAACAAAACTAATACAAAATTATGGTTAATAATGGTTAGTAAAATCTCTGGTTACAAGCAGGTGCGCATGGTTTCAAAAGCACGATGTATATAGGTAGAAAAATGATAATCAGAAGCACCATGACGTCATTATGATTTTCCATAACTGTAAATTTGGCAAGCCTTAATGTAAGCGGAACTGCAGGTTGTTGATAAGGACAGCATCAAGTGAACAAAAACTGAGCCTATGAGTTATATACTCCACGATTTAGCCATCAAATCGGATGTCTTAATCTCCGATTGAGGCCGATCGATGGGCAAAAAAATGATTGTATAATTATGATAGAAACTGACAAATGAAACGATATACTCAGTGCTCTCGAGTCTCAAACTCAACAGTTAAAATACTCAAATACACATATGTATATAATGAATTTATTATAGGGACAGGTAACGCTTTAGTTTCTTTCACTCTCCCCTCTATACTTTTTTATTTTTAAATTTATACGCAATTTGTGACATGTTGCAAAATTAAGCACGTGGAAATATCGTCTCAAGCCTTGCAAACGTTTCTAGGGTATATATTTTATTAACGCTAACGATATATTCCTGAGACATTTGCAATGTTATTTATAAGCATGATATGTAATTATGTTAATACCCACACTGTAAAGGTATGTGTATCTATTTCTGTATCAACAGGAGTATCTTTCTACAGGATGCTCAAAGTTTAACATACTGATTATTTCAATATACGGTAGATGTTTTTAGCACGCTTGTACAGGTAAAGGAGCTGGCTGCATATGGATATCAAATGATATAACAATCTTATCGATAATGATGGGAAGTACCCAATAATAAAAATATATTACATTTACGTGAAGTGGAAGGTTTATTACAGAAAAAATTCTTACATCGTAGTATATGCATTGTATAAAATATGTATATGTGCATAGTTATACCAATCTGTCTAGGTATATTCTATACCTATAGGTATTATATATTGTATATATATTCTATTGTACACAAATCTGCAGGTATATGACTTCATCCTATCCTAAATAGGCACGCGCCCTGTGTTTTGTAAAATAAAGTTGAGACGGATATTGATTATTATTTTACTACAGCCAATAATTCGGTTTATTTTTGGTTGGCTGGCGTGACGGAAAAACATCTCAATAATGCCGAGCACAAATACAGAATATCATATATACTGGTCCGGAGACACTCCGCCTTTCCCGCGATTCCAACTGTGGGACGATTCGACTTTTCTTTGACGTATAACGCGCAGTCTCGTTGCCTGGGAATGACAGAGACATATCCAGATCCGAGATGAGGGTGAACGTCCTGAATCTTCATGGCTCCATTACTTTTTTTGCCCTCAGGGAACCGCGTTTCTTTACCAAGACCATGCGGAGTTCTTCTTGTCTCGGCAACGATTTCATACGCTTGATGATACGATTCACATGCATTTCAACGGTATATACATATATATTAATAGATTTTGTCAACATACGGTAAGACATGCATATGCGGTATTAGTTTACAGGTGAAACAAAAGTACGGAGCAAAACGCATACCGATATTTTATTGCGGAACGCAGCCGGACAATGATGGGGAATACCGAGACCGCTTCCAGCTCGAGCAATTTGCGAATAAATTAACGCAAACGGTGGATCGCGGGGATGGGGGAGGGAATCGACGACGGGACACCCACGCCTGCACGGTCCTGCGCCCGTGTACCTCCCCGATTTTTACCTCCGATAATTACAGCTAATGGCACTGTGGTAGTCGCATTGCGAATGCGCGATCCTTGCTACGGCTCCGGTACACGGCACATGTTGCGGGTTACGGGACACAAGTCGCAGAGGGTAGACATTCGAGCCCTGCATCGAACCGTGATGCATCGCTGCTCTTCGGTCCAGCCATTTACCGGGTATGGTGCTCCTTGAATTATACGGATACGTCGATGATGTATCATTCGTTCGCAAATCGCCGGGCTGATCAGCGCGTCGTAATTTTACTGATCGCCTTGCACATGCACTGTATACAATTGACGGTGTTAAAATTGACCCTAAAGTGACCGATGTGGACTACTATAGGACAATTCTTGCGGTCGATTCAGAATTTGAACATCAGATAGTGTCAAATTGACGACAGGTAGTATTGGATTGACAATGAAAAATATTCTTTAGCAGTCTGCATCGCATTTTTTTTTTTTTTTATAGATTGCATATTCACACGCGCGAAGTAAAAAACGATCGAACATGTCTAATACGAAATTTCAGGATCAGGTTGAGATGTTTCACCGGATGATTAGGGAAAATTCGTTGTATGATCATGGAGATATCCCCGCACGCATCTACATAAACGCTACCGTGCACGTATCGCTACCACCCCGCGTACTACAATATTACTTACAATTAGGTGTTAGTTGAATCGTTTCCCACGGTTGGACGTACTTTACCGTGTAACATCAGGATTGCAACAGCGGAGAGTAAATAACTGGCATAGATCTCGCGCTGTATCGTAATTATACCTTTTAAGTCCCAACCTCGGAAGCTGTGAATACCTAATATCAAGAAAACGATGAGAAAGAAAGAGAGAGAATGCGGCCCCGGAGCAAACGTTGGCTTGTACGATAAATGCAAGAGATGTGAAACAAGACGAATAACCAGCACATGCCAAGTTTCCTTTTTTGAGACGTATATTCGCAATTACCATTACTAAAATTTTCAATGTTTTGTCCATCAGTCCACATTAAGCGAGAACTCCGGTGAAATTTTAATAATACCGAGTTTTTAGTTTTTGATATGACTAAAAACGATGTAATAAAAATTTCTTACAACAAGGTTTAGATTATGGTACCATTCCTAATAACATTTATAATACCATCGTGCCATAATCGAATTCTTGTTGGGAGGAATTTTTGATTACATATTTTTTAGTCATTTCAAAAACGAAGAAGTCGGTACTATCAAAATTTCACTGGATTCCCGTCTTAAAATGAAAAAGAGTGACAAAAAAATTAACATTATTGATCTTAAAAATTTCATTCCCAGGTAAACGAAGAAAATTTTCTTCCATCTGCATACATTTTTTATTTTCCGAGCTTTTTTTTCTAATTTACCCAGATTCTCAAAACTCTATAAATCGTAATCGGCAGATTTAAGTATATTTGAACCGTTGACATCCGTTTTATGCGATACGCTTATCATTTATAGGTATAGTCGAGTTCAAGGGTCATTATAGAGTCGCGTGTCCCGTGCACCGATAACGTCTGTGTACAACATCTCCGCGTATGATAAGTCGGCGGGACGGGAGGAGGGAGGCTTCGAGCGGCGGGAGATCTGAGGCTAAATAATAACGCAGGAGCAAAAGGTAGAAAACACCGGTAGGAAGTTTTGTAGCTGTTTTTATCTGCTTCTGGGGATCAGCGTTCCGCGGTGGGCCTGCGATCTCGTGGTCCTGAATGCGCGCCGGGACGCATCTTGGGGGTTCGTGTGGGAACGAACGTCTCTTTAGTCCCCCGATGCTGGATCGCGCGGGGCCTCGCCTCGCGTTTCTCCTTTTGCTTCATTTATCCCCGCGCGGTTCGACTGCTCGCCTGGCTGCGATACTTGTTGCTTTCCTTCGCGGGGCGAGGTCACCCGGGTCACCGACGCTCCGCTGCTCTCGGCGATACACGGTGCCCTATATTTACGCACGGCATCGCGCCCGACCCCCCGGGACGTCCTGGGGAACTCGAGGGGCACGGATCGCCCGCGCTTCCCGGGTTCCATTATTTGGTTGGGCATACCCCGAGTCGAAATTTAGCGCCTACATTTGACCCTACCAAGGTTCATATAAGCCTACTTTGAAGGAATCTGAACCCAGAAATCCTACATTGATCCTCTAACTCCTAAAAATTTAAGAACAAACGCTATATTGAACCTCCAACTCCTAAAAATTAAAGTACCAAACCCTATTTTAACGCTCTCAGTAGACGATTGAACCTATTTTGATGCTATTCAGTCTACAGCTCCTCCATTGGACCTGTAACTCCTTCTCTATATAGGGTGTCCTATTTAAGCTTACACAGCTGGATAACTCAAGAAATTTTAATAGCCAATCATAAAATGTTTCAAATAAAAGTTGTTGGCTATCGGGGGGCTGACCCAACTATGCCCTTTGCTTTAGCATCGACCCTCATTTTTAAGGTTATTTGAAGGTCAACTTGTGTTTTTCAAACAAAAACCCCTATCTTTGACCTCGTATTCCGAACAAGCACGAAATTCCACGTTCAGATAAGTATCCATGCTAGGGGTCAAAATGACCACTAGGAGTCATTTAAACGTTAAATTTTCGCTTGATGTAGGAAAGTTGGTAAAAATTGCCATACATCGGTGACTTTGACCAATGATGCGTATTTTTTCTATGGGTCGAAATGGCCCTAAAAGCCAAATTAATGTATTAAATGACACATTTCGTTACTCGGCCACTTGAGGCACTAGTTGGTACAGCGACAAAGATTTATTAATAAGGAGACCCCTTCTCCGCGATGCTTACTCACGCATATTTTCATGCCACGTGTAAGCATCCTCGAAGCCGACGTGGAGAACGTAAGGTGCTTTCCGGCTCCATTTCTCCAAATTTGACCTTTAAATGACTCCTAGAGGTCACTTTGACCCGTAACACGGATACCTATCTGAACAAAAAATTTCGTGCTCTTTCGGAATCGTAAGTCAAAAATAGGGGATTTTATTTGAAAAACACTAGTTGACCTTTAAATTACGTTAAAAATGAATGTCAATGCCAAAGCGAAGCTCATCCTTTCGAACGATACCCAACAACTTTTATTCAAAACGTTTTTTAGTTGGCATGCAATTTTTGAGTTACTCAGCTGTGTAACTTTAAATGGGACACCCTGTAGATATATTATTACAGCGACATTTAAGTCTTCACAATAAATAATCTAAGGGCTATCACGACAAAATTTTGATAAGTTTCAATGACATTTGAAAATTAAGTATTGCATTTCAACTGTATTTAATCAACGTTCTTACGAATACAAAAACCCTTACTGATTGAATATACAGAAAATACGATTAAACACACGTGTAAATCAAATTATATTTATTGGGATTTTAATTTTAACTCATAAGTTGTATTCGTATTTCTTGTATTCCAATCATAATCAATCGGAATCGATGGACCTTTAATCAGCGGGGTAGGATTTTGCGCGTTAAAGGAAGGTTACAAACAAGCAGGTTCTGGAGCGTTAAAGGAGGTTCTACCTGATCCTACTTTGAGCCTAAACTTGGTTAATCCCGAAATTTCGGACATTTTGAGCGGTAAAGTAGGATCTGATATTGCATTGAAATAAAACCTACCTTAGGTACTATCTTTAAACCCTAGGTAGGAGCTCCTACGTAGGATTTAAAGTAGGCGCGAAATTACAACTCGGAACCATTCCACCGCGATATTCACTACTTGTTTCATTTTTTCAATTTCCGCAAGCATTATGCATGAGAAGGCTAACGAACACTATTTTTCCACTGACGATATTGTTTCGATTCGATTTTCCTTCATCGTCGATTGACCGACTCCGGAAGCAAAATGTTCGCGTGATCGTCGTAACTGCAGGATACACAGAGAATCTCAGCTCCTCACGGCGCAGCAGGTAGATAAACGACGGGAACGATCTTTGGATTCTACAGCGGCAAACAGATTCTTCGGACAATGGGGAAGACCTCAGTGGTTGCGGGATAAGCTTGATACGTCCGAATAAATAATTATACTCAAGTGAGCAAACGCCAGTTATCTACACTGTTAAAAATTATTGTGAATTTACTACAGATTTACTGTACAAAAGAGTTGTCAATTTACGAAAGCAGGCTGCAAATTTACAAATTCGGTGCAACGACGCAAATTACTATGTATTTGTCGTGAATTTGCAATGAAAATTTTTGACTTTACTAAAATTCATAGGAAAAACACAAGAAAGTAATTTGAATTTACTAAATTGTGTAGAAAATTTATTGTATTTGCAAATTGAATAGACAGTAAATGTAGGTTAATTTACTGTTCCGTATCCGAATAAAACTTCATATACAGGGTGGGAAGTACGAGACAAAAATTTGTAACAGTGTACCTCGGATCACCATCCATCCGCGGTCCGATCACTGTAGCAAGATATACTTGTTATTTTTTGAAAGGAGCTTATTTCATCGCGCAAGGCTTTTTCTTGCATTATACTTAAAGCCCTTTTGAAAATTCTTGGTATATATATGCGCTTTCACTGCCGGGAAATTCGAGTAACAATAATCAGTCGTGAAAACCGCGACGTGCGTCGTACGACTGTACGCGTTATGCGTACTACGAGGCAAAGCTTGACTGGAAAAAAAAGAGGAAGAGTGGGGAGTCAAATGTGAAACTGGGCCTCCAGTCACACGCGTTTAAGCGTGTATTAACTTTTTTACTATCACACTTTCCTCTTCTTCGTAGCTCAGTTTTTTTACGGACGAGTTTCACCCCAAATCCTGCAGCACAACCCCCTTTGACAGACAAACGAGATAAAACATTAGTGCGTCACCACGCAGCGTGTTGTATTTCATTTTTATGTCTCACGACTTCGAAGCCTCGCCCGTTACGTAAGTAACAGATTAGAAGAAACGGGTTCATTCATAACTACGCGTCGGTTCTTCAATGATTAAGCTTCTGCTGCTTACGCGCATTCGCATGGTATAAGTATGTATGCCTAGTATATCATACGTAGTATACCACTTTCCATTTTCCCCGTGTTACTTACTGCAGCCGCCGACACTCATGCATCCCGATTACTGATCTTTTTACACACTGATCACCCATAAGCGGAAAATATAAATTTTCTCTGGTGCCAGTCTAGGACGAACTGTTCCATTTCCAGAATGTAGTCGTGAATCTTGAAAATTATTCTGCATATAAAGATCATGCGAGGCAGAGAGCGGAGGGCGAGCGAAAGGAAAACATGTATTTGGTTTTACATGCGACTTCTGATACTGAAATATATATCGACAGTCACCATTATCCAGATGTGCCAGAGCTCTACAGGCATATTACGTACGATTCTTTACGAATTCAAACAATTGTTGAGGATAATTTATTCGCTTCTTCTTAAAGCCACAGAACCAACGCGCGTAGGCTACGAGCGATAAGTGCACCACGTGGTTACGGCCAGAATGATAGATATGGTGGCAATGACGACGGAAAGGTGGTCGGAAGTAGCGCGATTACAGGGTAACGCCCACTGTGCAAGCTATTTTATCCGTATAGAGAAAACCGGCCCTTTCTTCCACGACGCGCCTTTTGTGAATGACGCGCAACTGTAAAAATTCGAAATTGTGGAATCTCTAGCTGTAGGGTAAGCTCTCGCTGCTGACTTTTGTCATGGTGACAAAAATCTCGTCGCGCGCTTTCTATAGAGAAACCTGTGAAGCTGTGCTAGTTACGGTGATATGACAGCTTATAAAGCACCGTGACAAAAGACACCAGTGAGCGCCTACCCTTACACCTTGCACGGAGATAAAGTTTAGAAAATTTGACACTGCTTATAGGCTGGAGCTCCGAGTGAAAGCGTGTAGAATAATCTCATCGTCAATAGTATAGCTACACGAACAAAGCAAGCCTATAGGTTGCAAATCTCGCGCGGTCAAAAACACCGCGTACCGTAACTTTAATAATCTTCCAATTCCTGTACCATGTCGTGTAGTCTTTAGAATGTGTGCCGTCTCCCAAAAAACGGATATGGTATTTCGCTGTGGCGTAATCCGTATAACCATGCACGTAATATCGCGCCGATCGAATGAAAGTTACGGAACTATAATACGATTCGCCGACTGGCTGGAACACTAATATAAATGTACAATTGTCCATAAAATGGTAAAGGAAAAAGAAATAAATGAAACACAAAAAGCAGGAAAAACTGTCGGAGAATATTTACGTGTACGTATATACTATGTCAGATCCGGATATGTATCTCGGGCTCATTTATAATTAGGTTCACCGATCTAATCCCCCCCCAGCCTTCTTAACTACTGCAATCCAACACTTTTTTTCATTGGCATCGACCATTTTATACCAGGCAGGATTTGCGCCCCGCGCGCAAAAACGTTTTCTACCATTTTCTTACTTTTTTATTTACTTTCATTACGGCCTTTTCTTTACTACTGAAAGTTATTTGTATTATACAGTGACTAATCCCGCGTAGATCAGTCTTTTCGTTATTTATGGTTATCGTTGTTATTCTTGTAATTACTAACCTTTTATTCGACAACCTGAGGTAAGAATATCTGCATAACTAAGAATCAATGGAATTGTCAAATAAATTTACGAAATAATCGAGCGTAACTTATTTTTCACAACAACCACGAACAAGGATGTAGATCAATTTTGCACAACCACAATCAGAGCAGGATAATATCCCGTGACGCGACCAATAATTCCAATGCTAATAAATTATACAATACATCGGCGGAACCCTACGGTATGTCGGTATATCACACATCTAATAATTTATCGTCACTACAAGACTGCATATACTCGGTAGCACGCGTCGCCTTATGATAATTCTGACGAAGGTGTGTCTAACAGCTGCATGTGTATGTAATAAAGCGCGTGTACCTTTACTATGTGTAAGTACATATTATGCTAATTCGGTCAACATTCTACGAAGTGTTTGTTCGGATTTATTATATATCCAGCAATGTACCGTGTATCTTAACTTATGATCTAGCAAATTGGAAAATCCAACCTAGACAAACTTAGATGTACGATATATAAAATATCGTGTGGGTGTGGGTATAACGCTTCGAGTGATCGTCACTTAACAAAAGCGTGATAATTAATTACGGAATTTTCAGTGGCGTAAATCTATTTTTAATGCCCCGCCAAGCGCCATGTTACTAATTTCTTTCTTATTGCACATGCGCACAAAATGCTTGACGTCGGCCATAGCCACTTAGCGTGTGACGGAGATTTCGGGTTTTCCTCTCATTGCCGCGTCACTTCCCTTCCCTTTGCGACATGTATTATTTCTACGCGTATAGAATACCCCCGTTACACACACACACCGCGATTCAACGAAATCCACTTACGCGTATGCGGCGTACGTGAATAAGTTTCTTACATTGCGGAACGATAATGGGACATTCCTCACCAATTTACTTATCCTTGGAATTAGTTCGAGGCGTTAGCTGGGGGCGTTATTAGCATTATCATTATAGCTGCGCGTAATAACGCTAATATGAATGTTGAATTAGAAAGAAAGAACGCACTTTTCATTCGGAATTCCGCAAATAGCTATTGGCAATTGCACACTCGTAATTACGGAAGATGGTACCTGCAGGTCAAACGGTAATGCCTCTCAACCCAACATTCGGGCTGTAACGCCACAATCAGCCCACCGTGAACCAATGCAACAGTTTCATAATTTATCTACCTTCCGACGCGGATCTAATAAGTACTAACCGCCCACGGGAATAACTCGTTCCTCATTATACATTTATTACACGTATTGTGTTTGCCGGTTGCGAGTGATAGATTAATAATCTATAATGCTGCATCATTCACGATAACATGCAACCGACAATCTCCCATACATCTTGTTTATGTCCATGCAATATTGTCATTTAATTACATATCTCGCGGGTCATTGGTTTCAAATTCCACGTATACGCACCTTTATATTATACAACATGTATACTATACCCCGAGGAACGGAGAACTCGAGTTATGTCGCGACTTTTGAATGATGTACATTTTTCAACAAGTGCATCCTCAATTCTTTTTGCCGACGCATACACGAGGTATGTACGAAGCATTAGAACAATTGATTAGAGGGTTCGATTCACGTGTAAAATTTCTTCGCGTACGCATACATATAAATTAAGTCATAATTCGGTACGGTACCTCCAACTTTGATAACACTATAATTATCGTTGCGAAAAGGTTAGGCAGCTTGGCGAATCGCTGCTGATTCATCTACATACATCCACCGCGTTGAAATATATCTTGTAGAGCGCGATACGCGCGTCTCTATACCTGTGGATCGGAACACGCAGACTCGTCACACCTTTGATGTTTTGATTACGGATTGTAATTGTTAACCATTTCGAACGAAATTAACGAACCAGCAATCGTCTCTAGTGAGAATTTCGACGAGATACACATACATATCTGCGGTGATATAATTCGAAGTTGCCGAGGAAAATTAGCTTTACAACACGGTAATCGGTCGGTGGATTTAAAAATCGAAACTGTAACCACGCTGGAAAGTTACGTAACGCGCGATGGTGTGCAGAAAATTTTCGCCTGTTTACACGGTCAATTGGACAAATCCCTCCCCCGCGACCGACCCGCAACATTTACGTAAGAGTAAAACTCCGAGTAAACAATTATATCTTGATCTGGGGTGCCCGCTTTGCCGAGATTGCCGCACGGCGCATGCGCGGACACTAGTTTGTAGGTCGAGCGATCGTCGTCGCTGGCGCGATGCTTTGCGAGTTTGGCGCGCGCTGTTCGCCGCGCTGCGAGTCGACGGCTGTACCGCGAGCGGGCTGATTCAGTTACGCCGAGACCTCTCGAGACGCAACAGATGTATAGGGATAGGCCATTCATGTTTTGACCAACGAGTGCGCGATTCTATTTTTATTGTTTATTTATTATTTCTTACGTGCGTGCAAGCCGCCCACGTTTCGACCTCTCCGATCCCCCCTCTCTGCGGGACCCGCATTTATTTATTTATTTATTTATTTATGTATTTATTCATTCATTCGTTCGTCCGTGTTCAGACATTCGCGAGTGATACATAAATCTTGAATCACCCAACTGTTTGTACGCGCCCTACACGATCATCAGTGACAGATCTCGTCATGGTGTACGGCAGTAGCTTCGACATGGATTCGGTAAGTCTTTGGTCTGGTTCTTTTTTTCTTTTTCTCTTCTTTTTGACCAATTTACGCATGTCGGTCTCCGAGCGCAGAAATCCCGCGCCGACGCAATCACTGGGGATAAGGAGTCAATGATCTACAGGTATCTTTCATCGATCGCAACATGCAATGCAGACTATTGTCGTTGCATATCGGCCATTTGTTTTCTACAAACTATTCTTGGATTGTACGTATTTCATATACTACAGTATCGCGCGTACTTGCGAACGTAAAGATCAGCTTTAATCGTTATCATTTCTGAGGGACAGAAAGAAAACATTTGTCCGAAATGTTCGAATATATCGATCCAACATGCCTCATGGTTCAAGATAACTTTTTACCCTTTCGTAAATATTTTCACGGCAGCAAGAGAAAACCTCGAGGGACGAACAATTTATTATGCTTACCTTATACGTAGCCTAGTTCCTGGAAATTGACTTGGATGAAGTGAGGCAACGCGAGTTGCGGTCACGAGAAATCTACTTACCGTTCCTTTAGCGCTATCGTTTGATTGCGAGTCGAGCATCGCTCGGAGCAGCTGTCCAATTCCATTTTATTCTTTTACATAATTTGAACTAAAAGAGAAATCAAAAACTCGACTATTCGTTCTCGAACACGTGAGACAAACCATAGTAAGTTGAACGTGATTGTTTCGCATCTTTCGCAGAAGCAACGACGTTCTTCCTCATCTCCTGCGGAAGTTAGCGAAGTTAACGATTCTCTCGTAATCGTCTTCCGAATTATAGGATGTCGCGCCTTGTTCAAGGATTACGGAAGAGGGACGCTGGCTGAAATACAAAACCAATGAAAGCGAAGGGAAGATCAGTCAGCGAAGAGTCAGCGACGTTCGTTCGGCTCTATCTCCGAAAGCAGCATCTTTTTTCTGTAATTAAGCGCGCCGCTTACGTGTTTGGATGATATAGGTATATGGTATAACATACGTGTAATAGCTGGCACAGGGTTCAGCACGAGTAAATACGCCCCTGTCATAGAAAGACCGGCCTAGCTGCCAGCGCGTCAGCACACTTTCGAATCGACTACTTCTTCGCGTCGCCGAGCGTGTGTCTAGAAATTCAATCGAGACTAAGAACGTGTACTGGTACAAGTATCAGCGTATGCGTGGATGGAAAATTTTGCGAGGTAAAACTTCACTTCTTTCTTGCTACGGACCATTTTCTTTTTTGCACGAGGTTTTGTATTCTTGTCCCGACATTTCGTACCCACAGAATTCGAACTCCTCACTCATTTCCTTCATCGATACGAACAATCCGCCAACAAACGGTTAGTGCCCCGTTTATCACCTTACATTTCACATAAAAGCTACGGTATTTGCGAGCCTTTTATTAGGCGCTTTTTTGCCTGCCAACCGGCTTGGTATTACGTGAGCAGGTATGTACATACATGCGAGTTAGTTTGGAGAAATAATTAATCGTCAATTGTATCGGAAAATTGTTCTGTTCATCCGAGTCCGAAAATGAAAAGTGTCGGTACGAGTACGAGGGCGAATTTTTATGGAAACTATGCAGAGTCCACGCCGTTGCGTCATACAAATCGGTTCCGAAAATCTAAATAGTAGACAAATCCCCCGCTCCCGTCCCCCGCCCCATGTGACAGGCCTCTGCTCTTAATCGCTGTACGCGTGAACAAATGATGAAGTGCGGGTGATTGTCGGTCGGACTTGTTCCTCGGACATGCTTTCGCGAATGGTACAGCAAGCGATCGGTAGAAAAAGACATGCTTTGTGCCGACACGCTGGTTATCCCTGCTGCACGTAGGTGTATGGGCATCTATGTAGTTGACGTCCTTGCCGGCGTTCGTATAATGACCCAGTGTGCATATTACATTGTAAACGTACCCTGCGCAAATTCGAATCCCCGGCTCAAGGGCGTGATCAATTTTCTACCAGCCTCTCCTCCGTCATTCTGCAAAACACTTTCAAGTCAATAATTTATCTATCCTACCGCAGGCGTATATAAATGTATACGCTGTTTGTCTTTAATGCGCATTGCGATGCGATTTCAAGGGTGGAGTGAGAGGACTCGGCTGGAGAACCGCTTAATCGGCTAGCTATTGGAATAGTTGCTTTCTTACGACTTTGACTTTCGATGCAGCTGTAGCTCTAACTTGAGACGGCGTTGATCGAGAAATCAGAGAATCAGAGAAGCGTGGAACGAGAGCAGCTACCTGTATCATTATATCTTCCGTGTACAGTGGACACTGCCTCAAAGAAGAACGAATCTTATACCGATTGTAAGATGGCGGCCCGGATACCTGGTAGGAAGACGAGAAATTTTGGTGAAAGTGGTTACATGATCGCGTGGTGCGTTCGTTGAGGTTTTTGTTCCACGAAATACCGCCGCGACGGCGTTGACCGCTCTACCCGTCACTCGTTGTCTTTTTACGTGCACCGGCTTGGATGTACCTAAGTTCCTATTACATCGACCTCTATAAAACGGCGAGAATTTTATTGTTCCCGACGAGAGCGCCGAGCGATACTTTTCGGAATCCCTATCTCGGTTGGAAAAATTACACCGTCGAAGGGTCGATTTGCGCCGCTCAAGTACTCCGCCAATTTCTCTGCCGCAATTCGCCGTATTTATTTCACTTGTATGACCAGCGCTTTATCGACTGGTTCGCGGAGAGTAATCGCGGGCGCGGGTAGGATATCCCACGAAGCTGGACAATGGAGAAAAAGAGCTTTTAAGCAGACTTTTATGCCCCGTGCGGTACCGAGCTCGACTGTCCGAAAGCAGTCCGCGTATTACCTGGTTGCCTGCCTCTTGGTTCGACCTTCTGCCTTTTCTCGGAATGAGAATGAACCGCTCGACGATGCTGGATGAGGACGACGGCCTGTGCTCTGATCCGCATCCTTCTGCCGTGCAGGAGGAACATCGGCGACACACCGCCAGCCATCCCCGAGGCATGTTCCTCGGGGAACATCCGAATCCTGTACACGCGAATCGCGTTATGTACCATTTGATACATGCGTGTACTCGATACTCATACTGGTACTTCCGTATAAGATTAAGGCGGTCCTCGTGCATCGCGACGTCGCTGCCGCTACGGATCAGCGCTACGTATAATCATTTCCTAATTCGAAAGTCCTTCACGCGCGCTCGCCCGAGTTGATATACCGGTATATAAATATAGTTCACCTTGATATATCAGAGTAACATGTATAATATGTGCATATTATATACATGTATATTGTAATATACCTATACCAGCAGTGTATATGCTTGATACTCGCGCATGTATCCCGCGTTGAATGAATTATTGACTCTCGCATTATTGCGTCATTCCCGTGTTGGGTGGCTCGATCTTTTGCTCCTATGTACACCTATCTACATACTTATACCTACGTATTACAAAATGCCAGGTTTATATTTTGGCGCGATATTAATCACGGTGCTCTGTCCCCTCTCATCCCCGGACCCCGACGCCGGGAGAGAAAGAGAGGTAGAAAAATCTTATTAAACGAACACACTTTTATTATCCATACAGTCGTCATACTTGTCCGTAACAATACCCGAGCCCGACGGACGAGACACGTATACATCACCTACACGCGTAATATGCATACAGAAAGATCGCAGTATAAATAGCCGCCCAAGTATAATCTTAATATTCCTGTCATCTTTCTCGTTGGTATTAAGCAATAAACGCAGTGCAGACCTGGCGGCCTGTGGACTATTCCTCCACGTACTGCAGGCCACTCGATATGACTTTCACTGGAAGACTACTCACGTTCCCCCGGGATAGGTTGTATTATAGGTACATACGTTGCATACTTCATATAGATACTTTACTTTATCGGTAGTTAGTGAATACATTTAACGAAGTTCAGATGTTATGCAGCGAACAAGCACAGCAAAAAATAACATTGGCAAATAAAAATTGTGAGACAGGAAAGAAAGGTTTTTGGTGCTGTTGTCTATTAATCTTATTGGATTTTGCAAATGTCCCGCACATTTTTAACCATGTTCAAATGTTCTCGCAGTTTCTGCGTATATTCTACACGATCCGCTATATCGTTGTTTGCGAGAAAAAATCATTTATATGAAGCGAGCACATTTTACGCGTTTTTCCATGTATATTAATTGCACACAAAGTACTCGTTTCTATGACGGTCGCGTGAGTCTGCAAATGCGCATGAGCGAAGTACCGAAAACATCACTTTTAAGTCCTAGGAGTTAAAAGTGGTCTTTTCTACACTGCGCGCATGCGCTGTCGCGAACAAATCTGACATTACGCGATTCTTCTCCTCAATTTCGTGCTTAGTGGAAAAACGCGTAACATATTCTTGATGTATGAGACAAGGAAGCAACGGTCTTTTCACCTAGCTTATTTGCAATATTCGTCTTCGGCTCACCTACGACTCATATCGTAATCTTACGCTCGGCCCGAAAAGACCGAATTTTCCTCCTTGTTACATAGTGTAATATTTTATTTTCCCGTAAATGAAACCTTTTTTTCTCACTTATGATCGAGCAAGAGGCAATCAGACCAGTGTAGGACAACACGCTGCGACGTAGAAACAGGCTTATATGTATTCGCTTATGTTAGAGCAAGGAGGGTTGGGTAAAACGGGCAAATCGTTTTGCGGCAAAGAATTCGGTGTACCCGCAGTATCAGTGAATTGCGACGAACAACGCTGTGCAGTTCCCTGAAGCAACGAGCAAGCGCCGTAGCCCGCGTTTTATACACATACACACAAACGCACGCGCACATGCGCGCCTAAGCATATACGTATAATAGAAAGTAGAGACGTATACGTGTGCACAAGGCATAGGTAAGTTACTGGAGCTCTTGGCAAAAGCGCGCTTGAGAGACAAGACAAAGAATGAGCGTATAATGGCCGTTGTAAATTTAACTTAAAGTCGTATTTCTACCCCGGAGGCATTCAATTTCGAAACTGCAATGTCTTGACCACGTCGCCCTGCAGCGAAATTCATTAAACAAAACGATGGAGGAAAAATGAAAACAGAAGATAGTGGGTAATTATATCGAAGGAGAACAAGCTGTATAAATGATCGACATTTCCATCCCCATTTCGTTTATCCACGCAAGGGTCGCTGCAAATATTTCATATTTTTTCTTTTCAATCCTCTGTTACCTGAAATCTTGCGTTTATGAACATTTGTACACGCACACGAAGATGAAGCTACACACGATGCAATCGACATGTGCATAACGCATCTCTGTACCCGCGACGATGCGTTGAATATTTGAAAATGTATCATTAAAATTTGTCACTTGTTTCATTTTCGTTCGGACAGCTGCGAGGCTTCTGAATTTCTTGTCCATTTTTTTCGGCTCCACTTCGTTCCTTTTATTGTCGTGTACGTTCATCACACTTCCATGATATTCCACCCGGGTCATATATATACCCACACCTTCAACATTCCCGATAATGAAGATCTGAAATATATGTATTCATACTAGACGATGAGCAGAACTTGTGTTTCCTTTAATTCCCTATCTTTGTCTTAAATAAGTAAGTATTATCAAATTAAAGTTGTAAAATTCATTGGTAAATCATGATGACATTTAAAAAAAATTGTAGGTATGAGAGGGACGGGCTCTAAGGTGTGTCACGTATACGTGCACGCGTGTCTTCATGTGTAACGTCATACAAGAACAGCAACACGGTACGTTTAACCGTTATTGACTACGCGTGGAATGATCCTTCTCTGCAACTTTACACGTGCGTGCAGACTACACGTACAAAGTCAGTCGCCAAGCTAATGGGCGAGTTGAGAGAGATAAAAATTTTCTAAAATTAACTAGGGGCATTAGATATATGTATATGTATAATATATGGAATGCGCATCATCCCTTATTCTGTTATTCCTTTATCCGATTCTTAAATCATGATCCGATTCGCATCTCATGCTCTTTGCCCCTTTCCTCGTTTTCTTGTGTTGTGGGGAAAAACATGGCGGTTCACGATACAAGTCAAATACCTTAGGAAATCAGCAAGTGCAGTTTGTCAAATGTTTTTTTTTCTTTTTTTCTTTTATATCATTCATGTTTTTACCTTCTAATATAACATATACAACTATTGAAACTTGAAACATCGGTAAAGTGAATAATGACGATATCACGAGGCATTTCAGCTTGTGAAACATGTCTTGTTGACGATAAAAATCACCTCCCTGTTCCGAATCTATAGTGCGGTGCATCTTTTTTCCACTCTTTCGTACTCCTAGCAGGCACATCTGTAAACACATATTGCTGTACAAATCTATATCTATATCATGTTCGCGGTTTTATAGTATTCCGTTAGGAATCAAGTTTCGCGTACCCGTATACTCTGTACTTCTGTGTACAGAATATTTATTGTTAACGCCTGTATCTGTAAACTCCAGCGATACGATAGCAGATTCCTTTTTCCTCTTATATTATTGGCTATCTTATGTTTAATTCAGTGGCATGTCTACATGCATGCTACTGTGCGGTATGCAGCGGGTGGCGATACATAGGTATAGCTGTCGTTGGATGCACTCGAACAAAAGTGTTAAAAGATTGCAGGGCGATGAATGAAATTCTTTCTTATCATCTTGTGCATTATAAGAATCATACTTTCGAGGAAACTTTAACGGTTTCACCTTCACCGCACACACGCTACTATTCGGATATACCATTTTTTGTAAAACACGAATGGTAAATTTCGTTAAAAAGAAAATTATTTTACGTTTATGATCATATCTCATTCACACGCCGGTTTCTTCGGAAGTATAGTGATACCTTATACCAAGGCCAGTGACATGGCTATCAAAATTGGTCCAGACCATAAGTATTGCGCGTTGGCGTACGTATAACAATGGTGTTTGTTTGTAACTTTTACATTATACATCATATTATTATTTGATGGTGAGGTAATAATTATGGTACAAGGACAGAGAGAATTTCTACAGTTAGCCCGTTGACTTGAAGGGAAAACCGGTAATACACCCAACTTCGGGTCTGACGCATCTCTTCGAAATTCGGATACCCGAATAGGTAGAAAGAAAGGAAAAATTTCACACCTTACGAAATCTCGAATTGTGAACGTTCCTCCCGCGGCTCCAATAGTACCCACACATATTATGTACAGCCATGCCTGTCGGTACTACAGATGAAAGTAGTTCCCGCCGTATATATGCATGTCATACATGCACGAGTATAACACCTAGGCGCATAGCTGGGACCGAGTCGTACTAGTCGTATGGTTCGGCAGTTCGGTATTATAATAGATTCGAGCCGAAGGGTTCGCGTATTGAGATATCAGTCGGTCGTGGAGTAAGTAGGTATAAGGTAAGCACATCGCGGCACATACTGCAATGGCCTCCTCTTCTCTTCCGAGAATCACCCGGTCACACATTCACAAACGTCGTATCGTATTTGCATTATACATACGTATGTAAATCTCATACCCTGCGAAGCTCCGAGATGCGGAGGAGGGAGTTATACGTGCCACACACGGTATTATCCGCATAGCTCAAAGCGTGGATACACGGAATGTGCGGTATCTTACAAGTATTAGGTGAGGAACGCTTCACACTCGCAACTGCACGCATGCACGTATCGCGGGGTGGGAGGCTCACATGTATATGTATATGTAGGGTGTCCCATATTTAGCGTGCTGACGAATTTTTTCAAGCGTACCACCCAAATAAATTTCAAATAATTCAAAAACAATTACCCAATATTTTTCAGATTTTCATCTCAACTCTAACTGGTGCCGACAACAGGGTGTATTACACCGTTCAAGATACATTCAAGATACTCGTGTTGCGTACACGTTCTCAGCATATATTTTATTACAAAAGTAATAATGTTAAAAAAAATCTCTACCTGCGAGATCTTAATGGTCATTAGTGCTTCTATATGAGAAAAAATTCATATCATCATACCATGCAATCTCGACGAATTGCACTTCCTTTAAACGCAATGAGGCAGATTTCGAAGGTGTGCAATTCGTCGCGATTTCATGGTATGATGATGTGAATTTTTTCTCAGATTGTAGGACTAATGACCACTAAAACCTCGCAGTTACACGTTTTTTTGAACATTATTACTTTTATAATAAAATATATACTGAGAATGTGTCCGAAACACGTGTATTTTCAACGGGGAAATTCACCATGCTGTGTATATATATGTATTTATATTGTATGTGTACATTTACATTTATTTATATATATATATAAATAAATGTAAATAAATGTAAATGTACACATACAATATAAATACATATATATACTATATATACAAAAGTGTGTACGTACGGCATGCATTAGTGCACCTACCTCCAATTATAAGATCTATGAGCAGCAGAAACCCCGTCGCATTCGTTATACTTGATACAGATACTGCAGGCGCGAAGTTGAGCGTACCTACATACTCGTATCGTAATGTGCTCTCTTTAGCGGGCAGATTTATAATTGCGCGTTATTGCACAAATGGTAGGATGTAATGAAAGTCTGAAAATCTTTCAAGTGCTGTGTTATACCTGCTTACATCCTATGAGGAAGTTACAGGCGGTAAGCATCGAGTCCATTTTGCGCCGCATTTTGGATGTATCGTAATAATTATGATATTAGGTACGATGTTTGCGTCGGCTCGGTACAGGTCTGCTTGCAGCAGACGATACGGATAGCGAACTTGAACGTGTATGGTGCAGGAGACTAGTCAGGGGCATGTATAACGTTGTGCTATAGGTGCAGCCACCGACCAGGGTACGACGGGGAATCCCCGAGAATATTTGATTGCTTCCATACCGTTTGGAGAATCCGAGTTAGCCTAGGCTAGTCCAGTCGAAGCGCCGCGGTACATACGTGCGTTATTATATACGCGTTTAATTATATTCCCAGTAGTAATTTTGTAGTGAATTGGAGGCCGCTTTGCCCCCCAGGACAGACTCAGCAGCAACGCGGTATTCGTACCAAAACATCGGAAAACTACCGCCAGGCTTGTCGTCGTATAGGTATATATATATACCTACAGGTGATATGTTATTGTATAGTCGCGTGAAAATTAACCGATTGCGCACTTGTCAGGTTTAATAGAACCGCGATAGCCGTTATGAATTTTATTTTTAGTTCAAGCCTTTCTTTCGCGATTTAACCATTTATGTAATTCTTTGTTACAAGCGTTAGTAACCGTGTAGCGGGTAGTATCCAATATTCAAAGAACTGCTTTGCTCACAAAGTTAATATCATGTGACGCAACTTGAGGTTTTTTCTTTTTTTTTTTCTCTTCTTTCAATAAGGCGGATTTTTTCAGCAAGCATGTAAGTGATTTCATTCCTACATGTGAGTGGGTATTATATGCTATAACAATAAACACAACGCTGGGAACAATATACAAGCGATACGTAATTTTCGTGATTTATAGTAACGGGTGTCCGTGTATGATGTATGTATACGTATGCAACGCATAAGCGTGTACATTATACACACGTACGCGAGCCTCGTAAATAAATTAGATCATCGACGGTTAAAAATTCAGGCGAATTGTACTGGCGTTCGTTTTTTTTTTCTTTTTACCAGCCCGATCGCCTTGCTGTCAATTATTTCATTATTATTAACGCGCACAAGATAGTGATAATTTTATTATTTTGGTTTTCGTCTTTTTTTTTTTTTTTTTGATCGCGCTGCGCGTTTTTTAGTGAGCTGAAGATCGGAATGCGGTAGGATTGCTTTATCCACACAAACGCAACTCGATTATGAGTGTGTAGATACACATACTACGCACAGGTGTACAATAATGAAACTAAATTTATCTTGTCCAAGGTACCATCTGTGTACTTATAAATGCGCACAGCTCAAAAGCGTTTCGCGGATACCTTGATACAGCGAAACGACTGGAAATGTCCAATTCGAAAATAGAATGATATGGTTATGCAGGACGGCGAACGTCCGTTACCTTTCCGTGATGTTTCTGCGGCGCCATTCGGCTCGTTTCACCCACAAGTCTAATGCTTAAGCAATATATAATCAAAAGAAGAGCAAATTCTAAATCCATGCTAATCGCGGCTCGCCTTTTTTTGATCGACGTCCCCGCGAAATCGGTATACCTTATACGTAATACATACTGGAAGTGCTTTATACAAATGTGTATAATAGGCGGTGAGTGTGAGTACTAGTAGTAGTAGTAGTAGTATCAGTAGTAGTAGTAGTAGTAGTAGTAGTGGAAGTAGTAGTACTAGTACTAGTTCCCCGTCGCTGATCAGAAGCTCGCGCCGCGTCTGTCTCTGCACGTTACTTTTTTTCTCTCCTCCTTCTTCATGTTTATTTTGTACGACGAAGACGGAGATAGGAAGTAGTTGGCCGGAGGGACCCGCGAGCACGGTTTGGAAAACCCAACGGCGTGGACGGCCTTGAATTCAATGTGCCGTGGGCCCCTTCTCTCTCCCCATGATGACGGCGACGACGACGACCACCAACAAGAAGACGATGATCGCGACCAGAGGAGATGGAAGCGGACAATCTCATTTCAATTTAAAACATTATGCTCCGAGCTGCCAGCTGCACGTGCAGGCCGTGATCGTTCATCCTCCGAACCCATACGATGACTGACTCACTGACTGACTGACTGACTGACTGACTGATTGACAGAATCCCGGCAGTGTACACGATATACAAACTCGATTCCTGTACATACGATTGAATTCCGTGACGGAGAGACGCGATTGGGCCTAGCTTTTCATGACGTTCGTAGCACTTCACGGTGAAGCTTCCTGTGCAGCTCCTGCTGTTGCTGTTGCTGATACAGACTGCAGAAAGAGAAGGTTTGATGTAGATCGCGGCGGTTTAAAGGTGAAGCGAGACTCTACGTGCAGGCTAGCCACTCTTACTTGTTAGCTTGGGGGGCTAACACACGTCTGCATTTCATGAACGGTGAATGTCTCTGAACGCGAGGCAGTCGAGGGCCATGCCTCCGAGTCGGCCACTCTCGGAGATATTCACCTTATACCTGTGTAGGTGTCGACGGGCGGAGTGAGGTAACGCGGCGTAACGCCTAACTTCACACACCGTAGCGCACCTACTGACGCATTTCTATTACCATTATACCTTTATGCACCTTGTAAGAGTTGATTCCCATTATTATACCACGGCCCGGCTTACACGGTTAATTATTAATTGTTCACGCAACTCGGATACCGCAATTGGGAAATTGTACAAATATGAAAATTTGCACAGCGAGAAACTTTCGTACTTACGCACATATTCTCAATCGTGAGTACATCGGTGCCGCGGTACTTTTTTATCTCTGCGAACGTAAGGTCAAAGTCAAAACGATTATGCTAGATGCAGAGAAAAGGAGGGTGCGGCCGCTGCACCGAAGGGAATTCGAGGAAGACGAATAAACGACACGGATGTTGTACAATATGCCGCAGAGAGAATTGCCCGATATGGCGTAAAAGTAGTAATACAATTTAATCCTCCCATAATGGGAGCATATTGAGGCTTCGGGTAGGTAGCTACCCTACATCTCGCTCCTCTACGAGCTGGAAGAGGAGAATTAGGATCACTGCTCGAACCTCTCGGCGAGCTTCTGCCGTTATTAAATATTTTACAGTCTTACGAAACGCTTTGGTACATCTCTCGTGTAATTTTTGAACGCGTTTCGATGGATGACTCCCTCCACCTCCGTTGGCGTCCTTACTTTAACTGTTTGTTCAAACTTTGTCTTTCAACACTCATACACCTGTAACATGTTTCTACGCTGCATATACGCGTCTCGGTATCTCGGTTCTCTCGCATATAATTAAGAAGACGCAAACACCTTACGCAAGCGTATGACTCGCAAATCGCCGCCACGCGTTCCTTCCGAAATAAAATGATGAGTTGGAAAAACCGACGCATCGTACATATTTATCGCTCGATCGGTTCCCTGGGCCTGAACCTTGGAACGCGAACCTATTATAATACGATTGAATTCAACGATTATTATTGTTATTATTAATATTATTTTCTTGAAACCATATCAAGTTCTTTTTGTTTTCATTCGACAATTATAACTGAGGAAACCTGTGCCTGGTTCTAAGTCTGAAACGAACGATTGAAAAAATGTTTTCAATTTCGATAACAGCATAATTATGAATAATCGTCGTCGGTTCGGACTTAAACTGAAATACGAGCAAGCACGGCGGGGATACCCTGCCGGACAACGTCGTTCATATACGTGGGCAGTAGATAGACTGTTTCATATGTATAATAGTACGTACCCCTATGCTTTTGCACTATCGAAATTCAAGGATTTTGTACGCACTCATACCTCTCTCGACCGTCTCGTGTACCTGTGACATTTTTGAACAATCCTCCGTGAGTATATCGTGTTACACACCTATATTACAAAATATGAATCGGCGAGGGGCCCGCTTCGTCACGTGATACCGGAAACTGGCGCAAACACGAAATGCGAATGAAATTATGAACGTGAAAAAAAAAAAAAATTGCATGGGTCAAGGCCCAGTGATCAATCGCCGTTTAATCAACGCCATCATCGACCGGTGGGACGTACGACTGGTTCAAATCGAAAAGGAAAAGGGAATCACAAATACAACCATAGCTGCTGAACGAATCAAAATGTATGGATATAATCGCAACGGCGAAATCTGTATGGACGGATAGAAGTGGTGGTGTAAAATTGCCGTACTTACGCCTCCACATCGGCGCACCTCTCGATCTGAAAATGAGAGACAAAGACGAAAACGAGATACGCTGACCGCGGCGCGAAGTCGAGCGGGGAATTGGTCAGGGACAGTTTCTTTCATGTACCGGTCCGCTGGACCACGTTGTCGGTAGAATTTGCTCGAGGGACGGTGACGACGCAAAGAGACGAAGGGGGGATCAGGGGGAGAATTTTGGCTATGAGAGGAGGACGAGTCGCTGGTTTACCTGAGAGAAGGAAAGAGAAAGAGAGCGATAGATAGATATAGAGATCGGTGCGATCCTTCAATTTTAAATCGGAGGGAGAGAAGAAGCTGAAACTAACCCACACCACTCTCCTCGAGCCATAAGACACGCAACTGTCATGGCGGCCACACGTGACGCCGGAGAGTTGAACGTCGACGTCGTTTTATAAGTTGTTTATTTATTTATTATTTATTTATTTATTTATTTATTTATTTATTTATTTATTTATTCACTCATTCACTCATTCCAAGGGAAGTAAGAACGAGAAAAAATAGCTTTCCTTTGGTGTAGTTTGTAACGTGTGATATACCGCGGTTTTTATTAAAGAAAAATGTTTCTAATTCTGTAATATGTGTTATGCGTGTGATATTTATCGCGTAACTTCATTGGACTAGATAAATAATTTAATTATTAAACTGATATAAATTGAACGTTAAAACCTGCAGCTTTTAAATGGATCTTTACGAAATTCAACTTGGTGTAAAATAAACTTGAACAAAATCAATCAGCTGAAAAAATCCTTCTTCGCACATTTGTTGGAGCGCGTATCAACCTCATGAGACCAAAACCTACTCTGTGATAACAGTAAGAAAAGAAATTCTATGACAAATAAGACGACCAGGGACTAAACAAAACTAAATGAATACAAAAATCTAAGTCCTAAAATACACATATATTTGTGACTATTTGTTTAAATTATTTATTTTTCTTTGTACAATTATTCGTCTGTTTTAAATTTTAATGCTCGAAGATAACGTTTGTTCAATCAGTCACGTGTCCACGTGTGTATACATATATACTTGTATATGTGATAGATGCAATAACCATATCTGGTTACATCATCGACAGTGATTCGCAGTATGAAATTTGATCGGCTTGTGCAATCAACGACAATAGCTGTTACGGTAATCCTACATAATGTCGTGCGTAAAGAAGAAGCAAATATTCTACGTGTGTTAAAGGTACCTGAGCTTGTGAAATTTGGTTAAGAAATTCTTTATCTTTTATTATACGTAATAATACGGGTGTATCCCCGTCTTTTCGAATTCGCACGGGGTTGGCTCGCTGAAATAAAAGTGGCAAACGCAAAGTCGGGGTTAGAGATTGCAGATCTAATTTGGTACGTATTATACCTGTTTACTTACTCCAACTGCAATATAATTTGTTTCACGTTCAAAATGTAAATGCATAAAAAATTTTCATCTGCAAGTTTTTACCTGTATCACGTGTCAATTGGTATAAAAGATAGAGTCAAAATCATTAGCGGTCCACGACATAATATCAATTTCACTTTGAACATCTTTTATTTGCTGCGATGCTCGAGTGAATACCAGCTGCCAGAGATCAGAGGCGTAAAGAAAATACTTCTATATAATTAATGCCTGCACGAAGGTTCATATTTAAGATCATTATTTCTATTACGTTACATTAATTTATCTGTTTGTTATTTCTTCTTCCCTCATAAGTTGAACATATTATCGTCAAAATTTTATGATGTCACTACGTAGGTTATCGTGACAATTAAATTCAAGTAATGGTAGGTTTTATAGGTTTGTTTTGTTGAATGGAGTTTTCGGTATTTTCTCTTGTGCCACGAGTCTCTCGGGGATTGCGGTTTAATCTGGTTTCAAACATCTTTCATACATATGTACACACGTGCAAACAAAAACTTGATCTCGCGTCTCGATTCTCATTTTTTCCCTATGTTCGAAAAACTTGCTCGCGCATGGATCTCGATGTGTATAAGGACGTACACCTTTAAACCTGTAACATAGATTGACGGGCATTGGCGGTGTACACATATCATAATATCATACGGACGTCAAATACCGTCATTACCGTCCAAAGCGGTTGACGTCATTCAAATTTACCCACCTGAATTATTGGCGAATCTTCGTATTGATGTCACGCGGATATTCCGCAGATAGTTGAAATGAACTCTCCTAGAGGATGTTCCACTCGTTTACGTATTCGTTTATATATTATAGTATAATCTGGTGACACATCGGCCGCGGTATTGTGTAATATAATCCAATTGTAAGGTGGACGCGGATTTGAAGGAGGTCCACGTGCCGCTGCCTAAACAAAGCGCTCGTGACGCAATTAAGTTTAGAAAGGAATCTGTCCATTGCTACGTCACATCCAGTAGAAGCCGGTACAAGTCATCGTCCTTGAACTTTTTTTTTTCTTCCCCCTCCCCACTCGATTTCTTTTTCGGCTTGCTCGTTTTTTTTTTTTACCTCTTTCTGTTTCAATTTTTATTAAACCGCGGGTCGACGAACGCCGTAAAGCCATGAGGCAGCCAGCAGCCCACGAACAACCGCGTCGCAGTCCTTAGTGTTTGTTACACGCTATAATAAACGCCCCTGCCTCCCTCCGCACGCCATCTTGTTTTGGTCTACTTTTACAGGCGTGGCTGGTTTTTGCTTCCTATTCAGTTTATTACCAAGTTTTTTTCGTTTGTTACATTTTTTGTCCCTGCCTTGTCTCGAATCCGCCGTACATAACAGCTCACCGATTCCGATACGAATACTAATACCAATACCGATCTCAATCTCTGCCTCCTCCCCCGCCGTTTTCTCTTCATCGTTGATCTCCTTCTCTGTACTAGCTTCATCTGTAGTCCGGTAGAGTGCGTATACAATAGCGTTATACGGCAATTTCTTATTTAATGCAACGAATTGAATCGAACGTCTTTATGCAGCCGTATTAGGATAACCCTCGTTGCGATTCGCTTATTTCACTCATTTGGTGATATACTTATCACACAGAGTATGCTCACTTTTCGTTGGTGTGGCGGTACGGAATGAACATTTCTTTGCGTGTAGCAGGTATACGTTACGTATGATACAGGTATTATATTTGGAAGCTGCCAGATGTTTCACGTCCAGATTCATTCATCTCTATACTACCGCACCCCTACACAGTATACTGATGAACATGTGTATGTACCCATAGTATACATGAATGTGAATTCTTAGTGGCTGAACGTTGGTGTGACAAAATTGATGGTCGGGTGCGCGAAACTTGGCACGCAGTTTAAATACAACCGTGAGAAGCCGCGCGTTACTCTATTTATAAAGCTTGGAAGAAAACAAATATCGCCTGAAATAGATTATCATTCACAACGTTCGACTTATACACCTACGCGAGCTTGCGGTGATATCACCAAGTATAATTTGTTCGATGCCACGTAACTTTATAAATTCGAAAGGTGCATAGATTGGTATAAAAATAAAAAGATAAAAATTATATCGAAAGGTAATGAAAATATTTTTCACACACTGCGTGCAGTCGCCGCTTGGTGTGTATGTAGGTATATATACACATATACAATACATGTAATAGGTTGTCATGCTGCTACGTAGAATAATTAATACCCTGCGTTTATTAAGCCTCTCTTGAGAGGCGAAATGAATTGCACGTGGAGCGTAAGAATGATTGTAGGCGGAGAAAGGCGGAACAGAAACAAATGTGATCATAGCGTATGCAGTTGACGTTGTGTCAAGAGATTTTCAGGATACAAGTGAATCTCGTGACGTCAGAGGCGTGTGAAGCACGTGTGAAGGAGATGGTCGACCGGCAACGAGATGTTGCTGTGAGAGCGGGGGAGATGCTGAAGCATCTAAAAGAACTACGAAAAACTTCGATACAGATACAGCGATTTGCCGTGATATCTCTGAAATTAATTACGCTTCGTACGTATTCTATTACACGGGATACGTGCCGTCGATAAGTAATCCCAGAAATGGATTTCATATTTCGTACTTTAAGCAGCAGCTCGTTTTCAAAAAACCATCTCTCGTAACTCTTGTTGTTTCTCTAACGTACTAGACGACGAGAATGAGCTCCGCGAAGAATGAAGATTATACCTATGTTCATAATTATATCACAGAATAATGCATATCAGTGAATATAGTGCACTCGTAATTTTATCTTTCTCATTTCACTACGGTTGAAATTTCTATTTGTAATGGTATTTAAAAATCTGCACTCACATGAATTTCCCTTTTTCAATTCAATTTCATTATCATGATTGTTATTATTAATGATGGTATTGTCAATGAGTAAAAAATTATCTCGATACCACAAGCGTGCGTTTAGTGTGCGTGGTATACACATAGTTATAATTCACCCACGTGCAAGGTATACTATCGTTTATTTCGCCTCGATCTTTGCTGTGCACTACGTCAAGATGTCAGAGCCGACCCGATCCGACCCGAGCCGATCCTATTATCCGGGGTAGAGTTGGTAGTTGGACGTGTACTCTCGCTGCAGGGGAACGTATAGCCGTAATGTGGCTCACAAAGCAAAACAAAGTGAAGTCAGGTCAAATACAAGACAGGCAATAAACACGGAGCGAGATAAACGGAGTGTTGTACCCCATCCTCGAGTAGAACGCGCAATGTGGAGAAGTATGGAAGGAGAGGGCAGACTTGAGATTTATCCTTAAATACCTATAAGGTGCGTCGTCAACCCTTACTTCCTTCCTTCCTTTCTCGTCGTCTGATCTCTGTCAATAATATTTATTACAGCATACACGTACATGCATCATCAAGTTACGGGAATATCGAGAAACATGCAGCGTACCGTGAAATTACTTGTCGAGAATCGAGGATAATTAACCAAATGTTGTACTCATTTTCACTGTTCTCAGATGCCACAGACAGTACCGTCCGCGGCTGGGTTCTCGTCGTCTTTCGACTATAGCCCGTTCGCCTTCGACCTCTCACTACTTCCTGAGGACCAAGACTCCCTGAACTCCCAGAGTAGCCTGCTGAAACCACCCCAGATAAAGCGGGAGGCTTGCTCGCCCCGACCGGGATCACCGAATACCTACCCGAGCCCACCCTATCCCGGGCTCTGCGGAGAACTCTCCCCAAACTATTCGGTCGGCGACGGATCACCAGGATATCCCACCAGCCCGTACTACGTGCCCCAGAGTCCTCTCAGCGCCCAGTTTTACCCGACGAGTCCCGAACCTGCCTCCAAGCAGCCTGCCAAGAGAGAAAAGAGCTTGGACCTCCTGGCCATCCTTCAAGAGTCTAGGTAAGTTTTCTACGCCACGAGGCAACTGGTCTACCAATTTGATCAAAATTGGCTTTTTATAGCTAACCGGAATGGTTTAAGAAGTAGGCGGATGTAATAAGACAACTGGGAATTCCCGCGTCTTTTCTAGGCTTCTTGCCGAAAGTCTTGGGTACAAGGATCAGGACTCAACGGACTGCACGGTGCCCTGTACCCCACCTCGTACCGAGGAGGACATATACAACACGCTGGACACGGACTTTTTCGCCAAGAAGGAAGAAGAGTCGAACCCGCTCTTGAAGGAAATACTCTTCAAGGAGGAACCGCTTTCGGTGGATTCATCCTCGCCGTTATCCCATAACACTACTGCGCTAGAATTCGAGAATTCTCCGCTTCGTGAACTACTCTTCAGAAGTACGACTGGTAGTCATCATCACCATCAGCAGCAGCAGCACCACCACCACCATCACCACCAGAATAAACCAGGTGATATAAACGGAAATTTGACTGGCGGAAGGCTCGAGGAGGAGCAACATCACCACCTCGCCTCGCCTGCGGGTAGCGATCTCCAGTTAAGGGAGGAGGCGATATTTAAGGAACACTCGAAGAACGATCACCAGCTTCTCAGGGAGGTTCTCAGGGACACAAGCTTTCAGAGAAAGTACAACCTGAGACCCGTAGATCTTGGAGGTGTTGGGACGGGTTTCGTCGAGAACATGGAGGGCAGCGAGTGCGTCGGTGACTTGGCCAGAGAGCAAATCGAACCGGTACTAAGCCTCGCTATGCAGCAGCTTCAGAAGGACTTTGACAACACTTGCGTCGCTCTAGGCATCCATCCTGGTGAGTTGCGAAAGGAGAAAACTTTTTTTTTTTACTGGTACGAAAAATTGGACGTCCCGCCAATCGTTGAGCTTCCGTTTATTACGGAACGCATGCAGCCGACATACATCTGCTTGCAGACACGCGGTACGACGATGTAATTTTTTCACATTCATCTCTTTACTCGTACGTTCATACCTATGGCTACCTTGCCCCGAGCCAAGTAGCTATGCCTCTATGCCTACCTATGTAGGTATAGGTACATACGTGCTCTGCTGCTTCTAGTGGCGATGAGACCGGTTCTCATCTATTGGTTTAAGCGGTGACGTCACACCTTGGGATATAACCTACGCACCAATACCCGTGTCTAGTGTAATTTGCTTCTTCAATTTATACGTATAAGTATGCATAGACGATCCCCATTTTCTTTCAATCCTACCTGGAAGATTTTATGAGAGCAAAAAAATCGGTTTTTCAAACGACGCATCGCCATGCTCTTGCTGTCATTTGTATTTTTGCATTCGTCCTCCTTTAGAGCCGAGGCGGTGGAGCGCTGCTGATGTTGCTGCATGGGTCCAGTGGGCTCGTAGACAGCTCCAGTTACCTTCGGTACCGCTCGAGAGTTTCAACATCGATGGTGCCACCCTCACGTCCCTCACCGAGGAAGAATTTTGCCAAAGGGCTCCGCAGGTGAGAATAGCGAATTGACTTTCAGATGCGAACAATTCCACAGTTTCTTCGATTGACGAATCGAATACACGGATATAGGTGTATAGATGTCATCGCTACAGGCTACTTACACCAGCAGTGATTCCCAAAGAAACAGCGATCGTGTCACAGAACTTCGGAGAGTGAGATATTTACTCGACTCGTGTCTCAGAGTCGGAGTCAGAGTCTGTATAAGTATACATAGATGCGCAGCATCATCCGTAGACGCGCGATGTTCAGTAAGGTATGCTAATATTTGTCAGAAGCGACGCTTAGATAAACGCGTTCTTACGTAACCAACGACTTGCGCGATTAAAAGTTTTGTAGTAATGTTAGTATTATAATGGGGCGCAAGAAATACACGGATATACCCATATACCACGAATATATGGTCTGTACAACACATTTTAAGAATCTGCTCTTCTCCCTGCTTTCTGTGTAGTTTTCCTGTATACATTCAAGGAAGAAGACAAAGAATCTGAGATTATGAATATTGTTCGTTTGAAAAATTCTCTTCTTCTCGAGCCGTAGACATTCATGCGAAATAAAATTGACTCGTTATCAAACCATAATCGAGTGTGAATCTTGGTTTGAATTACCCACCACATAATATACCGATTTTAATGTTTTCCGAAAATTCGATACTTCATTTTCGACTTGATAGAACAATGGTTTATTTCTACCGCAAACTACGTTAATTTTCTACGATTTTGTACGTCATTTAGAACACTTCGTAGTTTTGTCGTGGAATTTTTCGTAGATTATTGTACTTTTAAAAATAGTACATTTACATCAAATGCGTAGCCCTTTCCTATTCACTTATACGTAAAACACCATACTTTGTCGTAGATTCTTGAACTTTTGGGTAAGGTAAAAAATCGTATGTACGATTCCCGTACTTATATAGGAATTATAATACAACATAATTTTTAGTTGATTCTCGCTGTGTTCTACGGAATTCTACGAACAAAGAAATTAAATCTACTACAAGTCATAAATTTTAAGGGGACCTTGCGGTCTAGCGGGTGAGAATTTGACTGCTATTCAACATTTTTTTTTTTAATGAAAGTAATGAACAATGTTATTTAAATTTTGTAGGTATGTTTCATTACTTGTAAATTTAACGAAATTGGAAATTGAAAAAAAAACAAAAATTTTTTATTATTTTAAAACCGGTGCTGAAGTCGTCCCTTCGAAAAAAGTTGACGTTGCTGCTGTTAATGGATTTGGTTCTCCACTTATCCGAAATCAAAAAATTAAAAATGATCCGTAATTATTATGAGTATATCTATCGCAGGAACTAGAATGAGGAAAAAAAAAATGACAACATGGCGTATTGTCAAACTTAGAAGTCGGAACACAGCCTGATTTTAACAACGTTTTGCTTACAAAAAAATTATAAATACTCGATGGAAAATTTTTAGTCCCTGCGATAGCTGCCCGTGTACTTAATAACATATTTTAATTTGAGATGAATCGGTCGAGTAGTTTTTTTTTATTCATTAACACAAGACAGAAAAAAGTAGTTTCGAGATAAACGCGTTTAAAATTTCAAATAAGTATTTCCTCAAAAAAATTAGATTTAAACGTGTACTTACATTAATCTGAATTGAATAATAGAATAACTCATACTAGATTCGACATTTAATTCTAATTCGACACTACTTTTTAGTTTATTTGCAGAGGTACCAGTGTATTCTGGTGCATTTTCATTTGTATATCTATTAACTTTGAACGATTTTTTTTTTTGCTTTGAAGCTTGGTCTTCTACTAGTACCGCTACCTTGTTTACGATCCATTTTTTTTTTTTAATATATTTTTTTAACAATAATAATTTTACTCGATGTTATTCTGTCTGTAGACCGAGTTACAGTAACCGATTTAACTCTCAAAACTAAAATATTTTTACTGCAACTCTGGTAAACAACTCAGGTGCGTTTTTACGAATAATAGAACTATTCAATGAGCGGACCGCCCGGATGCCCCTTCTACTTACTTTCGCGCCGACCTTCAATGCGCTGTAAAACTTAAAATACTGTGAATATCATTACCAAATTTTCACAGTATACTCTTAAGATACTATACTTTCGAAATATTGAAAAAAAAATCGATTTTTTGAAAATTCTAGATTGCAAGTTCCCCTTGAAATGATTTTTTGTAGAAAGTCGTAAATTTTCAAAACTCGCCGCAGAAACTCGTAGATTTCTACAAAATTAAACGCGGTTCTACGAAGAATAAATTTCATAATGTTTGGGACCGAAATTTAAATTATCTATCATAAAAAGTCGTAGATATTCATAATTAATCGAATAAAAAAAAAAAATTAAATCTACTTCCAACATGTCATTTTTATAATTTTTCGGAGAAAGACTTAGATTTTTATAATTTTTCGTAGAAATTTGTACTTTTCTGTGAAAAATACTACACTTTTTCGCGATTATTTCCAATCTTTGACGCATTTATACGATGTTTTGCTATTTTCTACGATTTCATACGACCCGCAATTTTTCGTAATTTGATGTAAAAATTGGTTTCCCCAGAGTTATCACGCGAGCAATAACGTGATGCGGCAATAACTTTGACGTCAAGCGGTTAACAAACTTGTAAACACGCAGTGAATATAATAAGATATTTGCTGGAGAATTCCCTTTACAGTTTGTAATAAGAAAACTGATAATTACGGGAAAGGACATCTCGGAACTGATGTATAACCCCTGAGCAAAAGTGATATGCTATTAGAAGTGAAAGTGAGTTTCTGGGAAATTGTACTCGTTCTCTGCTGCACGTAACCTGATACTTACAGTGTAAATTTAAAAGAACGAAAATCTGTTTTCTCTTACCTCTATTATATTCAGGCGGTGGAACGATTTCCTGGTAGAGCTACCCCCCACCGCAGCTTCCCGTGATATGATTCTTCCGTATAGTTATACAATGTTTCTACCCGTGACACGTTCAAAGATATTGTACACGATGAAATGGGATGAGTAAAAAGTAAAATGTATTTCTACCATAATATGCGCGTAATAATAATTTTTGTATTGCATTCCGCATAAACTTGCTTCAATGTAATTATTATGTGTAACTGCACACCTGCACGATCGGAGAAAGTCGGTGCTGTAATATTTCCTTGAACTGACAAGCCGACACGCGACTGAAATTCAAAAATATGTATTTTTTTTTTACAATAATTCGCGGAACAGGTCTTGAAATCGCAGACTTGACGCCTTTTTATAATTTGTCCCGCGCATACATTTGATACAGTGCGTAATCATCGAACTTTCTATGCCATTGCCAAAACATTTACACAACGTTAATTCGCTGTATAGTTTCTGAATATTCTGCAAAAAAAAAGGGGAGAAAAACGAGGCATTAATAAAGAATAAATCATTTGCAACTATTGTTGTTGCAAAAATAATTTACGATTAAATTCTATACAAATTCTCATTTCATCCATCCAGCGGTGCGGAATGATTTTCTTTGGAACTAGACACGAAAAAAGGCTGCCCCGTGAAACAAATATATTATGACTCGGTATGAGAATATACAAAGGAAGAAAAGAAAAGTTAAAAAAGTAACGTAGCTACGACTTGCACGCACAGTCGCTCGTTGTTGGAGTGGTAACGTTTTTTCGCGGAACGATTAGAAGATCGAATCGAAACACTGCTCAGGGCCCCGCAATAGAGAATAGATCACGCCTTGTGATTCATTCGAATAGTTGTACCTGGCTGTAGGTCTGTATGTATTTAAAATGAAAGAATAATACCTATGAATACTTCAGAAATGACAAAAAAAAGTATAAGGAGAATTTTTCCACGGGGGTAAATGGCAATTTGTTGCCAAGGACACGTCTGTCGTGACACACGCGGATATCACAATGTTACGCAATCGGATTCATTTGTTTTCATCAACAGTTATAATTAAGAAAAAGCAAGAGAGAGAGAGAGAGAGAACAGGAAGAACAATTCTGTACACGTATATACTTATTTATATACATAAACATTGTTCGTCCAACTCTCGCGTGATTGCTCATTCAGTGAATAATTAACTGAGAAAATTATTCAAATTGTTCCGGCTACTCGAGATTGGTCAATTGATGAACTTTCCGACTCCCCGATTGGCCAGACCGACGCCATAACGCACAGCACGCCGAAGTGGGTCGCACACACGCGTTGCGCATTATTGCCGACAGCTTTCTCTTTGGCATCGCGAGTCACTCGACGTCTATTTACCACCAGCCTGTATAATATACAAAGAAGAACACCTCAAATTGCAATTTTTATATACTAGTATTTTCTTTTAATAATTGAGGGTGGGGGGGGGAGTCGTTGGTAGTCTAAAACGAGAATTTCGTCCGTATTCTGCAGTAGCTTTGGCCGCCATCTTCAATTTACGGTTCAAGTCGGTAAACATCGGTCGTAGACAAAAACTTGTTATGACCAGAGATGTAGAGAATTACATTTCCTACAAGTTTAGTGGTTACCATTTATAGTCAAAAGTTAAAGATGGGTGAATTATTTGGACAAAAACAAATTCCCTCATAAATTTAAGGTATTGGCTGAAACTACTGCAGAATCTTGTTGAAATTCTGAATATATATACCTATGACCCTCCGCTACGATTAAAAAAAGGAAAGAGCGGTATCGAAAAATTGAAATTTTAAGTTTATCTATATTCCGAATGGACGAGTATTATTATACCAGCTCTCCGCTATATGCAAAAGTATATCTACAATGTTCCTCCGAACCGAGGAAGCAAGAAAGCAAGAAAGCAAAAATAACAAAAATAAATATAATGCACGAACTGTATGCATATAACAGTTGTTGATCGATTGTGTTATCTGTTTCACAGTGCGGCAGCATGCTTCACGCTCAACTGGAGATCTGGAAGGCGGCGGTCGAGGAATCCCCGAGAAACACCCTCGCGGCCTCTTGGAGCCCTCCTGGAACCGTTCCAGCGACACCCGCGAGCAGCGCCAGCGACGCTTCCTCGATGCCCGCTTCGGTCAACACCGCTGGACCAGCGTCCGCGGGCAGCGGTTCGGGATGCGCGATGCAGGAATATTCGGAAGGTAAGCAGGGATACTGAAATTACGTAATAATCCTCTTGATCCCAACTTACGACCCTCTAACATGCCTTCGGAAACTGCATTCTCTCAACAGACGAGGAGGAAGATCCGATCCCCGCGCAGACCGCCGGTGGAAAGATCCGCAACGGTGGATCTCACATTCATCTCTGGCAGTTCTTGAAGGAACTCCTGCAGAACCCGGGAGTACACGGATCCTGCATCCGGTGGCTGGACCGAAGCAAAGGGGTCTTCAAGATCGAGGATTCCGTGCGGGTCGCGAGACTCTGGGGTAAGCGGAAGAATCGTCCTGCTATGAACTACGACAAGCTCAGCCGTAGCATAAGGCAGTACTACAAGAAGGGAATCATGAAGAAAACGGAACGCAGTCAGAGACTCGTTTATCAATTTTGCCATCCCTACTGCCTCTAGGCGAACAAGATGCGTGAAAGAGGGAAAATCTTACGGATACTTTGGCCTAGTTGTGTTGAGTATGCGTAAGTCAAACCATTGCACTTCCGTCCTCACATTAATTCGTATACTGTATAATACATTTCTTAGACTTATTGCGTAGAATACAGGTACCGTATCAAGGTATACCGTGCCGAATCACCGATGAAATTTGTGCTCGACTTACGATCGGACGAATCTTCGTTGCGCGGTTATTTTAATTTTTATGCATATTCTTAACTTTATTATTATTATTAGTATTATTATTATTTTTGTTATTATCGTCATCATCGTCATTGGCAAAGAAGCTGATACGTGCAGAAACGTAGATGTATGTTCGAAATTCGACCGGAGTCGAGCAAAATTATAATCGGGTTGACTTCCAACTCTTTCCGATCACCTATGGATGAAGGTGGTAACGAGGGGTAAAGAGTTTAAAACCGGAAGTCCTTACATAATGATCCATCAAACGTTACGGTTATTGTTTGTCGGACAATAATTTGAAACGTGTCGAGGTGGGTGTGTTTATTGAATCAGTGTACGCCAATTACGGCGATTAATTAAGATATTACTGTTCTTTTTATCGCATATACTGTAGCTTCGTCTTCTATTTGTATTTCCTTGCACGTCAATATGACGGTATTTTTTTCTCATTCTCTTGCCTTCTTATTTGCATATGAATTGGGCGATTTCTAAGTAATCTCTTATATAAGTACAATAAGCATCGCCCGCGGGAGGTAACGTCCCGCGAATGTGATGTCTTACATATGTAGCAATATTCACTTTCTCTCTTCATTCTACGTGTTACTTTTTATTCTCTTCTTACTACGGTAGCTTCAAGTTCTTTTCTTAGAAAAAAGGGAGAGAAAAAAAAGAAAAAAATTAAACGTAAAAACGTACGTACGTATACTTAAGCCTCCTCTTGTATTTGCTTGCTGGTCTCAATCGTTGGTTGTTATGTCACTATAGGCTAGTCTTAGCGCGTGGAACTGTTCGCTGCTGCTTGACTGGTCTCGCTGTCCTCCTCAAAAAAGTTTTAAAAAAAGTTGAAAAAGCTCATGCAATAAAAAGTAAAAAATACAAGCAGACAATTCTAGACGCGGCACGTTGTTGCCGGTACGTGTCCTCCTTGGAACACTAGTCGAGCCTCAAAACTGACTTACGTGTGGCCCGTTTAAATCGGTGAACCGTGACAAATTGTTCACGCGTTTCCCGGTAAAAGCAAAAATTTCGTTGCGTAATCGATTATACTTGGTTATAAAGTAGTCATGAAATACGGTTCTAAAGAAATAAAATAAATATCGAAATCAATGTTACATCCGTGATTAACGGTGTCCACAGTCCGATGTTTGCATTTTTTGACATCTTTCACTTCAAAATTGTTGGAAACGTTGAAATGATGTAGAAGGGGTTGAACAGCAGGTGACATAATACAGCTATGAATACGATTCAGACTGGTGATTTTGGTCCCATATATCTATGATATATTCAACATTGTATGTTCCATGAACGATTAGGATTTAAGGATTTATAAATTAAGGATATAGGCTCACGTGGGCTGACATTGAAAGTTAGATTATATTAATGTAAAAATAAGATGCGCGCGCATCTGAGTTTAAATTTATACATGCAAGTATATATATATTTATACACACACACACACACACACATATATATATACATATATATATATATATATATATATATATATAATTATATAATATAACAATTTTCTATCGGAGAATATCTATTCTGCCAGTAATTATAAATATATCTTTATTAATAGTTATGGACGTATTGATCGTACCTTTGAAAAAACACAGTTTTTTTTTTTTTCAATATACTTAATGTTACGGATCCCTTTTTTGGTTTTACCGTGGCGTAACGCGGTAATAACAAAGTTCTAGAGATATAGAGGTATATCATTTCGATACACCTCTCCAGTTTCGTTCAATCATTTTATATAGCTGTAAATGTAAGTGTTATACATGATGTATACACTGGCAAAATTATATTTATTATCCTGCTTTTTACATGTACATAGCTCCTTGTTACGCTTTATCAATCTTTACTACCGCAATTATATGATCTTTACTCAATTTATATCTATACAATAATCATGATTGCGTATTTAGTTACACATTTGTGACCAACTTGTGTACTTTAAGAGATACTATAAATTTTATCGATAACTTTTTTATCGACAAGTTATTTAATCAAGTATAGGTTTATAATGTGTTGTCTATGGGTATGCCATGAAACATGCCGAATAGATGTTACTATGTTAAAGTGGAAATAAATTTTCACGTTATTAATGCAATATCCGATTGTTAACATCCTATCAGAACAACCCAAATATCGATTAAAGAAACAAGCTTTTCTTTACGCGATATTTAACGACTGACAATGAGTTTCTTGGCATAATGTTGCGAATGTATATGTATATATACATGTCTTTTTATAATTACTACAGTTGTACCCACTGCAAGCTGTTAAATCTTTGCGACGGTTAAATACTATCTATATACGTACTCACAAATAATTAAATTCTTAATTATTCATACATATATGAAAATATATATATTTATAGACACCTATGTATTTTATAAAATGTATTCGATTGAGATTATTATTTTTACTAATATACACATTAATCTTGAATATTGTTAAATATTTATAATGAATACTAACTCAAGGAAAATAAACCAGCGAAATATGGTTCTGTAGTTTTTTTTTTGTTGGAGTCCACTAATATCCTATAGTAAAAAACTTGGGTCTCATACCAGACCCGTAAATTATTTGTTTATAGTCCATGTGTGCAGATACAAAATTGATTCGAAAATATTACAAAAGTATGACGTTTAATAGATATTGAAATAGGGAGTGAAAGTCTGAATAGCTGGAACTGTTTCAAGTGAAAGTAAGGATGAATCATAATCGTTCCATAGGATATAACGACGTAGATACGCACGCACACGATGGAGCGTGTCCTCGAATGCGTGAATCACCGCCGTCGTCTCACGTATACGCGTCTTTTTAGCCTTGACGTAAAACATTCTTCTTCCTCTTGCTCTCGTTGCAAAATCAAACCTTGCCTCATCAAATTCTTGCTAATTGTCACACCAGTTGCCATTAAAAATTTTTAATCAATTATTATGGGTAGGCATATATGCTGTAATTAAATGAGAAACAAACTGCGTCGGTGAAAAAAGCTCCAAGGCGCTGTTCGTATTCTGAGGAATTCAACAGAATATAGTTACACAGACTGCGAGGAGAATGAGATATTAATCGCGATGAAAAAGAAAAAGGTTGAAAAAATGAAACGAATAAAAGAATCGAGTTTATAGCCATAACTCTGCAGTGCGATTTGTGGGCGGTTTCGGTACGTAGATACCATCCCGGGATTTACGAGAATTTAATCGGACAATTAATCTAATAGCTTGTTGCAACAACACCTCTCGACCGCGCAACGATGATCGAAGCGAAATAATCCCAGGAACAAGACTTGAACCGGTATTACAAATACATACAATATATCCTGGGCTTGCACGCGAAGACCCGCCATCAACAGCGAGCACAACACAGAATAAAGATGCAAAGGAGATGCCGTCGACGGAGAGATAAGAGTCGTGAAATGCGCGAAAGGAGACAATTATGATTGTCTTCGTTTCTCAAAGAATATTCATAATTATACCGTGTAGGTACATTCATTTGCTTAATTCGAATGCGCGAAACTAGTTAGACGTGTATGAGATTTGATCAACGAGTAAAATTCCCGTCCATTCGACTTTGCTAATGGATTCCCAGTCCCAGTTTCCAGGTGACGTTTGCACCATAGAGACATATGATATACAGTAAACGTCCCGTGAGCGTGATAATAATTCTCCCGTCGTCCTCTCTGTCGCTTTTTCCATGGAGTACGGGCGACGAGCTCTCTTCATAGAAGTAGCTAGGCAGGCGGACGCAGCTACCCCTCTCGTGGCCCCCACTCCATGGGAAGAGCGACAGAGAGGACGGGTGAGTTATTAATTATCATCTGTCCTTCAGAGAACTGCTTCAAAGCCGTTCACGGGACGCTTACTCTATTTTATATATTTCTATGGTTTGCACCCGGGTCATACCTACCGGCAGGCGGATCGCGAGTGCCGAAGGCACCTACGTGTGGAGTTACACCCCCGCGATACCGACATCCATTCCACCAAGGACGACAACATTCTCCACGAAACTAATTGCCAGCTATAGTTATATCAGTATACCTACGCACAAGGCGTGCATACGTACACGTATCTTTCTATAATCGGCGCTGTATGCAGGATCGACATTACAGCCCTCCTGCACTCTCTGCAAAGCCGACACAGGCACAATACCTCCGCCATTTATCTACATTCTGCGGCGAATGCCTCCTAGTGTGCGTCGATCTACACGTGGAGTATAGGCATGCATACCATACGTGTGTGCAACGTGCAACCGTATAGTCACCGTTCTGCAGCCATTACCTCACCACTACACATCTGCATCGTTATCTCTATCTACGACACGCTAAATTTATTACCGCGCGGCTTTTGCAATTTATACTTTCATTGCTCGCGAGACGCAGAGATTCGAGGTCTCAACTTGGCTTTATCGACACTTGGTTTTATACTGCCATACCTATACCTCCACAATCCACCCTTTGTACGTTGTACATATATACTTATATATATATTATACATATAGCTATCGGTTTGAAACCTGCCATTCGGAGCTTCTGACTGTTTAATTATGACTGTTATCCAACCTGGGAGCTAAAATAAGAAAGACAAATGTTCGTTAGATAAAATAAATAAGTGAACTCACAGTAATTGCATTGCAGGTGGCTCGGAAGAATTTTAAAGTAACACCTTATTCACATGCCCAAAACAGTCGTGAGGGTCTCAAAAGATTATGGCAAAGTGGAATTGAAAAAAAAAAAATAATGGATCGCCATGAGGGAGTAAAGATACAGATACATTTATTTCAAAAAGTTGTCTCGTTTGGGAAAAAGGAAACAAGCAAACTGCTGCTAGGAAATCTACATCCCAATAAACATTGACATCGGTGGTCCCAGCCACTCTGTATAAGTACCACCATTGCAAGGCAAGAAATCCTAACTGCACCGATAGGCAGCAGAATATAAATCCAAATCAGCACCGAAACACCACGTTCGACGTAAAGTCCTTTTGTAATATCTGGATGCAACGAGGAGACTCCCAGTGCTACAAGCAGCGGAATAGTAACGCAAAATCGTATCACAATTTGGTCAGAAATGACAATTCAATCATTTCGACTCGAAGGTTATCGACTGACACTGCGCCAAAACTTATGTGCCTACATGTTTCAATCTCCGGCACAGTTCTAAACCGTTTGTAAGACTTGAACCCAGCTTATCGAGCGTTGTTAAGCATGGTGAAATCCACAACATAGCCAGCGCCTCGTTGCTAACGACACCGTCAAATGTCGATCGGGATGTGAGACAGCTAGATAGTGAAGGTGCTCGTATTTTACATTACAAATTTTGTGAATTTTCTAACCATTGAACCTCGCTATTCTTATCTTTCATCTGAGAATAAACACTGGACCAAATAGTGATTACTCTGTATTCAGGTAACGTATGTAATAGCTTTTTCTTTCGCTGGTATCCAGTAGCCATGATTCCTTAATGACGCAAGACAACGTCGCGTATACAGAGCAAATTGCTAACGACTGCATGGTCCGTCGTCTAATGCGCACGCGCTACAATACGAGAGCGGCTATTTTCAGTACGACTAGCCGTCATAAATTTATTTTATACAACAACTGTTGTCGTTAAATACAACTGCCAGCGACAACTGTCAACATTTTCAGGTTAGGTTCATGATGGTTGGTCACTCTGGGAAACTAACTCGAATTTTTATCAGACGACGGATCATGCAGTTGTTAGCGTTTCACGCTGTATATGAGTAATCTAGTTAGGCAGTGAATGAAACATGTTGCGCTGGGAAATCGATAGAGATCTTAACTCGTGACTCTCCGTGGCTGCTGCAACACTTTTAACGTCTAGGAGGTGATCGCTTCGTGTTAATTCCTTAGGCATGTCGCTGATTGAGTATTTCTATTCCAGATCCCTCATGGGTATCAAGGACTGGCGACTTTCACGAGATAGAAATTATGAAGCGAGAAAATGTCTATAAGAGAGCAACGATACAGTTCCGAAATCAGGTATGAAACCGGTGACGACAGATCAACAAACTTCGATGAGTCGGATTCCGACATCAAGTGTACCAGCACCCCAGTGAAAAAAATTGATCTAGTACATCTTCGTCAAAATATATCGGCCCCTCTGAATTGTGACTCGGAAGAATCGACGGATGTCAAGACCTCCGTAACGAGACCTTTACCCAAACGGAGAAGCGCCCAAGTTTTGAAGAAGCAAGGAGTTCCCAGAACTCGTAGAACTGGGATCGAGAAACAGACGGGGAAAAGACAAATACGGTCGAAGAGGCGAAGACCAGAAGAAAGCAGAAACGATGATCGCGGGAAAGTCGACGAGAAAACGACGACAAGGAGACCTCGTGCCACAGACGGAAATGCGGATTCAGAAAGCCGTAGGAGGGCGGAAAATCTACAGAGACAAAGTGAGTACTCTGATGACACATTTTTTCAGTAAACCCAACAACGGCGATTCTCGGGTACAGATTCGTTCTCTTTACATTGAAACATTCCAGAAAAAGCAGCTGATGAACTACCGATTGCGGAACTATTGCGAAATGCGCAGGAAAATCAAAAAAACAAAACAAGGTATGAGGAGCCATCGCCCATGCTGGAGTTGACAACTGACACGATTTACGTTCAGGGGAGAAACGGGTTCAGTGCAGTGAAAATTAGGAAAAGCAACAAGGTCGAAAACGCCACTGAAAGGTTTTTGAGGCCTATACACGTCGCAATCAAAATGCACAATCTATCCAAATGTGTGATGATCTGGTGCCAGGGCCTTCTCGGCGGTATCGCCTTGACTCAGATCCTCTTGGTGAGTACGGAAGTTGATCAAAGTTTATTTACCGTTAGGGGGTCGTTCGTACTACACGTGATGCTGTTGGGGGGGGGGGGGGGGGCGGATGATCTGTGCTATCGTCACGATTGCTGACGAGGGTAAGGAATATTCCGTAAATGAGCGTCACGGGGGGGGGGGAGGGGTTAAAATTCCGAAAATGAGCGTCACGTGTTTTATGAACGGCCCCGAGGTATGAACTTTTTCAGATATGAAGAAAAGGAATTAACTTTAAGGCTGATCTGATAATTCTAGGTAGCAAAAATGGAGGCTGATCCCAGTCTACTCGCGCTAATAAATGCCACTAACTACCCCCAGATAATATCAGGGATATTTTTATTTCTCGTCACAATAAGTCTTCTCTCTGCGATGGACAGGTACGAAAGTGTATAACAATATTCATTACGTATATTCGCTGTATAAATTGGCTTATGCTCCACGTCGATCTTCATTTCTGCAGCGTGCATGATGTTGTAATACTTGTGAATTTTAGAATTGATTTTGGACATTTCGACCTGGACCAATTTTGCATGATTTCTTACCGCCGTTGCTTGGCAATAGTTATACTTCTGCTGTACCTTGTAGCGATCTGTATTCACTTGACGGAGACAGACCAATATAAAAATTCAACAACTCTTGATCAAGGAACACGGCAAATTGACACGGTGAGCCTTAGCGTAGTTTACAAAGTTCACATCGAGTTATAAATATTTCGTGTTACCACGAGCATAACTGAAATTCTTTAAAAGATTTAGCGATCTTTTTGCATGTCACTTGACGAAAATTTTCCGGTCTATTTTCACCTCAGATCCGAACCGTCGATGATGAATACACCGTCCAAAGTAATATGTACACTTGGAAATACGCACTTTGCATCGTGGCCTGGGTCTGCATTGCATTTGGGCCGACTGACGACATGACCACAACGCATTTGGAAGCTCTACTGGAATATGCCAAGTAACATGCAGATCGAAGCTTCCCAAGGTTGAACAAGCAATTGAGCTGAAACATTCGACTATCAGCTATAGCACAATAGTTTCTAGTTTACACATAAATATAAATAAATGTTGCGATGCTATGGTCAACACTAGATTCTGCATTGACGTCAGATGAGGCGGTAACCCAATGCAGAGTAGAGCAACAATACAAAAGAGCTAATACCAATTATTAGAGTTTCTCATGGCGAACAGTAAGTTGAGGCAGTCCATGACTGTGCTCAGCTCAAGACAGTTATACCGATTTCATGATGAGTTACTTGTGCACACCCAAAAAATTGAATGTAACGTGATAACGGTTTACTAAAAAATGAACGCAGCAGCCGTATACACTGTATAACATTTTTCGATGCGTACTTATATAGACTACAATTTGGTGTCAATTTAAGACTATCTTCGGTAAATTTTCAAATTGACCCCAAAAATCGGTCGATAAACGTTCACACCAGCCAATTTGAACAATAAAATTTGTACAGTGCTCGTCATATATTACTGTATCCTACTGAATATAATGACTAGTCGAAAGTTCTCACAATTTCACAGTCAACATTTGTAATGTAAAAGCAGGTGAGTTACTAAGCGAGTGCAATCTCTAGCCGTGTGAAATCAAATGCAGTAAAAGTGTACAACCCATCACCATATCTCTAATTGAAGGACATCAACTATTGATGAAACACGAAAATTAGTTTTTGCACAAGCTTTGGTATAAGCTAATAGAGGAATTACAATGTTATGTGTATATATATATTTAAGTTATAAGCGTGACTCTTATAACTTAAAAGGGTTGCGGAAATAATAATTCCTGAGTCTCAACGACTTGGGTTGATGTAGAAACGATACTAAAACATTATATTAACACCAATCACAAATAATTACATAAATAATAACAAAAATAATTATAACACTTATAGTCACCTAAATCAACAACAATGTCGGTTTTGACGATCGGGATTGTAGGCTTAGTTGACAATGATGAAAAGAATAATTTACAATATAATTTACAATATATTTTACAGAGCATTCACTATGACGCTAGTGGATGTCTCGAGCGCCTGTCAATCACTCCCCTCTCTCCCGAGGCGATGATTCCGCGATGGTCACTCTTGGTTATCCTTTCCGTAACCCGTTCAGCGTGTTTGTTGTTTTTCATAGATAAGTTTGGGTAAACAGGCCACAAACTTACATCCCCCCTTCCTGGAGAGGATTGGTTAGGATCTGGGACGGGTTGTGAATATGGGACCATTTTGCTTTTGTGAAAAATATTTACATCTTTTTTTCTTGTACTGATATCAATTTCATAAATGGATTTAGATATTTTTTTTGTAATTTTGAATGGTCCAGTTCGGACGGGATCTAATTTTTTTCTATTTAATTTATTCCCATTTTGTATATACACTAAGTCATTTTCGTTATATTCTATTGCATTTGTGTGAGTGTCGTAGTATAATTTATTCCTGTTATGCGATTTTATGGAATTTTCTAATGCTTTTGCTCTATTGACATCTAAATTTTCTTTTGTGTTTTCATTTAATTCCTTTGGAATTATTGACCTGTCCATTCCCGAGAGCAAATAGTTTGGTGAAAAACCTGTAGAGCTATGTACTGTATTATTATATTCACTTATGCATTGTTCGGCATTGTCCATGATTTATTTTGGTTTTCGTAAAGTTTACAGCGAATTCTGTTTACTAATGTTTGATTTGTACGCTCGTTTTGTCCATTGGAAAACGGACAATCTACCGCTGTGAAAATCAGTGTTATATTTTTTTCTTTCAAATATTTCTTGAATTCTTTGGAATAATTTGGAACAGGCCACAAACTTACATATATATATATATATGTATATGTAGCACAAGATTCATCTACACCACGTAAGCGTAACACTAGAAACACGTGAACCAGATTTGAGAATAGGAATTTGGAAATAGAGAGATAAATAAATAAGTAAACCCTGTGTATTTTTATCGCGGGACTTTAAGCGAATTCTCCAGCTAGATTCAATTGATTCGTTGGAGGAAAGTCAAACTAAAATAGACGTTGGGGTGCCGGCTATAATAGTAATAGATATATTCAGAAACTATCGGTATTCGAATTATGACTCTACAAACGTTATTCAAAGTAAACAAGTAAAGTAAATACACTAGCACTAATATGACTAAAATTTATAAAATTAATCGCATTTACTAATAAATATTATCATTTATGGGTCATAGGGGTCATCTGAATCATATAAAAATGGTGACCTAAGTTTCATACACAAGCGGGAACATACATACACATTACTGTTCCTTACATACACACAGTCATACGTAGTTCAACATCGCAATATATAAAGTGATCTTGAACACAATTCAAGCGTATTTCTAGCGAAAAGCAATTGCATGTAGTCTGAAGACGCTGAAAGCAACGAATCAAATATTACAGACGCGAAACAGTAGAAATGTCGTATAGTTTCAGAGTTGTGAATTCCACGAGGTTCTATGTATATATAATATGATGTTTATTTGCTCCCTTATCAGGGGTACATCTGCGGACTCCCGTTCCGCTTACACATCCTCTCTTAACCTCTACTTCACTTATATTCTATACTTATAAACTATGTAACAATTTTGTTTTACACATTTGTTTTTTTTTCCTTCTTTTGCCTCCCCTCTCTCTTCTCTTCTCCCTCTTCTTTCTCTCACACTCAGGCTCTCACACACTACCCACTATCTCCTCACTCACTCTTGCATCCTTCATCTTTCATCCCAGGACCTCCGTTTCCGCTACACTTTTCTATTTTCCCTATTACTCTGCTTTTTCTTCCACCCCTCCTCTTATCTTCTCTATTATTTTCAACCATCTTTCTCTTTGTCCCTCCTCCCCCAAAACATCCCCCCTCATCTCTTGCCAGCCTGTCTCTATCCCTAGCCCCGAGCATCCTTCCCACACATGTTCCCATTTCTCCTGCTCCATCCCACATATACCGCACACCTTATTTTCTCTCTTCTCCCAATACCTATATCCCTTCAGCTCATCTCCTAGTCTATATTTTGCTATCCTTCTCCACCTTTCCTCACTCCACCCTTTTTTAAGGTATCCTGGCACTCCCTTTCCCTTAACAAACTTATATTCCTTGTTACTTCTCGACCCTACAATTCTTTCCCATCTCTCTTCCTTCTGCCTCCTTCTTTCTACTTTTACTAAATCCTCGCCTCTCATTGCACCCATCTCCGATCTTCTCTCCACCTCCACCATTTCCCATCCTCTATCTTCGAAGAAGTCTCTTCTCTCCGCTTCCCACCCCATTAATCCTCTCCCCACTCTCACCCTTTTCCTCATTTCCATTCTACATCTCCATGCTAACTCCCCGCCTTTTCCTTCCTCTAACCTCTGTTCATAACCCCATGCTCTCATTCCTGCTCTTCCTTCCAACATATCCCTTTGTAATTCCTCCCTTACCATGTACCCTGCCACCCTCCTGGACACTCCAAGAACCCATCTTAAATATCTTTCCTGCATATCCTCTACTTCTTTTCTTCTTTTTCACCCCCAAATTTCAACTCCATAACTAATCACAGACCATACCAACTTATCAAACAACCATATTCTTCCACCCCCGTTCCTTTGCGAATTTTCTTTTTCCTATTCCCCATACCTGCCCCATTACTTTTGCTCCTTTCCTAACCCTTTCCTTAACATGCTCACCTTGTTCCCCATTTGCTTTCATCACATACCCTAGGTAGTTATACTTACCCACCTCTTCTATTTCCCTACGCTGCCGATTCCAAAACACTTTCCTTTTCCTCCCTCCCCCCTTCCTGCACCTCATTATTTTCGTTTTCCCCGTATTAACCTCCGACCCTTTCCTACTAACATACCTTTCCAATGTCCTAATCATACCTTTCATATCATCCTCATCCTTTGCCAGCAACGCCACGTCATCCGCGTACGCCAATGCATATACCTTCTTCCCCCCCGATAAATCTATTCCACCCCACCTTCCTTTCTCTAGTTCGTCCTCCATATCCGCTGAAAACAGCACGAATAACAATTGACTCAGTGGGTAGCCCTGCCTTACTCCCTTTTCCGTCCAAAATTTTTCCCCTACCTGTTTCCCCACTCTTACCCTTCCCCACGTTTCTTTTAGCACCTCCTCACATCTTCTTACCAATCCTTCCCTCACCCCTCTCTTCCTCATGTCTTCCACTAACTTCCCGCGGTCGACCGAGTCAAAAGCCGCCTTGAAATCCACGTACATTATTATTAATTTCCCTTTATTTTTAGCTATTTCCCTACTTATCAAATAATTTATCACGTATATGTTATTTATCGTTCCCCTTCCTGCTCTGAATCCCGCCTGACTTTCCGGCAAAAACTTTTTGCTCTCCACCTCTTCCTTTAACCTTTTTTCCAATATTCCCACATATATTTTATACGCCGTCGGTATTAATGTAACTCCTCTACATTCTTCTACACTTTTCCCTTCCCTCTTTTTTACTATTGGTACAACCACCCCTTCTTTCCAGTCCTCTGGCCACCCTTCTCCTCTCCATACCCTCTGTCACACTCCCCACAACTCCCTTGTAATTTCTGCACCCCCATAGTTCCAAGCTTCATTAGGAATCCCACCTCGAGGTTCTATGTATCTTCTCCGTATGCCTGAGCGTCGAATTGATAATGAACAGATCCTGCTAATCTATTCTAACAATAAGACGAAAAGTTAAAGGACTCTATGTATTGCAAAAAAGAAGATTAACTCCTTGGTATTTTTTCATGGTATTTCTCACGGATTATGAAAAACGCTGGTATGAATTTATCGAGACGCTATTCCGACGTAATTTCACATGAGGGAACGATCGCGCTTAATCGCGTCTAAAGTTTCTGGGATCAAATCAGAAGCTGCAAAAGAAAAAGTGACAATTTATCATTACTAGCAGGATTACAGTATCAAGCTAAAGCTTGTCTGACTAATTCAGTCTTCTTGAGGACGCGTATAGAAAGAAGCATCCAGCCTGTTGTTGAATTGATTGATTGTGCATGCATCAATGACTGCATTTGGAAGTGAATCTCACACTGCCACCACTCTGTTACTAATAAAGTTTTCCTGTGAGTTTCTATTGAATGGACTGCGATCGAGCTTTAGATGGCCCCATTACTGCGTATTCCTTGATAGCCTGAAGAACTCCTCCCCATTCATATCACACGGTCCGGTTAGTTAATTTCTCTCTTCAGTCTTAATGTTACTGATAGTAGATTCAATTTTTACAACCTTTCATTATAATCCAGGTGTCTCAGATCTATTAGTAGTTCCGTTGCTATTCTCTGGGCTTTTTCTAGAAGTTCGATATCCCCGCAAAGTAGAGTGTCGATATTATATTTGCGGAATCCAGTGATGGCCGGACGTAGGTCTTGTAAATTTTCATGAACAAATCCGATATAATGCATGTGAAGGCTTTCTTTATCCTGGAACTTACAATTAGTTGAACTTATTGGCCACGCTATTTATGTATTCTCACCATTTGAGATCACAGGTGATCGTTTTACCAAGGTCCTTTTGAGAGGTCCTTATTGCCATATGGTTGCATCCAAGAAAGTTTACAATATGTGGGTTATTTTAACCCAGATGCATCATAATTCACAACACACTTGTCTTCATTCGGCATAAGAGCAGCCACTTAGATGGCTGCTGATGCAGTTTGTATAGAATTTCCTGTAGATCTTGGGCTTCATCGGCATAGGCTTGGGACTCTTGGGTGAGTGGGTTTCCGTAGAACTGTCACGTCCCAGCCGGTAATCATGGCGGCGTCCTCTCCGCATTATAAATTACCGACGTGCAGTTTACCATAATAGCATCTAACACACTGTTAAGTTCTTAGATCTGTATCGACCCACACAGTTACCATCATAGTGTACAAGGAACACCCTTGTAATGATAATTTTCACGCATATACCATCAGTTATTAAGTAAAACCAAGCTCGTAGCTATGCAATGCTGAGCAGCATATACCATGAGTATCTCCAGATGCAGAACGATGTGTGCGCCTTATTCAAACAACCTTAGTTCTCTTATTTCTGGTTGAGCACCAAGGTTTCTCTCTGAGCACCATATCCCACCATGGCCATCCCAAACATCAAGGATTATTTATCGAATTTTGGTACCCTTAAAAACTAATGTTTGACGTTTGGGATGGCCATAGCAGGAAACGAGGCTGAACATGAGCGGTAACTCCATAGTTGCTTCAATAAGGCACAAGCTTGTTCTGCGTCTAGGGGTATGTATTTTCACATTTGAACGTCATATCTGCTAACTGAAACGTGAAAAATGTGAAAAAGAAAAACCATGACCAGTTCACAAACTCTCTATTCCTAGAAACGGGAATCTACAAGGCTCCCTTTCAGCACCAGCTGATCGGCCCTCCTAGGCAAATCGTCTTGTGCTGATTTACCTAAGAACCTAAATCACTAATAAAAAGTCCCTTCTCAAAATCCAGCTCCTACTTCTACCTTTCCAGAAATCTCGAAAAACAGAAAGCTGAACAAAATTAAATATCTATTTGTAGAAAACTAAATAAAACTTAGAATAAAATTATACTTCAACCACACCAAAACCAATTTCAAAATTTACGTACAGTACAAATCAACTAAAATCAAACAACTCTTAGTTTCAGAAACTCCGTACTCAAGTATTGTTACTACAACTGCAATTAAAGAATTTTCCGAGTTTTCAGATTTCGTTAAAACCTAACCTCCAAGAATTGTTCGAAATGACTTGTTCCTTATCAAAAAATGTGTATTTTAACCAAGTATATGTGGAAACTTTTAGTACTTTTCGTATCTAGAGTGTAAAACACGGTTCTACACCCCGAGTGTACAAAGGTTTTTAGCTAAACAAAAAAAATAAACTGATATCGGCCTCCCCTGAAGAACAATATTAGTTGATTGTTAGAAAGTATAAATGAACAATAACTCTCCTAACGATGGACTGAACCGATTATTCTAAGAATCAACCTAACCTCAACTATGAATGCGAGTGATAATGATTCCGGGAATTTGGGTCCTTTTTCATTTTACACATACCGGTGTGAAAAACGGGATTTTACACCCGCAAAACGGACCGTAAAATCCCATCAAGATCCGGAGCAGCGAATCGCCGCCAAGTACCCGCAGGCCGGCGAGCGCTAGCAGAGAATCTTTACCCTGACCAAATAAAGCCCGAAATCAGGATGTCATATCTCCGGAACGTGTAAATGATTTTCAACAAAACTCACAGGACCTAAAGAGCTTGTCCATCTGACCTTGCACTATAAATTTGATTGAAACCTGCCCACCAGTTTTAAAGTTATTAACAGTCAAAGTTGATGTAAAATGAAAAATATTCTTCTTCTTCTTCTTCTTCTCCGCCCCTAGGCTTGGGACCTCAATAAGTGACGAACGGCTACACGGATTGAGTTCAAATTTAAACGAGGATTCACTGCTATCGAAATCTCGCTCCCTATTAATTCAGAAGTAAATCCGAAAATGCAGTCCAACGAAAAAAATTGTTGAAAACTTGAGGCACGGAACGCTGCTTGGGAACTCATTATGTATCGAACCGCTATGCATATTGAACTTTGAATTTGAAAATATAGTGAAAGCCATTAAAATCTTGAAGCCTATTGATTTTGATGTGAATCAGAACACGGAATCAGACGTTATTAACATTCTTCAGAAGACTTATTAAGAGTGAACCATCGTGGCCGCCATCTTTGTAGTCGACGGCAGAGTTGACTGGTGATCGATGAAGGAACTTCCGTGGTCAGGAGCATACACATTAGGATGGTCCTTATTTGGAGTGTTTTCGAATTTTCCTGCGGACAAGGTAGAAAAAGTTTGCAAATAAATCAATAAAAAAGTACGCGAAACCGGGAGCGTGTAAGCCAACCCTAAGTACTCCCGCCAAGGCCATGAATTTTCCCGTGTAATTTCAATGGGAATTCGGACTAACTGCACTATTTTATTCGCCCACGCCTAAATCCTATTTTGAGAAATCTGAAACTTGGCATATGTTTTTCCTATATCCATAGATATTCTATAAAAACTTGGGCGATTTACAACGATGAAATTAACAAAGTACCAGCGCATCAAAGTTGTGTCTTAAAGTAAAAAATCACCATTTAACGAAATAAATGGATTAATAAATAATATTAAACAATTAGATATATTATTCCAGTTACGAAAATTTGCAAAAAATGTTTTCAAAAATAGTTCGACACAAATATCATATATCATTAGAGTGGTCTTCAGAAAGCTTATCTGGAAAAGATCTGAAGATTGGCTACAAAAAAAAAATTAGAAAATTCTCCGAATCTTGCAGATGAACAAAAACACTCGTGACGATGATCGATTGCGAACTTCAAGTAATGAATAATGAGGGCGAATTAGGAATAATTACTGATCGATTTGTGATTAAATTATAAATGATTCATCTTTTTTGTACCTTCAATATTTCAAGAATTTTTCTGCCATGGTTTGAATTGTTTCAGGAGTGTCAACGTACAAAGCCATGATTTTTTCCTCATTTCCCCGCTACAATGGAAATACTGTTCAAATAGCTGATGTAGTTCATTTTTCACATACATTTTTCATCATCAGTGATTATTAGCGGTTCCTGCCCAAATTAAAAACTCAAAATGAATTTATGCTCACAGGCACCCGTTTTAGTTGAACTAAGTAGAATGCTGAAATTTTGGACCAATTTTTTCTAATTTCTTTTCATCCGATCTAGGGGGTGCTGAGTCGGTTCAAATACAAAAATGACGTTTTTAAGGATCAGTCAAATAATTATACTAAACAATGCTACATGCATTGCTTCTTGTATTGTCAAACTGATGGCCCTCTCAAAATCAAGCGTGTAACCGACGCATCAATCAACCTTCAGCGTCAGAGGTTCTGTAAAATAAAAAACGATTATTTCGAAAATTGCTTTCCAATATCTCATATGAGTTGTAATTTGAGAAAATGAGATACAGAAAATCATGAGCAAGTTATGCGTAGTCATAGTTTGCACGATCAAAACACAACAATTCACAGATAGTGACGAGCTGAACGAAAATCCTGAACGAAACGACATCAGAGTTTGCGCACACGGACATCATAAGATTTGTGAGTCGAATTGAAATCTGAAAATGAATCACGCAGCGAATTGAAGATCTCTCCCAGCGCTCTTCCCAGAACGTAACAGAACTTCGTTAAGATTATTCTTTGAAGAAATTATTCTTCTTTTTCTCCTTTTGATTGGTGCACGTTAAACCTTAATTATACGTGGGATGAAGTGAAAGTTGTGTATTGGCCATTCTACCAAATCCTGTACGCAAATCTGGCCTCCAAATTTTTGATTTTTTTTTATGTGTTCTTCTTTAGTGTTCTTATTTAGATGTCAACAACGAGATTTCTCGAGTGTGAAAGATCTCTGAGTTCAGTTTTCGTAATTATCGGATTCTTCGAAATTTATCAATGTATTAAACGGTTCAAAAAATGCCTTAAAGAAAAAGTTGAAAATGCGATTTTCGATCAGAATTTTTCGAAGATGATGGGGATTTTTTCTCACTTGTCATTTTTGACCCAAAATTCAAAAAATAAACCTTAAAATGTCAATTGAACCATGTTCCCAAACGTTTTTTGAAAATTAAATTTTTTCTCTGACAATTCAAGAAATTTCTGATGAAAATCACTTCTAAAAATTTTCGGATCGTTTAACTCCAAGGCACAGTTTATAATATCAGTGAAAAATGGTGAAAATAAGCACACAAATTTTATTTAAACCGAAACCGTAACATCAGAAATTTCCCGAACCTTCAGAAAAAGGAATCCGATTTTCAAAAAACGATTGAGAACATGGCAGAATTGACTTTTTATGTTTTATTTTTTTAATTTCACCCTTAAAATGAAAAGTGAAAGAAATGATCATCACTTTCCGAACCGTTTAATAACTGTAAAATTTCAAAGCTAAATCTAATAATCACGAGAACCCGTATTAACTGACGTCATACACGAGAAATCGCTTTGTTGACATCTATATAAAGTGAAGAACTCATATAAAAATCCATAATTTGGAGGCCGGAATTGCGTACAGGATTTGGTGGAATTGCGCAGTATATAGTACAGTAATAATAAAAGTACAATGTTCTATATTGTTATACAGTGTAAATCAACACTTTTTGTGAGTATTTTGCAACAACCACATCAGCACTTTCTGCTCGTGTATTAGTGTCAAGTTTACGTAAGACGCGGTTTGACCGATTCTATGCTTAGTAAGCCCTTTGACTTCCTGCGATGCATGAAGTCGTTGTTCAGGTAGCAGTCCAGGTTCTCACTTTTCGGTTGATCATAGGAATCGCAGCAGAGCGGATTCTAGTCTATACCCGGTTAGTGAAAGTCGCCCGTCCTAAGGCCATCTTCATATCTTCAATAACCTTATGTATTGTCCTTTTCTCCCATTCGATATACTCCCTCAACGAGGTATTTGTGCTTTAGTACTTCCACATCCAACCATATCGCTTCCAGTTCCTAATCAAGTAGTTCCACTCTAGGCGTCGTTGGGATATGATTATCTCCTATCAACTCCTTAGCTAATACAGTTGGGTCTGCCATTAGTGCTGCCCACAATAGCGCCACTTCCCCAGTTGTATGCGTGAACCCTTTCCCCCCACTTCTCAGAAAATTATCGCTAGCTATGATTTCTCATATGATTCTCTTAATAGTGCCGTCAAATAAAACTTCTTTTCGTCCATATGTATGTAGTTCGGACAAAAAAATTATATTCAACACGAAGCGAACAACAAAACCGCCGGGGAGCGCGGAGGTCGAAGGTGGGGGAACGCCGATTCGCCGAAAAACTGTTCCCCTTTCATCCCTGCCCGGCACTAATGTGAAACCTATCTGTGATGCAACTCCACCTCCTCGCTTCCCTTCTCTATCCTTCCGAAACAGCTGGTAATCTGGTATACTAACTAACCCGTTTGGTAGATGCTGTTTCAACCATGTCTCCATTACCACTGTAACTGTAGGGTCTACGTTATTTACAACCCGTTGGAAATTATCCATTTTTACGATCATCGACGCCGGATTGACATTTAGGACATCGACGTGGAGAAGTGGTCCTGTTAGTTTTTTGTTGGGTTGGATAGACTATGACCGCCGATACTATTCGTTAGTGGTGGGGGTAGCCTGGCCTTGATGTTTTCAATTTAAAAAATCTTAGGTCTGTTATTTATGAACTTGATATTCATGTCCGTTTCTCCGGCAGCCGCTCTCCGGGCCAGCTCCACTCTTAGATTATCCAGTTGGGCTCTCTGTTTGACTGTTATATCATTTCTGAATTTTATCGCATTGAGCAGTTCCTGAGATGAGATAAGAGCTTGCTTTGCTATCTCCATCGCAGGTAAAATTACCAACATGATCCTGTTCTTTTTAGATATTTCCCGTCCTTGCCGCAGTACCTTAATTAATCTTTCTTATAGGCACCTGCAAGTTACCGAGAATAGTGCCAACCTGCACAGTATCTGAAGCTCGCTTCTCATCCGTATTTGTGCGGTCTTCAGTAATCCCTAGAATTATGATGTTCCTAGCACATCTTTGCTTTTCGGCTACTTTTTCAATAAATTCCTTCTCATTAATACTACCTCCTGGGTCTGCTATCACCGATTTAAGTTCTTCATAATCCACTGCCTTGGGTAGTATATCCATACCGTAGTCTAATCTCATCCAATTCTCTCTTTATATCAGTGATTTCGTCGAGCTCCTGCTAGTTCCTCTCCGAATCCTTTTTAAAAGCTTCCAGAGCTTGTGAGTACTTTCCAAAGCTACGGAATCACCTGCGAGTCTTCCTACCGTCATAATTTGTCGAACTTCCCTTGCAGACTATTCAGAAACTTATATCAGCATCTCCGGAAGAATTCCTACATTCCCGGCAGTTCATCATCAGCGTTCTCTTCTTTATCTGCATGAAGCAAGTCTCAGTGGCAGATATTGAGGTACATTCACCGCAGTATTGGGACCGGCATATCTCACAACTCCATATAACAGCTAGTGTACGTCTACTGAATGTACGCCATCTACATAACCTCATAAGTCAGGCGGATTTTCGGCGTAGACATAGTAGTACGCAGTTAGCCCTGCTCTAACTAAATGATGATGTCAAACAAGCAATTGCTTCTCGTATGGTCACACTCTAACAGTATTTTTGAAGTTATACTTCTTTAGGCGCGTTATGAAAAACTGATGAGAGTGAAATTTCAAGATGCGCGCGCATCACTGTAACACAAAATTGTAACACAAAATTAACAGGATGAAGTTGCCCACTCAACCGAATTCATTAAGTCTCGAGTCACAACACGTGTTTTATTTTCATACAAGTGCGAATTATATATGTGGCAATAAAATATATTCAGTAGTGATTTAAATTGAATATTTGGATTAATATTATTTACTATTTGTGAATATTAGTGAAAAAATTGTGCTAAAATACTTTTTCAAGTACTCCAATATAATTGAGGTTAGTTATCCGTATGTATTATTTATTGATATAAATTAAAATATCATTATTTAATATAATTAATACTAAATATTATTAAATTATCAATGTTGAATATTTATTATTGGTTTTTTAATATTTACAAAATAAAGAAATAAATTTAATAGAACATTTAATAAAAAGTTCGTGACAAAAATTTAATAGATTATTTGAATATAATGTAAGACATCCGTTATTTGTTTTATTGTTTTTTAATGATGTCAAAGAAGTATAACTTCTCACGCGCGTACATAAGTACACGCACCCATTTTTTTTTTCTATTGCCGTAAGGTTTGACACCATCTGTCATGCAAAGCTACAGGGCAAATTGAAAAATCTTGGCTATTCTGCCTATGTCCTCGAGTGGTTTTGTCGATATTTGTGTAGTGGTCAACAGGCCGTTCGAGTTGCGGGTGGTTCTGTTTCTTCCTTGGATGAAATTAACTCGGCGGTTCCGCAGCAGTGTGTGCTTGGCATATTATTGCTTTCTATTTTTGTAAATGATCTTTCAGTAGTGATTCGTAATTGTAAGTACATTCTTTATGCGGACGACCTTCAAATTTATTTCTCGCTTCTCCGACGGATATCAATACAGGTATCAGATGAGTTTCTGAGGTTGTACAGGCCATTTCTGATTGGGCTACAAATAACTGTCGAAAAATCAACTTCCACAAGACTAAGGCGCTACTATGTCGTACTGCTAGGTTTATAAATCAGCTTAATGCCACCCCCCCCCCCCCCCCTAACTCATATTATAGACGGAAATCATTGTATAAATTATGTTAATAAAGTTCGGGATCTTGATCACGCGATGATACCTACCCTCTCCTAAAATGAAGATGTTACAAAAGTCTGCAATAAGGTTAACGGCGTATTAAATCAAATACAAATTCAATAGGGTGACATTTTCAGTTACACTTTGCAAACATCTAATGACTGCATTTATATTCCCGTACGCCTCGACTACTGTGCAGCTGTATAGGTACAACAATTTGTCATGCATGGTTCATAATAGGCTTCCGCGTTTCAAGAAGTTCTAACACTTTTTTTACATGGGTTGTGACAACCTAAAAAATCCATTGTCACATCTTCACTAGCTTAATCATTTTAATCACACGGTATTGTGCCAAGTTAACTTTTATACCAAAATAGCATCCTATAATTTTTGGGGTGGCTGATTAAGGATCTGAAATTAAATTTGAAAAATTCAAAATGGTGGGTCCAATACGACGGACAAAAATTTCAAATATGATCGAATCCGCTCAAAAAACTCTATGCAAGGGTTTTCGGTGTAGTTGATTGCAAATCTGAAATGAAGTTTTGAAAATTCAAGATGGCGGATCCAGTATAGTGGACGGAAATTTCGGATTAGATCAAATACGATTAAAAAACTCTGTGCAGGACTTTTCGGAGTCGCTGATTGGATTCGCAATACTGAATATTCGAAATCTGTTTTCAGATTCGTAATCAGCAACCCCAAAAACCCATGGACAGAGTTTTCTCTCCGATTTCGATCAGATTTCAAATTTTCTAAAATCCAATTTCAGATTCGTAATCATCAGCCCCAAAAACTTATAATTCATGGAAAGCATGTTTATGTGTAGAGAGGTAACTTTCGCGGAAATGAATTATTTCTTCGATTATCGCGATTTTTTTCAATCAATTTGTTTCTAACAATAATAATTTACTTTATATCTAAATAAACACTCTAGAATATTCAAAACCCATTAATATCATACTATCAGAATAGAAAAAAAACCGTAAAGAAATATGTTTAAAAAGTTCTCTAAATATACAAAAAATGGATATAAAATGGATGGTAAGAATACTTACCACAATGACTCAAAGGGTTAAAGCCGCTCCAAATTATGAGCATTTAAAGTTGTACTTTTTAAAAAAAAATATCAGTATTTTACCCTTTTGCAAATGCTGGTATTGTGGAGATTTCTATGCTGGTGCATAAATTTCGGCTAGTGCGAGCGATAGGAAATTTCGCCTTCCAAAAATGGGGTACACTCCACTGCCCCTCGGTATACAAAAATGGATTTTTCTAATCTAACGTCACGAGGTTAAACATTTCATTCAAATTACAGTAAGAGGAAGCTGTCGAATTTTCCACACTCAAGCTTACGAATCAGAAAAAATTTCATTACAATCCCTAAATGTATTGACAATTAGGCATCGAGATTAGGTATTGATGTGATAAAATTACTTTTCAAATTACACGGAAAACAAGCATATTGCAACAGAAGGCTTTTTATTTGGAACCCAGCATTGCAAATTAAATCGGGACTGATGAATGAAAATATACCTCACCCAGCATGCTTTTCTGCGTTATACATATTTTCTTGTGTCAAGCTAAAAATAATCGCCAGACGCGTAAACTTTTTAGTAGAATAATTGTTTGATGCCAATCTAATAGGGCAATCTTCTTTCGTGTAAAATATACCTCATAAATTTTTCACACTTACGTTTCTAGGGCACGTTAAAATGCTTTCTTATAAATTATAACGATTATTTCGACAATTTAACTCTCGTAACATTAAAATTGGCGGCATCATTGTTCGCCAAAGCGAAGCTATTGTCGGCGTAGTATGTGCCGCAATATTTGTGCATTGTAGATCAAAATCGATGTAAGTGATGTTCAACGATATGTCATTATACATTACATTCACACACTTTTAAACAATGATACTGATTTTGCTTCCCTACCGTTCATTCGCATCGTATGCCATGCAGCTGATGGATTGTTTACAAAATTGAATCATATACCGTACTACAGTGTGATTATAGCTAGACGGGTATATCTCCTCATTTACATCTCTACATAAGTTTCGTATGGATCGAGCAACTTTCCATCTCACTTTTATACTCATACAAATCTCTTATACCATCGACCAAATATAGCGAAATCGACGCTCGCTCTTATTTCTGTTTCCGTCAACTTCTCACTGATCTATACAATAGATCGGCGTAACTTCTGCATAAAACGTTGCCCCCGTATGTTATATTTATATTCATACAACTTTCAATCGAATGTTATATATCTGTAGTCTGAAAGTCTGATAACGATCTGGAGATGGAGCCGAAAATTGTGGAACGAACGGACGATTTCGTCAAGGTTATAAATACAACAAATTATGTATCTCAGCTCTCCGTTCACTGACTGCATAGAAACAGAGCTTAAATGAAAAATTTTCAAATCTACATCCGAAATAAAATTCTTGAATGTCGCATTCAATCGTGAATGGGAAAAAATATGTGATAATATTTTCACCGTATAGGCGAACGGCTTCTCTTTATGGTAGACTGCGTCGATTCATACGTGAAATTTTTTATCGGTACACCTGGCACGAGACTACTGGGTCTTTTTATGTTATGATAATTTTCAACTTGACCTATACCGCGCGATACGCCTGACAAGCTGTCGTAAGGCAACGCAACACACGAAATAGTATGGACGGATAGCCTCACAGCCAGAGCGCAGGCGCACACTTTACGTCTTGTCACGAAGTAGAATAATGCTCCAATTTGTTCCACCTAATAGAATTATCACTCGCTTCGCACATATTGGTTACATATCGGGTCCAGCTATCGGTACACCTGTCGAGTAGTACAAATTCCACGAATCTACGTAGCGGCAAAGACACAAACTAATTCGTTCATTATCAATAAATGGATACGAAAATGATCAGCAGCAGATAGAAAACTGACAGAAAACAGCAAATACATTGAAATTTAAGTTTACGGTTGATCGTCAACATGTTATTAATTGTTAGATTCGAGTTCTAGTAACATGAGGAAACGGTTATGATATGTTAAATGTTATCTGACCTTAACGTAAAGTAGATGATAAACGTAATATAAAACTCGAAATAAATCATAGCTTCTGATTTATTCAACTTTCTTGTTCATCTTATTTTTAACCTTACGATAATACGTAATAATATGATAATCAGTGGCGTAGCTAGACTTTTAGCGCCTCGGAGCGGTGTGCATCAAATATGAGTCCCTTACCCTTTGACAGTGACACGTCAAACGGTCTAAAATTTCAACTCACCGAAAAACCGCCTAATACGTCGTACTCGCTTTCCGGGAAAAGTGGGCTCAATTTTCCATGTTTTTGACAAATCAATCGCATCGGTCTTTACGAAGTCCCAATCATTTCTCTTGTTTGTGAAATAATGACGGTTGGAAATTTTTTGAAATATTGAATTAAACTCCTAGCTTCCCGTTATTCCTCGGAATTCTTACCGTTTAATGACAGATATGTCAACAATTTGATAATGTCGAAGTAACGATAGCGTAATGCATCGAGCGCTTGAATTTGCGAAGACCATCGCGCTGGACAAACCTTTTTTAATGTCTTAACCAAATTGGTTTGATTCGAATCCATTCACATAGCCTATCTTCTGACAGAACTGGAAAAAATATATTCAGCGGATCAATTCCTTTTTTTATACGAGCTTGAAGTCCGAAACAAGTAGCACTCATATTTTCAGCACCGTCAAAGGCTCGACTACATAATTTTTAGGTACTTGTAAAATCATGAATAATTTTCAAAACGGTTGCTTCTACTGCTCAACCCGTTTGATCACTGATTTGTATGAAGCCACAGAAAGTTTCTTTTACCTCTAGCTTACGTGTCCTATCATTTTCATCATTTTGTATCGATACGTAACGGATGACAGTATTGAGTTGATCAATCTTTACGATATCTTGAGTTGTATCTGATATGATAGTCTCGCATGCAGCCTCTTCTAATTCTCTTTTGATCCCAAGATTTATCTGATTTGCAATCAAATTGATTACCACGTTCTATATGTCAGGACTTGGGTAATTGACCATGCCTTTAGAACGCGCTAATAAATCTGCCAATACTTCATCATACCAAGAAAATAAATGTATTACTTCTAGGAAATTCCCTTGTGAATTTAAATTATCCTGCGGGCTCGTAACTTTATGACCTCCAAAGGGTAAATGATTTGCAGCCAATGTACCAATGAATCAGTCTGCTAACGATGGTAAATTTCACAAGAAATTCCGTGCTGCTTTGATTCCTCATGAGATTCAATATTGTGACCTAAATGAGCCAGTCTGCTGTTCCTTTTACAAATTTCGGATCTGAAATGAATTATCAAAAAGCCAAATATTTCTTGTCGTCAAATAATATAACCATTGTCTTTTGATCTTCATTGGCTCTCTACTTGTATAAAAATTCGCGCTGAACCCTCTATTCTTGTTACGACCAATTGTGTCCTTAGCAAAACTACCCATTGGTTGGCACAGGCCGAGTTTAATAAACAGTCGTTTTTCTTCAGATGTCAGAACATCGGGAAAATTAGCTCTGTCTAATGAAAATATGATATCGGCAGTGTTGCCATTAAAATTCGCATCAAGTTGTTCATCAGCCGAATTTGATATTGAACCTACGACGTTTGGTAACGGTGAATTATGTTGATCTGATATTTTATTATGTGTGGAGACAAGCGCTGACGCAGCATTTTATGATGATAATGGAACAGAAAAATTTTTACCGGCAGTTTCATTAACGCAGAAGATGTAGACAGCCCCCCCAATCAAAATTTCGTCACTTTGCCAAGATACCTTATTTCGGGTCGCTTCATTCTCTAAACCTTCCTTTATACTGCAGCGCTGCCTAGTGTATTGTCGATTCCACCGTGACCATGTACCTTTATCCTAAATATTGGATGTCTGTCACTATAAAACTCTTTCCCAATGAGTCAAGTGCTGTCTCCCATCTACGATACAATGTTTCGTAGCGTCAATATTTCGACACGGATAGTTAATCATTGTACTACCCTGGTTTTACGGGGATGTGCAGCAGTCAAAGTCAAGTACTCGCCCAGCCACATTTCATCTGCGAGTGAAGTTACGAAATGCCGCTACCTGGCGGTGAACTTGAGCATTCGGTCGCCGGGCACAGACCACTCCACCGCAATGGCCTACCCTCGCGGCCGAGCGCCTGAATCATCCTGCTCCAACTGCTCCATGGTAACTACGACAATGATAACAATAATGATATAATAAATTAATCGTAATAAATCCAAAATGTGCCATCTCAATGACAGGTAGAAAAAAATTGACGAGTAACTACAGTACCTTTCTCTCTTCACTTGCTTCATTTTTTATTTATTTTTTTACCTTTAGATCGATTGATTCAAAACCATCACATTACAGAGACCACGAGCCCAGTCACGAGTTATTCACCCATGCGCCCCATTGAATTGTGTATCTATGAACTGAGTGCCAAAACATTATGTGTTGTTGCTACTGTATCTTTTAAAAATTTGGGTACCCTTTTGAGTACAGGAGCAGACTGGCGAATTTGAACCAGCCTGATAATTTTAGTAGCGGAACGGTTCATAACCCAAAAACAGCGAAAGGTGGAAAGTAGGGGCGGGGAGATTGTTACTTTTTTGGAATAATGAACTGATCAGCTCTAATCTTATCTAATTCAGGTATCTATCTTAAGTACATAAACGATCGGATATAAAAATGAATCATTCAGGTCTAGTGCAACGAGCAAACGGCCTTCATCAATTGTTTGTTTCACGGAGGACTGTTTTCGATTTCGTGTTGTTTAGTCTATTTGCACGAAGTCAACAAACAGTCTTTGTTAATTTATCGTCAATACTTTCTATGAAACCCGTCAAATGATAGTGATTCTTCGTCACACGATTATTTTACTTCGCTAATACAAATACTATATTATTATATCTGTTCTAATGTTCATTCGAGTTTAGATTATCCTGTCAAAATATTATATGACACAATATTTTTATTAAAGATTTGAAACCTTTCTCAAAAATATATGGTAACTCGACCGGTTCAAATTCGCATCGGCCCATTGGCGATTACACCGAATGACTAATATAGCCAGTCCACGTCTGCTTAGCAATTTTTAATAAATAAATAGGTTTTAAATTAATAATTTAAATTAATAAATATTCGTTCTGAGCAGGGCTTCCACTCCGGTCAAAACAATAACAGACAATGTGAAGACCTTTATGAACAAAAACTAGGAATTCAACATTCAAATGAGGCCAAGATAAGAAGCTATTTAATAATATATTGCTGTCGTTTATTTTTCTATACCTGTATCTCGAAAATCCGAAAAATGTTACATATAACTCACAGGCCTTATCGAGTTATCATGATAAGAAATCCAATTAAACACAACCTCAGTTATTTAATACGTGATCCTAATATTTTTTATCTCATTTTTCAGTTCCTTGGATCCCTATAATCAGGATAAAGCACCTAGGAATGGTTTTTAGTGCTCTTTTCTCATCGTAGTTGAAAAACGTTGTAAGCTGTATTTACCTGGGTTAATTAATAGCATTGTTAACTGCCATTTTGAGATTCACGTCGTCTTCATGGTGAAAGTGTATTTAATATGAACAATATGTCCAGTTGCTCCTTAAAGCACATGCATATGTATGTATCTGTTTTATTCCTGTTATATAATTAATATATTCTTATAAAATACGCATGTGTTTGTTGGTCCGATTCGAAATTAATCAACCACATTAATAAGTATTGAGATAAGTGTTTAATAAATTATATTTATGCACTTATGCTAGGTATCACTTGTGACAAATATATCTACGTTTCAGATTCAAAGTAAATATACTAATTTAAATCAACTCTTATATGTTGCGCATATTCACGCCCAATTGCCGTGATGCATCATATACCATATATAAATAAGTTATAACAATTTAACGATAACAAACAAATATTCCGAATACCAATTGGATTCCTTATGGACTACAAACTGTTCCCAAGTGTAGGTATACATACCTAGTAAGGGTACTCTGTACACATCAATATGTATACGAAACACTTAATTCTATATTTATTCATTTAATTCTTACTTAATACTGATCAGCTAAAAAATTAACAGAATTCCACGAACGGGTCGTTTCAATGATCGACGGTCAACATTACTGCATATTAAAATTACTTAACGGTCTTTGTATTTTTGTAGTAAAATTCGAGAGTGGCGTTTGTCAATATTTCCGTGAAAATAATCGTATCGTTCCGTTAAAAGTCAAACGCTAGGTTTCTTTCTGTAATCAAAAATTATTACCACGCCAAACGTTGCGGATCACGTGACGAATAAAATCTCTTATCGTACAGAACTTTTTGTTCCACAAGGACAGTATAGATCTATATGCTCAAGGAGAATGTCCGACGATGCTTGAGCGGGCAACTCTGTTGCATCTAGAAAAATTCTTACAAGTATCTCCGCAGCCCGTGGTGAAAAACCTAAAAGATATAGGCTACAAACTGCGTACGATATTATGCAAGTGGATAAACGCCACGATTAATGTGCGCGGTGGTAAAATGTTGACAATGAGACGAGATCACATGGCAAATTTTTTCTGTCATACGTAGACATGCTCGTAGCTGGAAACTGCGTTGACCTGCCCACCTTCTACCGATATCTTTCGGTTACTGGGCTCACCACTGTCCAAGATAGATTGAACTTTCCCATGTTCCTCCTTGATTTTCTTAGGAAGGGTGACGTCGAGCCCGAGATTGTCGTACGCAAAGACGTTCCTCCAGTGGGCGCTACTTTGAATACCGACGGGATCACCGTGTGATCTGTCCTCGGAAACGGACCTGAACCTCGGAAGGCTGTTGTTTCTTATCCGAGATTGCACATCGACGGTGGTTACCTCGGGTTGGGTGTTCTTGGCGAATTCGTTCTCGATTTGATTAAGACTCCGACCCTTCGTTTCGGGCAATATCGTCATCGCAAATATCGCACCGATTAGTCCCGAAGTGCTGAATATCCACATGGTCATCTCAAGGCCAATCGCTGTCCGCAAGTCGGGGTACGTCTTGACAGCAGCGAAGGTCATCATCTGGGCGAGTCCCGTCGTCAGGCCACTCAGAGGACCCCGGAAACGGAGCAGGTAAAGCTCCGAGGTCATCACCCAAGGCAGTGTGAGGTAGCCGATCATTGAAAAACCAACGTGGCCCCCGATGCACATCAGGGGGACCCAGGAGGGCATGGCGTACCTCATCGAAAGGGCGACGCCTGCAGCAAACACCGCCATTCCCAGGCCGCTGACGCAGGCGAGCTTCTTTCGCCCCACGGACCTGGCAAGGCCCGCACCAAGTATCGCCGAGAAGAGCCGGACTCCCCCGATCGCGACGCTCGCCGCATACTCGTCAATGCTCACGCCGATATCTTGGAGGACCGTGACCGCGTAGAAAAGGATCACGTATATTCCTGACAACTGTTGGAGGGCGAAGAAGAAGAATAGGGTCAGAAAGGGTTTCCACACGTTCGGCTTGTAGAGCGCCTTCAGGAGGCCGCCTCCTGCCCTTCGCTGATTCTCCACGTTAGACTTGCAGAGCTCGCTGTGTTCCGCTTCCGTCGAAACCCCCGGACCCCTCAGCCACAGCAACGACTTTCTCGCGTCGGCCGTTCGACCCTTCGCTGCTAGCCAGGCCGGCGTTTCCGGAAGGAGTCTGGAGGAGATTTTCAATTTCATTCTTATCTATCTCATTATCCCCTCTTCTCAATTATCCCGTCACCGCACCGTGCTTCGATTGAAATTGACCTACCTCACCAGAGCAAGCGACACAATCGCTGGGGCGATACTGATTGCAGCAGCCCTTTGCCACGTGGTCAAGGCACCCAGACTGTAGGCCATCAGGACTCCAAGGGAGACGACCGCCGGCCCGGAACTCGCCAGCCAACCGCGTTGTTCAGGCGCTGCGACCTACCGACAAAATTATATAAGATTAGACACATATTAACCCTTCAATACACGCTGGAACGCTCAGCACCCCACTTTTTTTTTCTTTTGCAGATTTTTATGTATTAATCTACTGTTTCGGTAACAACTGCCAAGTCTTCTGATTCTACATGGCTCCTGAAATATTTCTAAGTGTAAAAAAAATAAAAATTTTATTTATTTGTTTATTGCGAAAATAGCACGTGTAAACAAATGGACGAAATTCGTACTTTTCTCCGATAAAAGCACATTCTGCTAATCTATCATGAAATTTCCCGATGCCAATTTTTACATAAACTTAATATACACCAATAAGTTTTACAGAATTTTCTCAAAATTTTTCTTCTTGTTCTTTTTGTTTGTCCGCCATATTAGATCATCCGTTATGAATTTTCGATTTTCGAGTTCCAATTCGTAATCAGCGACCTCAAAAGCCAATATATGAAAAATTTCGAGTGCTTCGCATGTAAAGAAAAATGTATGCATAATAAAGGATTAAATGACGTAACATTTTCTACAACGTATTTGATCGAACGTTTGGTACGTACACTCGGGGACAATGAATCTGAGGACGGCTAATCTTTTACACTAGACAGTTGGCAACATAGAGAAATTTACAGCGCCATAGCCGGCCAAGCGCGGAACAAACTCAATCTCAATAAACATAACGTAACCCGTGACCGTCGAATCTAACCTTAGAATAGCGCGGCGATGATGACTTGTTGGATTGACACGTATTCTAAGGTTAGATTCGACGGTCATGGGTTACGTTACGTTTATCGAGATTGAGTTTGTTTCGCGCTCGGCCAACTGTGGCGCTGTAGGTTTTTCTGTGTTGCCAACATGACTGTCTAGTGTAAAAAATTAGCCGTCTCAGATTCATTGTCCCCAAGTGTACATTATAAGTCGAAATGCGAGGCCGAGTTCGCAACAGTTTTTACCAAGTAAATGTATAACTGTCGCTTGGATCGTTATAAATTAAATTATACGTATACCGGCAGGAATAAAAAATATATGTCGAAGTGGTTTATACCTCGCTGACGTAGAGGTACAGCCCGTTGGCCATCCCGGCGCCCAGGCCGCTTACGAAACGGCCGGTGTAGAGGAGCGGGACGTTGGTCGCCAGGGCGATGAAGAGCCATCCAGCGGCATGGGGGAGCGTCGCCAAGGCGACGACGGCGCGACGGCCGAAGAGCTCTGCCGCGACGCCAGCGGCCAGGGCGCCGATTGGATTTGAAACGATGCCGAGGGAGGCGACCCAGGAGGCTTCGGACTCGGTTGCGAAACCGGACTCGAGGAGCTTCGGAATCAGGACGGCGCTGAACCCCTGGGAAAGCCCAACCGATATTTGCCCGGAGTGAGCGGCCAGCGCGGCGAGAATCTGCAAAAATTAGCAAAACGATTCTAATTTATACGCCTGTTGCATATATATTTACACATATCTGCATTACTCGTGGAGATTTATGGCGACGACGGGAATCACGCTCGTTCGTTACACGGACGACATTGACATTGAATTTGGCAGTCGTGACGGCCAGGGACATTTGCCGTACAAGAATCCTCTGTTCGGCTTTGAATATACATCGCTAAATACTGCTAATATTTGTGGCTTATATAACTCACTCGCTGTAAGCAGTGGTTAAACATGACCGGTTGAAATTTCCGCACATTCATTATTACGTCATAAAAAAACGTTCCCAAATTTGTTCTAGCTATAAAAATGGAGGTGGAAAAACATTTTTTTAGACAAGTGACTTCTGCCCCAGAAGGAGATTATTTGTATGAAACGACATTGATGCGGATACGTACCCGGGATGACTTTGTGGCGTTGCATGGAATGCCGATGGGAATGACAGAAAATACGATTCGGACTGATGATTCGTTTGGAAAATTATATTCATATAGAACTCAGTTTTCGACTTACTGCCGGAAAATGGTGACGGCAATTTTTTGAGATTTTACAAATTCCGAGATTCGATTAGTGAAATGATAATTGGCATCTTGACACGTATGCTACCTACGACACGTATTGCGCATCAGGCCAGATGCCAAGTGCTAGAAATAATTCGATTGTATATGCATGTATCTCTGACGTATGTGTGAACATGTGTGCTTCTCTGTTTACCTTATACTTTCGAGGACGAGCAAATGGCTAATTACTTCGGAGAAAACTACATATATTGACTCTGCAGTGTACGTACATAGACTGAGAATATAAAACACCTGACGACGTAAATTATCCAAAAATATTTATTTTACTTTAATTTACCGTAATCCGTATAAAAAGAGAGACAAAGACAATTCTGTGCCCAAAATCTACGTTCCCAGTATACCTATGCACACGTACACATACAGAATATATTTCATATAAGTGTATAGGCAAGTAAGTATCGTATATTATAAGAATTATTTTAATATATTTTAATATAATTTAACATAAGAATTATTTATATATTATTAATCGTTAATATAAGATTTTATCTCAAGTCTGAGAGATGCCTTATAGAATAGGACTTTTTCCATTCGAATGACACGTAAAAACATGCCTACTTGTACCAGTTTCTCCGCCGAATTTTCCAAATCAATCTTGAGTATGATCTTATATATTATATGAATGTATATGGCCTTATATTACGTGGATATAATAATCGTATGCATAATCAAATCGTTTGCAAAAATCATAATAGTTCTTTTGTACATTGGAGCAACCGGAAACAAGATATAACCAAAGTCGGGACATTTCACGTATTTCGGGAGAATTTTTAGTTCGTCAAAAACTTACGTTTACACCTTGTTCCAGTAGAGAAAAAAAAATCATTGTCCCAATCTGAAACAATCTATAGGGTAGGTATATACTAGCCTTACAAAGTCACTTACGGTTGCTAACAGACGTGGACTGTGCATGGTGTCAAATAATCATGAAATTAGTGAAAACCTCCCTCGCATATATATTTATACAAATTCGATCCGGATTTACAATAAATATAGATTAGCTTGATGTTTGAGTTAATCAATTATTGAAGCTACAAAGAATTACACACTGAAAACCCTATATTTTCAAAGATTTGATACGACGGGCGAAATGCCTCGTGCCTTACTCTCAGGTAGTCGTCACCAGATCGACGTTTCCAACTAAACTAATCGATTGTGATATCTGCTCAACGCCACCGCGAGCTGAACTCTCCACTTACCAGACAATTGCGAAAAATCACTTTGATAAGATGTTGATGGAATCAACCAAATTGCGTCGTTGTAAAACAATCAACGCTGCACGAGATATCGACAGAAGAGCGTATCTCGTATTGTTAGCGTTATTATCGTGAGGTCTACTCAGAACAAATTGAATTTCATACATTTTTTCTCCAATGTAGGTCTATGCCTGTCAGAATTTATCAATCTCACCATCCAGATCGTAACAGCTCTGTCCCTAAGTTCGTTTCACATCAGTCTCCTCAGATATATTCGACTTCAAACTATTTACCGCGCTCGATGAACGTTTATGATACGACGCTGAAGCTAGCAGCCAAAATTACAAGCTAAACCTTTTAAACTTTTTCGAATTAAAAGTATGCTGCTCGATTTTATCCTCATAATTCTATAAAGGTATTGGGGGTTCAAGGTATTACACAAAATTTTGATTTTCGCACTTTACTACTTTACGCGAATGAACGTAAGAACGTCTGACTGCTAATTCGGGCTACTAGCTTCATCCTCGCATGGAAAGAAATATATCGTAGATTTTGCATCTGCTGTGGTGAATATATGGACAGCACTTTTTTGAAGTTAAATATACAGCAATTGTGCCAAGATTTACAAATCTGATAAAAAGAGTTGTCATATGCTTAGCTAGATCAACCATAATTAATGTAGATTTGACTCCAAGAAAGTGCTGTCCATATATTCACCACACCAGATGTAAAATCTACATTATATTTTATTCCATGCGTGTTTATGACCTCATTAACTGTACACGTACGTTGCCGATATTGTCTGTAGATGATCGAATTGGTTGTTTTAAAGCAGTATACTTATACGCGAATGATTGTCTTTTTTCCCTTCATTTTAGAAAACCTGTAGGATATAATTATACGGAGATAGTGAATATTTTGACGAGGCCAGTAGTTTCTGCGTCAACGCGCCCGTTATAACTTTACCATTATAACTATTATACGAATTGATTAGATCTATGATTATACATACATACATCATATTATACATATGTATAATATAATATGCCATACCCTTTCTTCACTTCATCTGATAGCTCGAAGGTCAAGCGAACCTAGGTACAATATCACTCAAGCGATCTACTGGTTCACATATTATAAACTAAACAACAAAGTACATTAAAATATATCAACGCGGATTTTGGAAAGTTGAGCTTCAATCGATTTCATATTGAGTTTGCGCGTGATATCACCGCATGGATCTCTTTAGTAGTTGTTTTCGACCACGGTTTTCTCTTATCATTACAGATCAGGTATCATGTTTCTGTTTTCTCGCAAACAAAACAATGGAAACGCGTTTCTAGTGTTTGTCGAATTTTTTCATACACACGATTATCATCGCAGGAATGTTTCTCAAGCAGGTATAGAATGAGAGTGGCGCGAAAGGAGGGGAGGTGGTATCGACTTGATTATCTGGAGCAATAACATCGGCAAATTGTCCAATTGATCACGATCGAAACGAGGAACTTGAATTCAGGGAATCAGTATTATTATATTTTTACAACTAACGAAAGAAAAGAAACTTTATCAAGGTGAGAAACATTGCAAAGACAGCTGCTCGTATGTTATGTGATATTAATTTACTTTTTGACTCAGTGTTTATTCATCTGTGGCGCATTACACCTTACCGGAGTCATCGCTGCATCGAACGTGCGCTGATTGTGAGTGAGCGAAAATGAAAAGTTGAAAATATCTAATCGCAGTACGTGACCGCAGGTCTTTGTCTTTGCGAAACATCTTGCCTCGACACCTGAAAAGTACGTTGCTGCAATTTCATGGTGATGCGAAAAACGAGCGTTACCAATGCTTTCTTATACATGCGCGTAAATATTGACAATATCATTCATGACTACGACAGACATTTGCCAATTACAGACAATATACCGAACACTGGATTGACTCGCTTCGGAGCGCATGGATATCGAGGATCTGTATCGATCGACGACAGGAGTTGAACAAACATGCGCCGAAAGGAACCCAATTCATTCCTAGCTATTGCAGCACGATAAGTATCAAAACGGAATTTTTTCGTTACATTTCGACGCCCTGTTTGGCCTCGTGCTACGTTTTATTATGCAATTACGGATGAACAACGAAGTATCATACGATAAACAAGTGAGTATACAATTGAAATTAAATGAATGAACAATCGGATGTACGAATAAATTATTAAATAAGTATATAAATGAGTTCACGGAATACTTACAGATTTATATTCATTGACGTGAAATATCTTCCACCAATATTTCGCTTCGGCTATCATATCAACGGAGACTCACGTCTGTAAGAGTGAATCTGTAAAGACCAATTCGGTTATTCGAATGTAAGGACACGTCTAACATCAGATGCATACACTTATTATAAGCGTTCATGACAAATGAAACTGCCATTGAATACACGCAAAATGAATAATAAACGTTTTTCAGAGACATAATAAACAAATCATTGAATGCGGCGGAAAATTTTTTTCGCGACAGGTGGAATATGCAAAATACCGTAGCGGGGCGATAAAGCATGAATATTTAACTACTACAATATACGTATCATCAAGTCCAACTTTCACGAAAGCCTGCGAAATTAAGGAATACACAATCCTGTATGGCTAGTTTGCCACAGCAATTAAAGTGACAGTAGAATATTCGTGAGCCAGTCACGAGAAACGTAATTCATAAAGTGATGAGCCTAATTTCCAAATTGAATAATGGTCCGGCTTAAGCCGCTGCGCTCGTTCGCCACTTTGAGGTGCGTTTAGGAAGTAATCAGTGGAAAAAAGAGCCTCATAACAAGTCACGAGTCACTCACCGTCCGTCACGTGCAGCTCGGGGATATAATGACCAACGTACCGGGTGACCTGCAGAGCAGACGACGGAAGTACGGACGTGCATTTCTGTACCACCGCACTTCCACGCTCAATTTTCATTTTCTCGTTTTTCCACCTGCCGCGTGTGTCAGTCGAACCCGATTCTAATTCGTACCATGGAGATGGTTTCAAACGTAGCACCGTGGGTTCGAAGCGTAAGTTGACGAATCTCTTTCCTACAAATCACCACGATCCACCGCGCAACGGCATAGGTGGAATTGAACTTTCAAATCTGACGGTTTCCGGTTGCCACATTAGTTTCGCGCGCACCGCGCACGCAACCGGAGACGTAAGGAAGCGTCGCAGGTTGTGTGCGAGCAGGCGAACCGCCGGAATCATCGCGGAGGTAATAAAGCTGTAACTTCGTTATATCGGGCAAGTCGGGTGAAATCGCGAGTGAATTCGAGAAACAAAGTGATACCAGGCGTCGAACGGCTCATGTTCTATTGAGTGTACTTCGACGAGTGATTGTATAATGACTCGTAATGACAATGGGCGAAAAAAGGAGTTCTCAAATCAAAGGATTTACAGTAGTGAGGTCAAAAGAGACGCACAATGTTCACCGTGAAATAATTAATATTCCATTTATCAGAGATGCGGCTCACGTATAAGCTTCGATTGTAATGGCAGTAAAACAATGCGGGGATAAATCATGAGAGCAAATTCCAAGACGTGCAAAGTACTTGTATGTACGTTTATACCACGAAACGCGAGCTGCGAAGCTATCAAGAGTTCTGCGAGCATCGACGAGTGAATCATTCGGAACGTTCAAATTAAATACTGAACTTAGTAACACCAGGTTTCGCCGTTGCTGAATTTCATACCATGCATAGGTAGTTTGTACCAAATAAAAAAGATAATTGCTTGGTGAGCAGATTTTCTTCATTTCTATACTTTTTTTATACTTTATCTTTGCAAGGTGCGAACTTTCATTTGCGTAGAAAAATGATCAGACGACCTGGCACCGGGCGGTGTATTATTGACAGGTATAGAGGCATATCTGTCTCGTAGTTTTGCAACACTTTCTACTCACGGGCGGTCAAAGCCGCTGTGACGTCACGGGCAAACGTTTCGTTCACGTTCGGATGAAAAAAGAAAAATGTAGAAAAAAACAGATGACGAAGGATAATCGCGGAACGCTGAGATTACATACTTTTAAATGGAAGGTACATGAGAAGAGAGAGAGAGAATTCATGCATATTAAGAAATTGTAATTTAACATACGTGAACAATTTCCCTCGATGGCAATTTGCTGCGTCTATAATAGCTTCAAGTATTCGCAATATTAATACACATAGTTTTAGATTTATTTATTGGCACATAGTAGCGCGGATATGATTGCGAAAGTATTCGGTAGATTTCACGTTGTTCTATCTATAACAGTGTTTGTAGCAGTTATTATTACGCGTTGGGCTGGTACTATAAATTTTCCTCTTTGTTCTTTATCAGCGTTTTTATTTCTTGGGTATATCAAATTCTTTTTTCAAAACTTGCTGCTGGATAATCGCAGCATCGACGATAAACGATTGAACAGCAGAGTCGTTAAAATTTTTTATTATTTCTACGCTGCAGTATAAATCTCCAAGAGTTTTCCTTTGCCAAAACCAAACTGTATAAGGGTATGAATCAACCGTCAAAGACAACGTAGCCACACTTGCTTCTCTTTCTCGATATTTCACTACTTCTTTTTTTTGTCGTTTTAATAACTTTCGGTAAATGTCGATTATCGCGGATAATGTCACTCTTTCGGAGTTCTTCCTCCTCAATCTTTGCGCTATTTGAATGTCACGTGGCTGTAGACCTTAACGATCGAATCGCGTGCGATTCGCTCGCACAACTCTTTGATCGCTACTGAGTCAATCGTACTCTTGAGTCGCCGATTTATACGCGGTAACGCTGCCGCCGTCTCAAAACGTTCTCGACGTGTAGGCGGACGTATTTGTGTATTTTATGCGTGTGTATAGGAGGAAAGACTGAAGCTCTTAAACAAGAATTGCCGCGGTTTTGTCATAACGCGTCTTGGAGTTTTCAAAACATCTGACCGTTTCATTTCCCGTGTCTCGTCGATATGCAATTGTAAAAAGGTGAAATGGTGTGTAAATTCAGCTACCACGAGAAATATCGCCACCCATTCAACATCAGGAGAAACCAATAAATTGATTGTGCCATTCTAAATCGTGCTCGGATGTTTACCATTTTTCTCGCTTGTATCATAGAATTCATTTATTCTAGTCAGCGAACTTGTCCAGTAGAATAATACTTCCGTCCAGATTTCATATTTCTATTACACAAAACACGACGTCCATACTCATCTTCATTTTGTTTCATTTTATAATTATTGTTTTTCACACGATTTTCATTCGCATCACGTTGACTCTGCTGCTTTAACGACGCTTGCATTGACTTGTGGTAAAGCGTTGTTACGTATGTTATACGTAAAATGTACATCGACGAGAAGTGACTAAGATCTTCACTATTTTTTCCCCGCTCACCCGCGTTCTTTCCCTCCTCTTGTTTTCTACGTCGCATGTAAAAAAATAAAGGTACGAACCTGGAAGCGAAGGGCTGAAACTTTCGGAGTACCCGTTCCCTCTCTTGATAGAAATGTCTTGGGAAGAGACGCGATGCACCAATAACAAACACGCGTCATCCCGCACCTGATGATAAAAATAAGGCTAGCCACAGCAAACCTGGTACATGTTGCTCTGTAGCTACTAGGTGAAGTTTAGCGCCGCCTAAATGCTACATAACATTGTTATTAATCGTCTGGCACCTGTAATGTATGCATGTATATCAATCGTATCTTCTTGATTCGTTTACAAGTTCTCGAAGAGCACAAACACGATATCTATCTTTTGAATTTCAATTAGAGGGAAAAAAAACTTCTGCTAATGGCGAGAGAACCTGATGGAATCCTCCCGATAACGACTTACGTAATCAATTTATTCGGTTATCGAGCGAGCGAGGCTCCAGAATCTTCTCACAAATGATTATGCTGTATACAGGCTTATTCGCCTTTCGAGCTATTTGCCTGGGTTTAGCACATTGGTATAGACCTTACATCTTGCAGCCGGCCAACTTGCCAGAATTTAAACAAAAATCTGAGTTCCAGAACATTCACCGATCATGATTATGTATAAAGCTAACAATAAGCGCTACGCCGGATTGACATCGTCAATGTACGTGTGGCATTTGGTTAGAAATAGTGGTTCAGCTTATTCGCAAAAGTAGTATCTGATCGGTCTTCAAACTAGGGACATCTGTCATCTCGTTGTCAAAAAAATGGCGGTAATATTCCAAGCGCGGTGCACCTCTACCTGTATTTTCACACGCTCATGTCCATCAACAAAAGAGATGACAGGAAAAAGAATGCTGTCCAATCCACTAAATGTAAATTAATTCGACGCACAGTTTCTTTTTTCATTTATTACGGCGTTGTTTCTTGATTCTTTTTATGCGCAGTGCCGCGAGTATAGGCGCATATACATTTGCGCCGGTTAATTGTTGCGAAAACACATAACTTCGAACAACTGCCCATACACGTATTACACATGTAAGGGATACTATAAGTAGTTTAAAGCGAGAAACGAGTTTACTAAATTGAGTCAAAAAAACAAATAAACAAACGATTCTTGCACCGAGAACAAATTCTGGTTAAACCAATCGGAACGGCGGTTACAGGCGGGGAAACGTAGATTTTGTTACATTAACTAGATATCAGTCAACAAAATTAAATGTTTCCTTGCCCCTCGCATCTGCGGCAAAATATTCAACTGTGTCAATTGATATTTAGTTAATGTAACAAAATCTGCGTTTCCCGGCCCGTAACCGCCGTTCCGATTGGTTCAACCGGAATTGTTTCTCAGGGTGTGGCTTCGTTCTCTCAGCGTTTAGAAACTTGCGAACCACTCTGTGCAGTTGACTGTTTACTAGTTCGTATTTCAACGTGCAGAACCTAGCTCATCGTCAGCCCAAATCGCCCAATGTCACGGAACAATAATGAGGTGTCTCAAAATCTGACGTGAGAGTTCAACGTTCGTCGAAAAGGTCGCCCGCATAGCGTATGCAATTTGCTGAGAAACAAGTTCCAAACTAGTGTTTTTACGCTGGTCCACATATGATGTTTTCTTCGTTATTTACAGTTTCTGTGCCGCGGGCCGAAAGAACAACAGTAATTAACGTCGCCGATATAACGGCGTGCAAGGTGTGCGAGTTATATTACACCGTAGAAAAGTCTCCATTCATATCCGCGTGCACTCATGCCTGTTACGGACATCAAGCTCTAATTTAATGCTCCGTGTACGACATTACACAATCGCGTGTTGTCCGCGAAACAAAACGTATGTTGCTGTCGACTGGAGGCGATGAAAAAAATCTGCGCATGATTTTCGGAACGGAAGTCGAAGCGCAAAACTGTTCTTAACGATGTCAACGGTTGTTATTATAATAATTCCAATAATCATAGTTGAAAAAGTTTCGCCAGTTTTGACCCTTACGTAAGTTATTTCCGTCGTGACAAATGCGTCGAAAACCGTTATGCTCATTTTTAATGTCGACTGCGTATAGTACAAAGTGTTCAAAGATAAATGGAGTGGGAAACGAAGCGAATGGCATCGAAGCGCTTCAATTTAAAATATCCTTCTTTCGATTGAATTAGCTGCATAGCGTAGCGCATGTCGTTTAATCTAGGTACAAACCGTCAGCGAAAAGTATAATAGGAGTGATGAGTGAGGACAAAAATATGGAAGTATCAGAAAATTGAAGGGTCGCAACATCGAATTTTTAAAGAAGCGAAGACTTGATTTATAGAATTTAAAAATGTTGAATGTAGAATTATGGAGAAGTAAAAGAATAGAAAGTTCAGAACGTATAATGACGAACTACAAAATTGTCAGAATTCCTCTCGATGATACAGAATCGTATACAAATTCTTGATTTTTCCGTTTTATGGTTTGACCTTTGTATATTTTGTAATTCTGTACTTCGACTTTCTGATTTACAATTTTCTATACTTGAACGTTTCAGGTTTACAAATTTTATGAATAAGATTTTCGCCTCTATGAAAATTCGATACTCTGGTCCTTCTGTCAATCGATAATTCTAGTTTTTTACCCCCTCCCGGAGTGATTGGAACAATTGTAAATCGGGCCCGCTGCACTTGAAATGAAAGCGGTATTATAAATAAGGTGCACCTGAAGCATAATCATAACGATAGACGGCGAGGTGTCCCTGACCTGGGCAACGCTGAAACAAGGTGATGCCGGTTTCAGCCCTCCCATAGAGCAGCAACAGCCTGCAGTTCGTCTATCGCTCGACTCAATCACCGTGGGATCATTTCCACCCGTATCGCGAACCGCCGACTGTAAGCAGAGCTGATTTTATCCCCGTTTACGGACCGCGACTCTATCAGCACTCCTGGCACCGATCGAATAATTGCTCATCGGATTTCCCCGATGTCGCAGGCATAAAAAAATAAAACGGAACCACCACCTCGTCTGCATTAAGAGTGCAGACGTGCACGAGGTTTCCGTGAGGTTTGCAGGACCTGGACCCCAATAAACACACACCAGTATAAATTTCGTATATGAAACGTCGAAGTCGTTTAATAATGGTATAAGTATAAAATTCAACCGTATCACATATACTGTAATATTTCGGATGGATATTATTCGTATGATTACTCTGTTTATTATGCGTATTTCATTATACAGAAGTTTAAAATACGTATTATTATAGCAAAAGCAACGTATAGTATATTTGTTCATTATTCGTACGAAAATCGTTTAAAACTTATATGTTTAACGATGTTGGTACTCCATCTTTCAACGTTTTATCAGAATCGTTTCATTTGAATTTACAAATTACGAGCTATTAACGTTCACGAAATTCGTTTATGATTTTGGTAATCACAACATATAATATTCATTCATGACACAACTGCCAGCAACTTTAATTAGACGTTTATCATACTTCCTATTCACCATTGCACAGCAGTATATTGATTGTTTTATGAACGTATATCTTCGACTATTATAATGTACGTTTTATTGGTATTTCTGATCTACGCGTGATAGACGTTTATGAAATTCATTTTCAATCTTGGTGTCTACAACATCTATATATATATATATTAGGGTGTGTCGAAAATGAACTTTTTTTTTTTCTTCGCTCCTACCACTCAAAACTTTAGGTTTTGACATTAAAGAGGTCCTCGTTCAAGGAGGGCGCTGTAGCTTGAAGTTTAGAAGTCGCTCAACGAGGATTTAGGTTTCCCATCTAATTAACACGTAAAAAATATTGTTTTTCGTTCAAAATGATGTCAGGCAACCATAAAATTGGCGATGTCTGTATTTCTTGGCTTATTTGAAAGCATGACTCATCCCCTAAACGATGATAGGTCGTTTTTCGACTTACCTTGTTCCAATTTTTTTTTACGCCACTTTTCGACCACAATAGTCACTTTTTCAAGTTTACAAAGTCTCCAAGGTATCAATGAGTCCAAAATGAATTGCTACAAGTATTGATTCTTGATTCGAATATAAATAACCAATTCTAAAAATTGGTAAATTCCGTATCTTCAATTTTATTCAAAAAACCATGTTTATTTTGAGAAATTTTGTATGTTTCACTAATTTTTGGAATTGGTTATTTATATTCGAATCAAGAATCAATACTTGTAGCAATTCATTTTGAACTCATTGATACATTGGAGACTTTGTAAACTTGAAAAAGTGACTATTGTGGTCGAAAAGTGGCGTAAAAAAAATTGGTACAAGGTAAGTCGAAAAACGACCTATCATCGTTTAGGGGATGAGTCATGCTTTCAAATAAGCCAAGAAGCACAGAAATCGCCAATTTTTTGGATGCCTGACATCATTTTGAACGAAAAACAATATTTTTTACGTGTTAATTAGATGGGAAACCTAAATCCTCGTTGAGCGACTTCTAAACTTCAAGCTACAGCGCCCTCCTTGAACGAGGACCTCTTTAATGTCAAAACCTAAAGTTTTGAGTGGTAGGAGCGAAGAAAAAAAAAAGTTCATTTTCGACACACCCTAATATATATATATATATATATATATATATATATATATATTGTACATTCATCATACAACTACCAGCAACCCCAATTAAGCGCTTAATTATTGCGGTTTTCCACTATTGCACAGAAATATATTCATCGTTTGATGAACGTATTTTTTCAACGATTATTGTTCACGTTTTACTGCTACTTGTGATCTACGTTCAATAACCGTTTATGAAATTTATTCAATATCGGACTATTTTCAAGATACATTGAATTGTATAATATGTATATTTGATCAAATGGGTTCATACTTGTTTTACTTCAACACGATTGAGGAAAATTCAACGTTGAGTACAATATTCAGATTATGAACGCACTTTTAGTATTCATGTATGCGGAACCGCCTGATGCCAAGCGGTGGCCAAATCAGTTGATTATCTTATAATTAGTTTCCGAAAAATGGACTTTAATTACCCGTTATTTTGATGCCAATATTATGTGGTAACTAAAGCTGAACACTGATCTTGTATTCATTTACCGGTGCATGGAACATAGATATAACCAATAAAAGGAAGAGAATAAAGAAGTGTCCGAAACGTGAATAATTTCGTACCAAGAATAATAATTTATTGTACATTTTTATAATTATTTCACAATATTGGTTATCATATTATAATATATTAAATCTCATTATTTGGCACGAATTACGTCAAGACTTCAATATCTTGTATGAGTACTTGCTAAAACAAGCGTTCATCATATCCTGTCGCATTTTTAACGTCGTTTGTACGTTTATTTTTCGCGCTATTTTATCGGAGTTCTGTGCGTTATACATTGTGTCACTACTGATATATTATTCTCCTGCTCTGGTGCGTCAGCGTCGGTAACGCTGCAAGCTAGAGTAAGAGCGCAATAATTATATGTAGAGACAGAACTTATCCCATGGACCGCGCATTCATACAGTAAGTGTAAGTATAGCGAGTGGTAAGACAAGGACAGCTCGGAATAACACGGGCATATATGGCAAAGTTGATTCCCTTTTGGGCACGATCTCTCTGTCGCTCTTGCGTCTCCTCTATCTTTGTCTTTGTCTGGGAGCCTATATTCATCCCCACCCTTGCAACTGGCCTCAGGCGCTGGTTATGGCGTTATTCGTCAACCGAATGCGGAGGTGCTCGGATCGATCGGTGATCGTGTAGCAAAAAAGGTGAGAAGCTATTGTTAATCTGCGGCCTAGACGGAAGAAGCAAATTCGTCATTAAATAACGCTGGTAAGTACAACTACATATTTTTCCAAATATGGTGGTATTTTGTCTTAATACATCGAGCATTCTTGGTTGAAAAAATAATGTGTTTTGCAACTCAAATTCTGTCTCTTCTGTATTTTTTTCTTTCCTTTCTTTTCTTTCTTCAAAAGAAACTATGTGTAATGTTCTGCGTCTTTTTCTCTAAACCAAACGATGTACCATAAAAATATGGAATAGTTTATTGTTTATTATATAACGTTCATGAATATTTTTGAACTGTTTTTAAACGTTATTTATATGTGTTAAGTTTACTATGATACGTATATTATAGGTTAATTATATTAGTTCTTGTCGAATTTGAGGAAAACTTCATGTTAATAATCATCCCATGTGATCATGCGGTTATTAGTAACTTTTGCTCTGTATTGTTTGAAATCGGTTTCGTGTTTATTATTTTTTTAGATACCGTTTCAACATATCTATAACATACATATGAACTCGTAGCATCTTCCAAAGTAACAAAGTATAGTAATACAGCCACGTAAATATTTCTGTGCCATCGAAATCACAGAAATATTATTTTGACAATATTTTTTATTTTCTTTTCCCTTCAATTGAAAATAACAATTATTATCCATCAGAAGAAGACGGTCATGTTAGACAATAGAGACAATAGAGAAGATCCGTAGCAATAAAGCTTTTTCACCAGTTAGTGCAACAACTTATATAGAGGTTTATTAAAAATTATGTATTTTGATCCAAAATTCTGTTTTGTGTATATTTTCTTGGATTTGGGCTGAATAAATATTAAAAAGGGATTTGCACCTGAATAATTTTGTAAACACTGGTAAAAATAGTGGTCATCTACCCATCAAACGTATATAATACGCAGGAAATTCGTAACAAGTAATTTTATTCCATTGGATTTGACTTTGATCTTTACCGATAAACGTATAGTATACTCATGATTTACGTTCAGTAGTAGGCGTCATGATATACTATTCGAAAAGTATTAGAATATAAGCAGGACATCGGCCCAGAATTGGTTCAACGTTAAACTACGATCTTGTTTAATTTGTAGTAACAATAAATAGCGATACATAGAACTATAAGTACTATAGAATAATAATATTAGTAACAGTACTATCTAGTCCTGAAATATATCACGATTCCTACTACTGAACGTAAATCATGAGTATACTATGCGTTTATCGGTAAATGTCAGAGTCAAATCCAATAGAATGAAACTACTCATTACCTGCGTATTATATACGTTCGATGGGTAGCTGACCACGTTTTTTATTCGTGTTTACAAAATTGTTCGGCTACAAATGCCTTTTTAATATTTATTTAGCCCAAATCCAAGAAAATATACACGAAACAGCATTTTTGATCAAATTACTTAATTTTCAATAAAATTTTATATAAATTGTTGCGCTAACTCGTGTAAAAGCTTTATTGCTATGAATCTTCTGTATTGACTCACGTACTACGTTCATTAGGTTCATTTAACTTTTAGTTTTCAGAGTGGTGTGCGGATATTTACGACAAATAAGGCAAGCACGTTAAAGCGTACATCATTTCTTGTCTGGTGTGTATTATTATTTAGTTTTATAACATGCCTCATGATTTAAAAGTTCTGAGTAAACGACATTTGCGTCGCAAAACAGCTATAAATACTCGTAAAGTATTACTGAGTATTGCAGGCAATAATTGTGCACTCGAGCACCTTACGAAATCACAATTAAAAGATGCTAGTCATGAACATGTGTCTTGTATCGGAGAATATGTGCACTCTATAGATAGCGATTATGATGTTGATCATATCCATCAAAGTAATGAACAGAATGAAGAAAACTCTAATTCGAACCGCGATAATAAAGATTTCAAAGACATCGAAAGTGACATAGATAGCATCAAAGCTACGTTGTACAGTTCTGAAGATAATTCAAGTTCCGTCAGCGATGAAGTGCATTTAGATGATGAAACGAACTTTGTTGAAAATTTGCGCGACTGGGCATCTTCAAATAACATCACACATAACGCGATCGATCAATTGCTAGCATTATTGAAACCAGCACATCCTATCTTACCCTTAAGTGCTAGGACTCTACTTCACACGTCACGACGTATTGAAACGTTAAATTTAGACAACGGAGAAATGTGTTATTTCGGTTTGGAGAAATGCTTGAGACAAAAACTCGAGTCAGGTCTCAAAAAAGGACTGTCACCTGAACATACGTTGCGAGTTGATTTTAATATTGATGGGATTCCCGTTTATAAAAGTAGCGGAACATCATTTTGGCCAATTTTGGGACGCAGTATTTCAATGATCGATGATAGCCCATTTGTAATTGGTGTTTATTATGGTACGGGTAAACCGATGCCACTATCTTCATATTTACGAGATTTAATTAAAGAAACGTCACGTTTAAGCACCAATGGTTTTGAGTTTAATGGCACCAAATACTTTGTCAGAGTTGGTTTATTCGCGTGTGACGCGCCCGCGAGATCTATGTTGAAAATGTGTTTAGGACATTCGGGTAAGGATGCTTGCGAGAGGTGTAAGATTCGCGCAGTTCATCTCAACCGTAAACTGTGTTATCCATGTGACACCGAATTCCAGAAGCGAAAAGATAGTGATTTTGTTGCACCTAGTGAAAACGATCGTCACGTTAAAGGACGTTCGCCTCTTTTAGATCTTTACGTGGGACTAGTCTCCCAATTTCCTTTAGATCCCATGCATTTAATCTACCTGGGAATTTTGAAGAGGTTGCTCCTTAAATACTGGGTCGAGGGTTCACGTGATTGCAAATTGTCTAAGGATATTTTGTTAGAAATTGAACGTATAATGAAACTATTGGCGCGATATGTTCCGGCAGAGTTTCCTCGAAAGCCCCGTGGATTTTTGGATTTGCATCGATGGAAAGCGACAGAATTTAGATTTTTCTTGTTATATTCCGGCCCTGTTGTAATGCGGGATGTGCTAGATCGAAAAAAGTACAAACATTTTTTATTATTGTCTGCCGCCGTGTATATTCTATCGAATACAGCCTTGTTCTCGCGTTTTCGAAACATCGCGCAAGATATGATCGAAAAATTCGTTACTCAAGGTGCTAAGATATACGGACAAAACTTTGTCGTATATAATGTACATTCGCTGCTGCATGTCATAGACGACGTAGAACGATTTGGCCCATTAGAAGAATACAGTTGCTTTGTGTATGAAAATCATTTGGGCCATTTGAAACGACTTATTCGATCGAAACGCTTGCCGCTGCAGCAGCTGAGTAATCGACTTGAAGAACTAAGTTCTATTCGTAAAACTAATTGTCAGGAAAAATTTATTCCTAAACCCAAATTTATTGGAAATTCTCGTGAATGTCAGGCTCTGGAAACGAAAAAATTCAAAATATCAATAAAAAGGCCGGATAATGTAGTAGCTTGTGGGACAGAAATATTAGTGATCAAATCAATCCTTTTCATTGCCGGAGAATATAGAATTATAGGTACTCCGTTCAAGTACAAGCGAGACCTTTATCAGAAACCTATTAAATCTTCCAAACTAGGGATTTTTTTCGTAAGAAGTTTCAACGTAGCGAAATCTTATCGCGTCGATGATATATTACATAAATTCGTCTGTCTTCCATTTAAAGATGGTTTCGCAGTAACTCCGATACTACACGAAATGAAATAAAATTTTTATTTTTTGTTAAACATCTCAACGAAACGAGCTCTCGACAAAAAACAGATGATGAACCTACGATTCTCGGCAATGTGTACGAGGAAGAGGGATTCGTTCAAGACATGTATAGTATGTCTATGTCTACCTCGCACACATTCCCGAGAATCGTAGGTTCATTATCTCTTTTATATTAAAAGTTTGCTTCAATTGAGATGTTTAGCAAAAAATAACATTATCGTATACCTATTACCATATACCGTATATGCCGAGTCTAATTTACCTAGTAGTCCAATATACCCAACTCTACCATATGTTCATAACATCACTTTTGAGCTGATTTATTATAGTTTTGTACGTCACATTGACGTTCAAGTATTGGTTAGACATGCGTTCCCAAAATCTTCATAATGTTTCATGATCGATTCATCTTTTAACTTATATACTACCTTGCATATTCCTATGTTGATGTCCTAATTAAAAACTTTTAAACTGGCACTTTTTGCTCAGAGTGGAATAAAAGTGCTTGAATTTTGATCAAATATAAATTTATACACCAGACTAGAGAATATGATACATTTAACGATGTTTTTACTCAGTCGTGCTGCAGAACTATGTATGCGGTGATTGAATTCTTGGTTGGCGAAGATAGAGAATGCGCATTGGTACCAGTTCTTTGGCTGGTCGAAAACAACACCCAATGTTACTGGCCACGGACAAAAACTGAAGATCATTTTACAAAACTTGTAAAATCAAAGGCTGCCTATGAAAAAACATGGCCAAAGTTTGCCATTCACAAAGTACTGCATACCGGAGGTGATTATTGGAACGTAGAACTTTTTTTTACAATTGTATACGGATTGAATGTTTCAATCATATTAATTTTCACTTGGATAAGAGTTACGACGATATATTTTGATCATATTGTACATTTGTGATTAATTTTGCTAATCAATGAGCATTCGGTATTGATTGATATTCCTTGATTAACTAACAGATGACTACCACGACACCGAAGCAACGATGGCGCGCCTACTGGAGCTGGGCACGTCCGATGAATCCGGAATAATTCGCAACATCGCTAAAAAATCCACTGTAATACCTCAGCAAGATATTACCAATGACGTGGACGAGAATGAAGCTACGAACAGTGATGATGTCGAACCTGAGCCGCAAAAGAAAAAACGTAAACACAAAACCGACAAGAAGAAGGCTAAAAATCGACACGTTAGTAACAAAAAAAAAAAAACGAAGCGTTCTCGTGAAAGTTCAAGTAGTTTAGGTTACACCTCTTCAGCTGACGAGAATTTGCCACCGTCCGAAGTCGATGAATCGACTTCTAACCGTAATAAGAATACTCGCTACATTAACTCAGCCAAAGGATCTACCAAAAATCAGACACCAAAGAAAAACTTGGCCCACAAGATCGTACAGCACCAGTATAATGATAATTCCCATGAGTCACCGAATCAGTTGTCTGGATATGAAACATCAAATAGAAACATTTCTAGTAGGATCATCAGGTCTACCACGCAATATGACTTATCAAGATCCTTTTCACAACTTGAACCTTCAACCCCGACCACATCACGCGAACAGAATACCTTTGAAGAAAAAACTCTGCAGTATTTAGAACACATTAAATCCTACACTGAACAAAACCATCTGCTACTACGTAAAATCTTCTCAAAACAGAAGGAAGTCAGCATCGACGTAACAAAGAAACCAGCCGAATTCCCAAAACTTCCTCTTAACTCCATGGAAGACTTCTCCAACCTCGAAAATATCCTGAAATCCGAAGAGCATCGAACTTATTTAGTGAGTAGACCTTGCAATCATATTCAAAATATGTATGTCATGACATACGGATAGGTACTAATACCGAGCGTATTCTTCAATGAGGGCCAACCCCCTCCCTAGCGCAAACCAACACAGGCACATGAGGCTCGGCCGGGAGGGGATAGAATGCCAGTGGCCATGTTAGTCTCCACTCGACCGAACTTCACGTACGCGTCATGTGCCTGAGTTGGCTTAGCACTAGGGAGGGGGTTGTCTCTCATTGAAGAATACGCTCGGTATGTGTTGACTGCAAAGGAATAATGAAAATTACTACAGGCATACAGAATTGCGGTTCGTAACGTTTTAACCCTCTCGGACCGTATGTTGCTTCTACGCAACACGCACTTTGAGGCTTCATAAAACTGTATCGGTCGCAAGGTCAGGGTTCTAACTGCATAGTTCCATTAAGCAAGGTCAGATGGCCTTATAGATACTCCTAAACCCTGAGGTAAACTGCTTTCACCCATCGAAATATCAATATGGTGAGAGATTTTCATTCAACATGAAATCGGTCTCGGTCTGATCGAGAGGGTTAACGTTAAAAAATGCTGAAAAAATATTAGGAATCGACAATCTCCAACTAGTCAAAATTGTTATCGATGTTGATAACAGTAAGAATATTTTGAATTCAATTCGACATTCATTCATTTTAGTATTTTGTTGCAGACCGGGAAACTGGCTTCTATTGGAGGGACAAGCGGTCGCCAATGTGTGTTGGCTATAATGAGGTCACTACTCACAAACGAATTAGCGATGCAATTCAATTGGGCAGGGAGGGACAAAGTCTCATTTCAAAAGACATTGACAATGGAAACTGTTTACGGTAATGAATAATTCATGAAATTTTCGAGAAACAGTTATTACTTGGATTTATCGTGTGAAAACAATATTATTCACACATTATTATTCAAATTATGCAAACTGTTAACTTTTTTCCCAATATATTCGAGATTCATCACAATTTACATTGAAATTATTCCTTATCAGTTATCAATATCGTGATATTGTACCTTCCTTTTGATGTATTTTTTCTCAGAGGCTGTGAAACAAACCTTTCTTGGCAAGAAGGAAATTGGTGATGCAACCGAAACCAGTGTTTCGTGTGCCGTGAAAGACTGGTTAAAACTAGCTCGATCACGGCATACCTATGTACGAAAGAAGGGCTAAGAAACTGTGGTAAACGTCAACTAATTTTAAAAACAGTCATATAAAAGTACAAATCATACAGGCATATAAATATTTCTGATATAAGTGTAATATTCTTAGCGTTTTCTGTTAGTTGTAACTACCGTGAAGACGAAAGTATAGTGTAGGTTGAGCTGTGTCTATGAGCTACAAGATGTACCTTTTTTTTTGATAAATGAGTATTTATAGATATAAGATATTTGTGTAACGTTCTAACAAAGATATAATAAAATCGATTCACATATATAAACTAAATTCGTACGCTTTCTAACTCAACCCAGACTTGTTTCTAGCTAACGTGAAATGATCTTCCTCTATAGCAGTGTACTATATACGCTTTCAATTACACATCCAAGATACGTTATGTATTCAAGTCTAGAGGTCCAATTAAAAACGTTTTTTAACACTGTATAATATTCGTTTAGACATAAATAATGAAAGATTAAAGCGTCATTAACAGAAAACATTTTGTCACGTTAGTTAAACGGACATTGTCAACACATTTTAATAGAAAAAATTTCCTTCATAATTTGAGTTTTAAAACGTACTTGCGAAACGTCTCTTAGTAGTCATCAATATCCAAATATTAGACGATTACCATAAATATTAAAATAACGGATTTTCGATACGTTTTATCAACAAATTGAGATACGATTTATAAATGTTTGGTTTCAAACGTATAAAATTTGCATATGAACAACTATCGTAAGACGTCCACCAAAAACGTTTAATAAACCGAAATCACGGCGGACATTCTTCGCAATAAAATACGTAGGTGCTGCACGTTTATTCTACAGAATAAAACGTTCTTTTTTGACGAATTTCATACGCTTTATATACTGGCATTGTTTATTGGGACATGCGTTCATCGTTATATCGACAGCTGAACAGAACAACATCGTCGTGTAACATCCTCGGAATTTGATTAACAATAAACCACATGGTATCTCAAAATTTCAGTCGAAAACAACGTGTCTCAGAATTTGCTTCAACAACGTCGTACAATCTCAAGTCAATATTTCGCGTGACGTTGGCGTTGTTCGGCTCTTCGTCAGCCACGGATGTGTATGATAGAACTTCCACAAGATGACGGATTACCAGACTGCAAGACATCTAATTTACGCGTGTGCGTAAATATTGGTATGTGGACGTTTAACTAATCGCGGGTTTATTATAGTGATAAGTCCAAGACCGAAAAGCAATTTTACACGCAAGATATCACGGCTGCCAGAGGAAGTGAGATTCGAAAGACAAAAGAGGCTGAAAGAGTAAACCATAGGTATCAACCGCTCGGCAAATTATATCGAGTTACCGTCGATCGAAGGATACGTAAAAAAATTATGAACCGCAATGCGATATTGTAAAACTTCGATTGTTTAATTTCTCTTGTACATTTTGGACCATAATATAACCGTTGCAGCAGCTTAAAACCTATTTTCATTTCTGTCCGTATGCGTGAAAAATACCATCCTTAACAATACCCGTGATTCACTGATGCCAGCCAGCGGTGAATCAACTTATATCGTGTCCTGCACGGTGTAGGATAATGTACTAGGTAAAAAGGACCCGCGGATAGGCGTTGCAATTGTAATTCTATTAAATTGTAATTGTAACACCGACGGACTTGGCCTAGAATCCCGGGCAATCGTATAAGGCGTCAACGTCTTTCCATTCCATTTTTATCGATAACTTTACCATTTCCAGGAGTTGAGCCAAGGACCGCACGGCGTGGCTGCAGCCGATCCTGGGCGCGCGGTGTGGATGTTGCAGGGTATCGAGGAATATACGACAGATCTAGTTTCGCGGTCCGACACTCACTGGGAGAAGAACGGGCGATTTTTTTAAACCCCGCCAGGCTGCCATTGAAAAACGTGCCCAGCGTATGTAATACCTACACAACTGTATGAAATAAACAAGAAAGATGCAACCGAAGAACATAACGACTCGAATTACTACGTTACTACGATAGAATTCGATTGTCAATAAATTTACACACTTTCCTACCGATTCTTGCTTCACGGGTATACATACAGTACCTATGATAGATACGCTTCCGCATTAGTCGAGTACCGTATTCGCGCGTTCTACTAAATTCATAACGATCGGTATGAGAAATCGGCATACCGTGTTGCACAAAAAATTTCAAATGCTGGACCCGCCCCGCGGTACTATACAATGATCCCGATTACATACCGAGGATAGAAAGTGTTCGACCAATTCTGAGTGTTGGTACACGGCCACGTTCAAGTTCGTGCGAAATTCTACGAAAGCCATTCGGACTTCATTTCGTTCGAAGGACATTTGTACTCGAACAGTTCTCAATTGACCAAATTTTCACACCACGGGTACTTCACAGGTATATAGGTATATAGGTATAGACGTTTTCCTGCCCTCGGACAGATTCGAACGGTTGTTGGCCGCTACGTTTTTGTCGTTTTTACTTCTCATTTCTAATTCATTTCGAACGCTGTTCATTCTGGATATAATATCCACGAACGTGAACGCGCATATATTAGCATCGCGATAAACGCGAACGACGGCGAATTGCCGCTTTGAGCGGGGGGAATAACATATGTATACATATACACCTGTGTACATATACATACATACAGGTGTGTTCAGGGCAACTTCCGGCCGGAGGATTAACCTACTTCCGGACACAGGTAAAAACCTTGGACCTTATTTCCTACGACGAGACAATCGATATTATACGAAGCAGGCGTGACCTCCTGTCGAGATCACGGCCTGGAGATAAACGACCGCGACTGCAAGAAAGGTCCCGTCGGTTAATTATGCTCTTACACTCTTGGATGAATTGCTCTGTATGAAATTCTGAAATCGACTTTATTCAGCCTGTAACACCAATGGACCCATCGTCGGTTTCCATGTACTATTTCTTCGGACGATCAATCGATCCACTCGCGCATATTTTATTTACCCCTCATCCCATTATATTCCCAAAATTTTCACCGTCGGTATCAAAATACTTGCGAAATTCGCGCACTTCAAACCCTCTTATCGTGCGGCTGTTCATACAGCTTATTATATTGCAGTTTTTAATACGTTAAACTTGACCGTACTTTGAGTCGAATGAGCACGTGTCGAGAGTTAAAACAATAACACGTGTGTTAAAGCAACGCCACATTTTGTGTACATGAAAATAACACGGAACTGTGAGTGGACCTTCAATAACCAGGTCAATTCTCCCTTTCTCTGTCTCTGTCTCTCTTTCTCTCTCTGTCTCACTCTATGTTTTCGTTTTGTTTGCTTCATTTTTTTTTTTTATTTTTCTTCATTTGTACCAAGCAACTGGGTAAACTTATTTCTTTTTCCGCGATTGTTGTTTTTTATACATTTTCCCGTAGTTATCTTATCGCTGAAAATAGATAGCATAGATACCTTCGCAGTGCCTGAACGTACTGTCGTCTTGACACAATTTTTTGTGCCAAATTGTATCCGTTCGCGGAATTATCTAAGTGGGTTGTAATATGCAATTGCAATTAGTTTTATCGGGAAATCGATGCATGTATACTTAATTTCACCGATTAACAATATATCTACGACTTCACTGCAATGATTAAAAATTATTTTCAATCATTAAAATGTTTACGCAAGAACAGGCAGAATAATTGACGTTACGCCGGCGCTCTCTAACAATAAATCGAATCGGAAATCGGCCTACGTTCTGTCCCGTTGCGTCACACGACGAATGTTCAGAACGGACTGCAATTGGAATAAAGGACTAAGTATCTTTGTAATTACACCTTTTTATACGTGTTGGATACGCATACAATTTTCGCACTCCAGATGTTGCAGTTTGCGCCGGCCACCGAAGGAAAAGAAAAAGTCGCGCAGGCATAGGTACTCATACACTTCGTAGCAATTAAACGGTTCAATCGGATTCGCATCGCGTCACTCGCTACACTGGGTCGTAACTATGATTTTCTCCGTAACGTCGACCCGAAACTATAATAACAACATTATACGTATGTATTATATGTAAATAATGATCAACTACGGCTGCAGAAAAATCTCAACGGCCGATTGCGACATATGGACGCGCAGCTACTAAGTACGAATGTTAAGACACAACAAGACGGATGAGACAATTGGACACAAATTACGTAAGAGGAAGAAAAAATTGTTTCTAATGAAAATAAATCTCGTGAACTAAGAACTTATAAATGATTATTTAACCTAATAAGCACACGTTGAATATAGGTGTAACAGCGAATTGTAGAATGATGATTATTATCTGCAACTGATTATCACGTAACGCGCCTGCACAAGAGAACTGTGCAGCGCTGATGGCGATCAAACATGATATTATACCAATATATGTATATGCACTTCATACGTGTAAGAAAGAATTGATTTTGTGACGTTTTTTACACTCGGGAGGTATACTTATGGGGAATAGCGAATGTATATGCATTGTGACGCGCACGTCACAGTCCATACCTATGTATATGTTGTACCCGACGGTAATTATACTGCCGTTGTACATTTTTTTCATCATTCCATTTCGTTGATTGTTCTATCTTGCTTGTATTTTTTCATCGCGGTTGGACTTGCGGCAATTATATGGATGTGTTGGCCGATTTGCGAAAATCCGCAATTTTCTCGCTCAGTAACTATAACTCGTTACGAAGTATTGCGGGTATAGAAATTCGATAATGCTGTATCATCGCATGGAAATGAAAGAATTGCTGGAAATTGTATCAATTAATAATAATTTAATGACATGAAGAAAAATAATTTTTATTTTGATTATTAAAGAAAAGATATTTGAAAATTGGACGACCAATCAGTATCCACTTTATCACCGGTTTAGTTTTACATTTTCAAGCTAAATTCACGGAGATTCGTACTGTACAATGTGCAATAAACAATTGCGTTAGTGAAAAGAATCAATTTCGCGTCATCAGGGTCGTCAAGCGTTACACCGGGATTGCAGCGTTCTGTTGGGCTGGTATTCGCCACCGGTGATCTTATCCTTGACTTATTTAAAATTAGAATACCGAATTTTATGATAATCCAGGCAAACGTAGGTAAAAAAGAGGAGGAGATTGCTCAGAATAAATGTCAACAAAATTGGGTACGATAAGGCAGAAAGAACAAAAAAATCTGAAGAACAAAACAGGAATACCGTAGAGAAAATATGCATATAGGTATACAACTTGTATGACTGGCAGCGATTGATTTTTAATGAATACTTCACGGCGAGCACCACCCACGCTCGGCAGTAGCTGCGACGTTTGGCAATCGTTCAACCACGTATCTCGTATAATAGCGCAAAAGAATAACCCCGCTCTTTTAACATAATGTCGAGGGATTGGTGCGCGGAGATAAATGACATGATAAATTCATAAATAACGCAGCATAAATAATTCATCGGGGAGGTCGGCATCGACTGCATACGATGCAACTCGAGCGAAAGTGCAAAACGATAAGAGGCAATCAAATAAAAGATCTCTGGAAAGGGGTCTTCGTTATTTTTACAGACCGGCAAAGGTTGTGCGTCCCATTATGTCGGCGGGTGTTGGAAATTTGTGTGGGAGAAAATTTATTAACACAATATATGTATAACGTAGTTATCTGATCGCCGAGGCTTCGGGATGATCGTTTAATTCGTAGAGATAATGCGCGATGATACTCTTTCGACATTCGATACAACGTGCCGAATATGTCTAACAGACAATCGAGTTTAAGGAGAACCAGATTTGACATGGTTAAACGGCGCGAAAAGTGTAAACTATTTGAACAAATTTTGCATTCACTTTTTGGCTAAGTTGTAATTTCGAAATCCCTCAATCGAGTTTTCAGGTCAAAGTCAACCTCTCCACAGTCAATTGTATGCATAGTACCCTTATACATAGGTTTTGTGTACATACGACGTGGTAGCTGACTACCTACCTATCTGCCGTCGCGATTTCTATATACCTTCATTTGCATACAACCGTGTTATGGGCGCATGTATGCAACATGTGCCGAGGAAAAAACGAATATATATAACGCGTCTTACGCGTGGTTTCTCGCGTGTTTTCTTCCATATCCAAAGTACCCGTCTCTATGACGACAGAGTGAGTCTGCGAATGCGCATGCGCGGAGTTCCGAAAAGACCACTTTTATGTCCTAGGAATTATAAACGGTCTTTTCTGTACCATGCGCATGCGCTGTCGCGAACAAATCTGACGTTACGCAACCCTAACCTCAATTTCGTGCTTCGTAAAAAGTCCAACATACTCCAGTTATACAAGGAATCGTGTGCAACAAGGAGGCAGCGGTCTTTTCGCCTAGCGTATCTGCAATATTCGTCTTTGGCTCACCTACGACTTACATTGCAAACTTACTCTCGGCCAGAAAAGACCGAGTTTGCCTCTTTGTTACACCATACATGGTACTATTGTTAGTTGGAGCCATTTCAGTAGGACAACTGCGACAGAGACGATAAAGGGAAGCGGTGGTCTCGACCATTTTCCAAAACAATGCGAAAGAAGTTGAACAGCTACGCCGCGCCGCGCAAATACCTTCGTGTTCGTAGTCCAATAAATTTCACAACTGTATTCGCATGAATGTTATACCTACCAGACGCAAAACTTTCGCGTGGGAGAGACACGGAGACTGACTCATTCTGAATCGCGGTTGAATTTTCATCTCTATTGTAAATTGGGTACGGTAAAGTGACACGACGATTGACTGATAATATTGGCGAGAAGAAAATGAAATACGGAGTATTTTTACGAGAATTTCGCAAGAATCGTAGAAAAGACGCGAGTCGAGGGAAAATGATTAGCTGGATGGACTGCTGTGGACGGATAGATGCGAGGGGGGTATGTGTGTGTTTCATAACGTATGGATGCACATTCTACATGTGACGTTGTTAATGTGTAGATACGTTACACGTAACGCTATTACACAAGCGGTCAGAAGAGGAGAGAAGGCCTTGGCAATGACCAGGCACACAATGCGGAGAGACGCTTTTGCGATGCGGTAACGATGTTATTCCGTGTATCGTGTGTCATTAACTCTCTGCCGAGCTGCATACAAGCCTACACCAAATAGACATTCGATATAGGATCAAATGCGAATTGTTTGTGCAGACGACGATACGCGGATTACTTCCCATTCCTTGTCTCTGTTCAAAGCGAATCTTTTTCATCGCATGTGAGTGTGTGTCGTGTATCGCCATGTATGTATTAATACCTGTTCTATACATTTACATATGCCAAAGCTAGCAATGAGATATGATTTCAATGAAGGAGTCGTGCACCTGATGGAATATTGTACACGGCCAGATAAACGTCGACATTCTGTAAAATTATATCCTGCTCCTGTTATTGTCGGACATGAAAAAATCGTTTTATAATTAGATAAAAACTAGAAGTCTTAGAGAAGCTGTGCAAGAGATTAGAATACCTGAATTCGAAAACAGAGGTATTCCACTAAGCGTATGTACAGGGATAAAAATTGATTACAAATGAACCCATGATTACATGAGTTGTTGTTTTTACAATTGAGGATTAGACTCGTGTAATTCGCACTGTGGTGAATTATTATTGAATGAAAATCAGTGGGAAATTTGATTTTCACATTCAATATATTACATGTTGTTGTTGCTATTGTGTTGGTAAAAGGAAAAAAAATCATTCACGAATGGAAGAGATGTGAAAAGAGGTGCTAAAACATCTCCAATGATAATAAATTTTTCAGAGATAAACTTCGCCAACTTAATAAAGTTTGTTTCAAGAAATAAATGTGGAATCACTGCGTAAATCAGAAAGTTGTGCCTATAGAACTTGAATCAAACTCACATAATAAATGGTAAGATATTAGTCGTCTCCGTATCAACTTTGCTCAGGAATTGCATAATCTGGGAAAGCAGCGGTGAAGACTGCTCGATTATTTTGAGGAAAAAAAAAACAAAGATAGAAATTTAGTTTAAAAAAAGTTGATAATATAATACTAAATGAACGACGTTGTTCGCTTTGTTGGTTGGTGCAACTTTAATGCGTTATTTATACACTCAATCTGTACAGTGATACCTTATCGCCCAGGTAAACGCGACGAATGCGAATTCGACACTACATTTCCTCGCTTGCTTTAAAACTTTCAAATTGAGACCATTAACAATAATTGAAAGTTGTTAACATGCACGCTGGATCATGACAGGGTTAATTAAGAAAGAAACTAAAATTTTCATAATCTATATCTTATCATGGGAGGATAAGAGCTCTATTGGAAGTTTATTCTCCATCCATGGAGTTGATTTCTTCGAGTGCCTTACGACTGTATCTGTGATACTTGGCAATGCCCGGTCTGTAGTACCATGCCTGATAATCAGTCCTGTCCTTCATCAAGTTTAGGACACGTTCTTCCAAGTGACGGAGCTTTGTTTTTTCATTTTCTTCCCATAAAAAGTGCAATGCTTTTTCGTAGTCCTGCTGATGCGAGGTGAAGATGTAACGAGACAGAAACCGGGATATTGGGTTCTGCAACGGCATTTAACTCCAAGTTAAATATTGGTTTCATTGTACGTTACACAATAAAAATAACAGCCAATTTAGACTATCGGTATCCTCGACTATTCACAGCTATTTTTCTCTACCAATGGAAGAGCAGTCCTATAAGCTAGAAAACTAGCTGAGGATAAATTCTAAGGATCCACAGAAAAACTATAGCGTAAAGTATGTTAAAGTACTGTAATAAAGTATGTTACGCACTCTGTAGTATTCCCAATGTTTCGGAACGTAGCCTTCAGGGATTTCTTGCAGAGTGGCAGGTCCGATAAAAATGTAAGATCCTGTAACAATGATGGCTACAGGAATGAGTCCCAGCATCATGTAAAAGTGAAAAAGGTCCTTGGTCTTGTTCCACTGCCATCTGCTCGGCTGAAGGGGGAAAATGCGTGGACCATGATCTGACATATTTCTAATGGCTCCTGAAATCGATAGAATAAAATCTTTTGTCGATCATTCTCAGTATTTAAAACACAAAACATAGAATGGAAAACAATCCTAGGAAAATTCCATAAACAATGTAGAATAAGATTGTTTTTCCAAATTCGACAAGGTTCCATTGTTATTTTCATTGTTGTCTAAATGGTCGAAATTTGAACACGTTCTCAGGTCTCCTCAACGAACAATACACGTGAAGTACCAAGCACTTGGTTAGGTTGGAAAATTGCTCCGATACTTGGCGAGAATGAATGAAATGAAAATTGAAGGAGAAGCGAGAGTTGCGTAATTAAAAATTGCTGAATGTGGAACGGAGCATCATCATCTCGTAAAGCTGGTGAACGTCGTAAGTAAGTCCACTCGTCGGTGGCTGGGTTATTGACGTTGCCTCCGGTCAGGCGAGTTGCGTAACCTTGTTTCATCCGTTTTCACCGAGTCCGGAAGCCCGAGGCCACGACACGTGAACAAATTACGTTAGCTTGTCATTAATGCCAACAACTCACCATTGTTTGGAAATTTTACCGGCACGGTTCCGCGATATTTGACAATATTTTGACCCAAGGTACGGAGCATGCTACTCCACACCGCCATCTTGGATTGTCTGCAACCCGAAGACTGAAGCCAGAGGTGTGATGAAATTAGGTTGGCAGAAGTTTCTCTCTGTTGGCAGCCACTGACAGACGGAATCTGTCGATCAATTACCGACCGAGCAGGTATAGCGTGGTGATCGCCGGTATTGAATGAAGATTACTGCCGGCTAGTGCCACCGCTCAATTCCCGGGAGAATTTGACTTGAAAATAAGTGAAGAGGCGTAAGAATCCGATCGCAATGAAGCCGATTGTTATTTGAACTCGGTTAGAAAATTATCTCGAATTCCGAAGTGAGAGAAGAATGTCTGTCGCGAACTTGGTAAGTATTTCGAGATTAAATATGAGTTACGAACAGGATATGCACAAATACCTTCGCATATTCTAATTGCCATGATCTGTTTGTCGGGACTCTCATGCGATATATTTAGATATCATATATATCCACCGAAATCGCATGGATTTGCGGAGAAATAAAGAATGGTTATTTATTCTCTGAATGTGAATGCGTGAATTTTTGTCACATGACAATCATCTGGACCACACGGCATAGATGCAGAAAAACAACGCCGCTGACGGCACACATACCTATAAGAATGTATGATGCCTGATGAAATTTCTACGCAACTAAAAGATTCCACGAAGCTTGTAATATGTAAATACCTATAAACGCACACATAACACGCTGTGCACACACGTTGTATGCTGCATACAGTACATTAGCATGAATGTAGGTATAATACATATTCGTTTTAACATACCTATTATCAAATGGTGTGCCGAAGAGTCACGAGAATCGTGAGCAATTACGTGAGAACAAGCAAATACTAATTATAATTACATGTTTATCGTGAGTATAATTGTAGCGGATAATCTTTTTACGCTTAGCTCTCCCCCAGTCTCTCTCTCTCTCTCTCTCTCGCTCTGTCTTTCTACTCCTCATCTAGTGCGGAAATCTCGCTCATTGTTAGTCTTGCAATGAACGAATATTTACAAAAAATGCCGCGTTACGTATGTGCTTTGGGTATACGTACAATATACATGCGTCAAAGATTCGACTATGCACGAATTCACTTCGGGCCAGCTACGGGCTTCGATATCAACCAATTCGTAATCTGGGACTCACAATCAGATCAGTATAACCGTATTATCAAGCTATCCTGATGAACGCAGAAAACAAACAAAAACTATCTTCTGCATGATGGTAGACCGATTCGTAAGAGAAACATACGAAAAGTCGAAGAAACGTAATCCGGTCAAGTACATATATCGACAACAGTATAGCCATGAATATAAATTGGCATAATAACTGCAGTGTCGGCATTTATTTAAAAAAAAATATTTCCTTTTTCTACCGAAAGTGAGACATTTATACCATGTTGTAAACAGGTTGGAAAATTATCTTTCGTTCGAGCAATACCGCATTCATGTGATTATACGTGTTTGAAGAACCCCAAGGATGAAAGATGGGAGACCGAGCGAAAAAAAAAGAGAGCAAATGCGTGCGAAATGAAGTAACTTATTGTCAACTGATCATCCCCAACTGTTCAAAGACTATAATTTACGTTAGGTATATATGCGATACACACCTATATACATAATGGTGGGGCGATTAAGTGTATCAGGGAAAAATTTCACGTTCTCGTGTCAGTTCATAACCGCGAGAGTGTGCTTTAGCAGTCGAATGTCATGACCCTACCGCATCATCATCCCTAATTGTGACGGTCCTGATATTAAACTACGCGGGGCGATGAGGACCGAGAGGTAATTTTTCACCATTTCTTTTCTTCTCGCGCTTTACTCCTTCGCTTCAATTCCCAATTATTACGTATAATTCGTACCTGATATCTAGTTGACGTCTATTTTATAGCGCAGATTAGGATTATGTAGATCTTTTACGGCCCACTTCACCTTCGCATATCGTTCTTACATGGAAGATATTGTGTACCGCGTGAAAAATAAAAAAACAAATTGAAATAAAAAATGCGTTTGGGGAACAAGAAAAAAAGAAAAGAATTACCGGAAATTGTGCAATTGTTGTGTATAGTCGCGTGATATCCGTACTTCCAAAATATCTATATCGAAACCTTACCCGCTGTTATCAAAGAAACAATCGCAAAAGACATCACGAATTCAACGAGAGCGATTGAAAATTGAAATTACGTCAATAATTATAATTAGACCTGGTTACACGATCCTGCGGTTGACGTGAAATTGTCCTTTTTGTCCAATTGTCACTATAGCTGATTATTCAATTCTGACAGGGCTATAACGCAAACTGGTAGAGATATCGCGTATAAAAAGCTGAAATACGTTCGCACCCTGGGCTTAATTAATTATACGGTGTCACGCGCGGGGTCAAATGGATTCGACAAATTCTAGGCCAGACATACAAGAGATGCCGATAGTATACTCTACTTCATTGTCGCATATTCATCTTTTCATGCCAAACGAAGAAAAACGGCATTATAATATTATAATTATATACGATAGCTAGTTACGCTGTATTTACGAAGGTACGGAGTACAGGCATACCCATATATCTCGATATACATTAATACACCTGCCTCTGAAAAGAATCACAACGACGCGCAAAACTGATAATTATAAGCTTGCACGTAGAAATCATGAATATTATTACGGTATATTATATCTACGTGAATTGCGCAATGACAAAATTTCGGAATGACAGGCGAGGATGCGGGGTAGAGAGGAAGTAAGAAAACGGCTTGATTAAAAAATCGCGAGATAAGAGTGAGGAACGGAAGTGGTATAACTCTTCGAGCAGAGGTTTCTCTTCGCGCGAGAATTCGCGTACAAGATATTATGTTGTAATATAAGTCAGTCACGAATCTTCGTACACGCGTGTGTATTATTTGATTTTTTAAATATTACAACGTAGAATTTGGTTTCCTCAATTATAAAAAGATCGCAAACAATTTGTATACACAACTTTACGATACAATGATACAAGCATATATTAGCGTATGTATACCCGTAACCTTATATTACAGAAACAGGCAGGCATGTCATGCCCCTGGCTTCCGTATGTCTTTGGGTATATAATTTATACGGACTTGATGTACTACGCTACATATAGATATAACTACCGCGTAGAAGCGGCGATAAATTTTTTCTAAAAATAGGTAAAACCTAATCCACACATGAGTACATTTTACACCTTGTGCCCGTACATGTATCTTTAAACTATTTAAACTAAAGCAAACAGAATATTTTTGCAATATAAATATAAAACAGTGTCACCACGCGACAGGCAGATCCATTGTTTACGTACCTACGTATTATAATTATGTACATAATATTATACGATATATGCATAGATCGTATATATATATGTGCGTGTTATTAAGTATGAGCAAAAATTCCATCAGTACCCATTATTTAAAATCGGAGTGTCGTCGACTTCGGGTCGCAAAGATAGCCGCCTTATCGTCTGTAAAAATTTCACCGAATTCGCAGACTCACGTTCTGTATTGCTCGCATTATACTAACTGTCAATCATACGATACAAGTATAATTATTTATTCGAATGCGATCTACAACGATTGCTATCGTCAACGGTGTGGCTGAAAAATCGTACATGGTGCAGAAGCGTACAATAAGAGATTTGACAGAAGGTGTCGCCGCACGGAGGAAATGAAATTTTTAAACGGCTGCCCTGCGGAGTAAGTTGACAAAAAGAGAAACTCTTTCGAATTTCCATTATTGACTAACATTTATTCTTTGTTTCCCGTATACTACAGTGGTGGATACGGTAAATTGGGTAAATTTTATAATTTAATTCAAGAAATGGGAATATATTATCGATAAAATGTGTAACAAACGATATTTTGTCACTCTGTACACGCGGCTGACTGATTCATGTAAAATATACTGATACAGATGTGTATATACATGTGCACATACATATACACATACACTCGACTCTCAATTCATTGCTCACATGCTGTCTTATCGTTCGGTACATAATCACGAGTTGGAAACGTATTACGACATGTACGAAAGGCGTATAATACCAATCGAGATTTCAACAACATTATAGAATCAATTCTGTAAGTTTTCGAAATATTCGTTGATATCTTTGTTGTAAGAAGAAATGCATTCACCGAAGGTTTCGAAAATTTTTAACTATTCATCAATAATTAATTAAACAAAAAACACAGATACCTATATATAAATAATAAATACGTTTCGCCACTGCGCATGAGTGAATTTTACGTTTAATCACTTATTTATTCGCTGATAACGCTCAGCAGCTGGTCGCTACTTACATGAATATACCGTTCGCCAAATTTCATATCCCATGCATTGTTTGACAAATAAATAATATAAGCTACGACTGAGTTCCGATGTCTACAGGGTACACGGATGTGTAAAAACAATCGCTGTATAGGTATACGCAGTTTTCTTTTTTTTTTCGTACATTTCATATTTTAACCTTCATATCATGATAACGATCCGGTGCCTTATAAAGCCGCATCGCATTATTTCACGTAAGATTTACGATGATATTGAATTGTACGGAGAGCCCGCGTGCCGTTTCATCATCCAGTGGTATCGCAATGGCGCGGGTCAAGTGCCTCGTTGAACCTTATAAACGTTCGCAAATTGTGACGGCATGGCGTACCGAACATCTTTGCGGCCCTGTCTCGAGATCCCCTCACAGACAACCGATCGTCATACGTACGTAATAAACGTGCATAACATACAACAATCAAGGGTATAACCTGGTCGCTGAAAAAACGGCGTCGTTTTAAATCACCCACGCGATAAAAACCGCACAAATCGGCATATTTGATCTTGTAATACAGCCGACGAAGGCGACGAGCGTATATCGTCGAAACAACATGAAAAAAAAACGTAGATAATTGGATAATTTCAACGTGTCAACCTGATCTTACGCGAACAACTTGGCAATGAGATATTTCCAACTGATACGACTGATCGCATTGTGCTATACGAACTATAATATTGCCGGATTCGCGATTTCCAGATAATTATTAAACACATACTCATATGTGATTCCGCGTATCGTGTTATAATATTATTTTATTAATCAATGTAGACCTGCGTCAACGCCGTTTATACAACACACCCATCCCAAGCAGCCCACAGCTAATGAATCATTGTCTAATTAACTATCGCCCAAAGTGGCCGTATATACGACAGGTAAACATCGTATACATATATTGTATCTATGTATGCGTATGTGTGCCGATCGCCTTATTATATCCATTTATATTTTTATCACAGCAGTCGAATAAGCAGCTGTTTCGCGCCATATGTATATAATACACGTAACATAACGTAACGCGAAAGCCATTCGAGCGGTATGAATTATACTTGGCCAAACATGCCTAATTGAAATAAAATCAAGAAAGACGGAGCCATCGGAATAATGTGGACACGAATTACTTGGGAGAGACCCCGTGCTGTGATATAATTAATTATACGGATATAGGCTGTCGAAAATAAAAGAGTAAAGAACGTTACAAATACTTGTGTTGTTTACTTTTGATAAAATTGTACCTACACTTATCGAAACTGGAGTTTACGTTTCATAGATTTTTCACAATCGCTGCATTCAAATCTTTTTACTGTTCATGTATAATTTTTCTTGGCCTTGCAGGCGCGCATCCAGGACAAATTTTGGGGAAGGGGAGAGGGGTGGAGGGGGCAAAGATAAAATTGCATGATAAATTTTATAAATACGAAAAAAAAACGTATATTTATTACTGTAAAAAATACTGCAAATCATGACTGTATATTAAACTTTCATACTTTCAGACTTTAAACTTTTAATCAAGGTTTGCCTTGATAAAAATTATTGCTGCCTATTTTGTCAACAACTAACACGTGAAACAAATTAGTACTAATAGCTTTGACCCGAAAAAATTTTTTCAAATCGCTCCGACCCGATATTTTTTTAGCAAAAACTACTGTGAAAAGTAGAACTTACCTTGGCCGTTGATATGCAAATGACATTTATGTAACACAAAGATATTTTTTTTGTTCAAATTTGAAAAGTACCGTGGATCAGTTTGTTTTAATGGTTGGGAGTTGAAAGGAAAATTCGGAAGTAGCAAACAAAAATCTTCATGAAGGTTTGTATGCTCGAGAAGCAAAAGGTAAAGTGGAAACAATCGGCTTTTAAAACCATATAAATTGGTGAAGGTTCAAAGTTTCTCGAATGCTTGTTTTTTCTAAAAACCGCTGTGTAATCACACGCCCCAGTTGTCGGTACTCTTTAATTAACCTTTGTGAGATTACTAGAAATCGCTAATTTACAACAAATTATTGCGATTTCGAAATCCCTTCACAACGTTTGAAACTTTAAGATTTTTATTGATTTCACGAATGTATTTCAAAGTAATGTAAATTGAACTGTGAACAATTTCATAGAATAAATTTCAAAGGCTCGTTTTCATGGAGCAGTATATTGCAAGCAATGTTGTTTTATACTCAATTAATTAATTACTTGAAGGAAAAATCGATTAAAATTATAATTATAGTATTGATGTCACCATATGTTACATCGTTGAGAAAATAAATCAAAATTACTGAAAAAAAATTCGTTTTTAAATTATTTTCACTAGAAGTTATTGAAAGCCCATCTTATATTATGGCTCAAAGATTTTGTTTTTTAACGCAGAATTTGGCAAATTTTTTTGGATAAAATCAGAAGTGTCCCATTAAACGAAAATCCAATTTTTCGATTAAAAATGGCCAAAAAAGCATGAATAAAATTTTTTTTTCAATTTTTGTATTTTTTTTCCAGAAAGAGCATCAAAAAATACTCAAAAATTTGTGTATTTAATTAGGTTATTTCAATTGTTGTCAGAAACATGAATTTTTTTCGTTAATTTCTTCAAAAATCGACAACTCCGGAATGGGAAGAGATAAAGAGCTAAAAATTTAGCTGAGGACTTCTTTCTATATGTATAAAAACATATTAAAAAATCATAAAAATCTAAGAGGGTCACCGTCGCAACGTCGTTGAAATGACATGACCCATATATATATAAACAGGGTGATATTGACACCGTTAAGAATCTTTGTAGACACAATGGACAGATTTTGAGCTTCTTAAATTCATGATAAGAACAATTATTTTCTCTCAAATTTTTGTTCCTTACTGTGATACTTTTCGAGCATAAAGACAAATAAACTAAAAATCTGTCCATTGTATCTGTAAAAGCTCTTGACTCTCTCAATATCACATTAAATTTTGAATCAAATCGGTCAGGTCAATCCTGAAAGCAAAATTATTTTGTACTTTTTGTATTTTTTTTTTTTTTTCTCACATCCAATAAGTGTACGTCTGATACTTTTAGGTCTCATAGTACTTTAATTACGCCTTGCGGATTTCCGAAATCTCGGAGGGAAAAAGTTCGGATTCAAAACGGGTTTTTTTACCGATACCGGAATGGTCGGGAAAGTTGAAATCTTCGGGAAACTCGGGACATTCTGACAACCCGGAATCTTCGTAAAACCCAATATCTTCGGGAAACCAGAAATTGTCGAGAAACCCGAAACGCGGATAACCTAACTCATCTAATATTGGACATGTAATATTGGACAAATGCTAAATACTAATAGTGAATAGTATATATCTAAGTGACATCAATATTTTCAGTAAAAAGTCATCTTTCATCGGAAGATACTGGCATCCCAGAAATTTCGATAAAACTGATTTTTTCGTGAATCCCGACATTTTCACGAACCCAGAAGTTTTCGAGACCCCGACCCGATACTTATAGATTTTTCCAGACTCGACCCGATCTGAAGAATCCTGATACCCTCAGAACCCTGATTGTAATAGTAAACACATGGAAATTTATTCCGCGACAGCAATCTTTTCTCCCTAGTTAATTACATTGGCAATGAACTACGATCGGAGAATTGCATTTTTACCTTGTTTGTCCCTCTATGGCCGTTAATTTATTGGTGTGCAATATTCTTAGGTAATGTTAGATCAGTGAAAAAATATTTGTCGCGGTATTGGTTCATCAAAATAAGTCTCAAAATTTGAAGACCTGATTTGTCTCAAAGCCGAAGAAAAGTAATTACACATATACGAGCTCTGCTCTCCCCCGGCCATGGATTCGCGCCTGGTCCTGGGTATTACCTTTCTTATTCATCGGATCACCTACATTTGTTCACTGCCTATATATAGCAGCAATCACTTGACGACCGTCAATTTTTTTCGTTGCGTATGCCAAACATTCTCCACGAATCAAAATACTCGCATGAGGAATACAAAAAGAAAGTAATTCAGCAAAATAAAACGTACAAATAGACTGCAAGATAGACCGTCTATAATATGTACATTATCCGTAATTAACGGATTTTACGGATAGGTACTACACGTATTTGAGACGGTCACTCGGACATTATCTATACGCGTGTTCTATCTGGGTTCTTACGACATTTCTTTAACCGCATGAAACTCGACGGTCAATTATAACTGGGGGAATCAAATTATTTGCACGTATACCAATGCACGGATCAGTTCGGAAATATCGTATCGTATCGATGTATCCGGAGCTGCGAATGTTCCAGAAACACTATCCGGCTATCGCAGGATGATATGCTTTGTGCTTGTACAAGTATAGGTACACAAGTGAGGATTTCTGAAATAACGAAAGAGTACAACAACTTTAGAGACACGGTTTTCTACACCTTCCGTATTGCGAATATGTACACGTATATGTCGCAAAGACGCTGCGGCAGGAAGACAAGAAAACAGACCTATAATACCATCGCGACGTAAGGAAATGTAATTTACAATTACAAGTCAGTCCGATCGTAAGTAAGCACAGCCCATTGCCAAAAAACACGTACAATTGTCGGAGGCAAGAGATAAAGACATTTAAACACGATATAATAATCATTTCCAGTTGGTATTGTTCCCGATGTTGTTCCGGGTAATTACCAATTAAGAAAATCGTGTATCTGATAATTGATCCGATCTAATATCGAGCAATCGGTACGTCGTGTATCTAATACGCGAGATCGGCGTGCAATTAGCGTGAAAATTAAACGGATTGGCGAGCGATAATGTCGACCGGCGTCATCGGCGGAATTATGGGGCGGCTGGTAGCCAATGTCTGATGTATGATGACTGTGAGGAGTACTGCAGCCGGCGCATGCCGTTCCGGGGTTGGCTCATTGTCAGATCTCCTGAATTAAGAGCCGGTCCGTCGATGGTCCGTAGCTGCGAAACTCCAGAGGTCTGATCAGTCGCGGTTGTTTGGCCGTGCGGTCCGGCAGTCAGTCGGTAAGTCAGTCAGCCACCACTGGAGAGGGTCACACGCATACATCCGCTCGCGGTCTAACGCTCTACCTACGCATCCTCATCCCGACCGAATAACACGCTCGTGTCCATTGTCCTTTGCACTCCCGTACGTCCTAAGCTTCCTCTTCCGTCTTCGTATACTTCTCCTAGTGCTTCGTGACTTTCGAACTCGTCGTCGTCTGCACGAGTATTCGACAATTTAACGCGACCCACTGACTTTTGGTGGAACAAGCGAGGAACGATCGAAGGAAGGATTAGAAGGGAAAAAACCCCGGCGACGCCTGAGCGGAGGGGTGAAAGTAAGTACGGTATTATTGTATGATGTACATAAGCGTGTGTGTATATAAATTAAGGATTGTACGAGCGACGGCGAATGAAATTACGATTACTTGCTACACGTGATAAATCGTATACTGTATATCGTAGCCTGGCTTCTTCTCTCACTCTATGTTTTATACAGCAGGTTGCTTTACGGCTCGATAACGACGCGCGAAAATTTTACGAGTATTCAATAACGCGTATTCGAATCGAGACGTTTTTAAATAGTTTTATCTGTTCGACAATCGAGAGAGAGAAATATAGCACCGAGAACCTGGAATGCGTTGTATCATGCGTTGATAACGAAAGAAACGTGCACATCGCGCGTAATCTGAGAAAAATATAAATTTCGCTAAGTCTCCGTGTAGCGTGTCAATAATGCCATCGTCAATCTCTGGTTGCCCGTGATAAGAAAATAAATCATATGTGTCATATCGTGCTCTCCTATCTCTCGATGGCGTATAACGCAAATTTCACTTCACGGACATAGACACGGCACGCCTGTCGTATATACGCCAGCAAGGATATGTACTCATGCATTACATTATGTGGAACCTGCACACCCGACCGCGGCCTTAGCAACTTACAACAAAGGCAAAATACAAAGTAGCTCGGCTCTGCAAATGATTGCTGCTGTACACCCGGTATGTCGTATTACGTACAACAGCATTGGCTTACGCGAGACTTGAACTCGCTTATCGTCAGACGTTTTGTATCTCGAGCCTTGGACGGTGTCTAGTGTTTTAGAAATATGCACGTGATTTGTGTCGCGCGAAATTAAAGTCATCCTGCACGTAAGAAGTAATAAATATAAAAAATATATACTGGAACAACATTTTTTTTCCCTCGTTACACTATACGATTTATCATTGTTATTACAGTATTGTTGCGTTTGAAAAAAAACGTTCGATGTTTCTTCACCCACAGATTTGATCTCTTCTTACGTTTCAGGAGGTAATATGAAAACGAGGTTTTCACCGCACCGGAACGGAAGGAGTTGACGAGAAACAAATTTTTAGAACACAGTCACACACACACATACACACACACGCATTCGACTTTTTTACTATACGTACAGATGAGTGAATTTTAATTCGAAGACATATATCCACACACCGCAGCAACCGGAGACCAATCAAGGTTAACCATAAAAAGAAGAGACGCGAGAAGAAGAGCGAGAAAAAAAAAAAGGAAAAAGATACGAAAAGCCGAAACTAAATTTAACAGAGCGTGAAGTGTGACATACGCATACATATGCATGTGTCTACATAATTCGTAAATAAACAGAAGAGGCAACAAGGCGAAAACTCCCAACTACTACTGCACTACCACCACCACCACCACTACTACTATTACTACTACTACCACTACTACTACTACTACTACTCTACTACTATTACTACTACTACTACCACTACTACTACTACACTCCAGCTAAGAACATGGATCCGTACTCGCTGAGGTGAGTTGCACGTGTAATTTACCCACACATACAATAGGAATCGGCCGTCCTCGAACGCCTGCGGCAACATTGTTCAGTAATTCTAATCCATCCGAGGATTGTATGACGATGATACGAAAATCATGGGAATGCAAACCACGCGCGGCACGTGTTCTCCTTTACGTCGAGAAAGAGAAAGAGCCGGTATCAACTGTTGCACAGCGTGGAGCGGCATTGCTGTCATCGTTTCAATCCGCGATCAGAATTCCCCGCAAAGTCAACGGAAACTTTTACAATCGTTGACGTAATATACGTTCACTCAACGTTTACCGCTAGTGGAGAGAAATAAAAAATAAAATCATTCAAAACGTGTGATAAAAATCAGAAGGAAAAGAGAGAAAAAAAAAAAAGAATAAAAGAAAATAAATAAAAGAACGATACTCATTGTCAGCTGGTAAAATTGCTCAAAGCAATTTGAAAACGTGTGCGTTTGTAATGCGTAAGAAGCTGTGGAAGCGTGAATGTATTTCGATTGATACGTTTGACCGACAGATATGGGGGGCAAAAAAAAAAAGAGAGAGACGGAGGGAACCCGACCCGATAAAAAGTGTAGCCTCTTTTTCTTCCCACCAACTCATTGTAGGTATATATCTATAAGTAACGGAAGGTATATAGTATACACGTAGCGAAATGTAGGTATTCGTGCGAGTCGTAGGAATGATTTACAAATCTGACTTTCTACAGTCGGGTTTGTTACATATGTTATTCATTACAATCCGCTGCTGCTGATATTTTCACCCCGAGTAAAAAAGGGATTAATGAGTCGACAAAAAGAGAAAGAGAGAGCGTGAAGGCGGAATGATTAAGTGATACATATAGTAAAATATGTTATCTAACCAGACATTATTTGCAAATAAAATCCTTGATATACGCCGCGGCGATTGATATATGTGTCACGTACATATTGGTTATCTGTAAATATACTTGTTGCGGTGTATTAAGGCCAGGGCAAATGGAAAACAGAAAAGGTTAGAGAAGGAACACTACTGAAAATGTTTATGTGTCAAATCATATCATGTTTTCAAAGAATTCAGCGTGTAATTTATTAAATGATTTATTTTGTAAATCCGATAAGATATATAAGAAATAACGTAATAAATCACGAAAGCACGAATCATCAGATATACTAGATAAATTTTGATCCAGTATATCTGATGATTCGGGCTTTCATAATTAGTTATGCGATTTCTTATACATTTTATAGAATGTTCCAAACAAACCGTGTAATAAATTACACGCTGAATTCTTTCAAAACATTATACGACTTGACACATGAACATTTTCAGTAGGGGAGACACCGCACTGTCGATCGTAGAGAACCGTCGCGTCGTTCCAAAAATAATTGAAAAAAAAAAAAAGTAAACAATCAACGGCATGTAATCTCGTCGTAAAGTTGGGATGTAAGGGAAAGGAAGAATCGATTCCACGTGATAATACATGTTCGTCACGGCGGAAGGACGAAAGGTTGGGTATTCTTTGGGAGGGGATATGCAATGATCGATCGCGCGCGAAGAATACAGCTGATCGTGAGCTGCTACACGTGCGCGTGGCTTTTGCCGCTAACGCCGTAAAGTCTGACAGAGGCGAGTGCAACGCTCCTCGACCTCCCCCCCACTCCCCGACTTGGACACACATGCATGTCCCAATGCATTATGCATGTCGCATGCTACTGCAGGTGAGTGCATAGGTGTAACGGAGAAGGAGGAGGAGGAGGAGGAAAGAGGAGCTTAGGTACATACACTTGACCGTATATTATAACTACTTCTGACGCTCCCCGTTTCAGTGAGTCTTATGTACCGCGTAGGATGTAAAGTATGATAAACGCGTTCCGAGTATAAATCAGACCGTTTTTTACATAGTTATTATTGCTTCCTATTTGTTATTTATTTATTTTTGTTTATTTTTTTTTTTTCATTTGCATTTGTCAAATGATTGATTATGTAAATTTTCCTCGATAACATTATTGGATATGTTTCCGATATGGATCGGAAACCGCGGGGGGGGGGGGCAAATCGCGTAAAACAACGGAAAATTATTTCAAATCATTATCCTCGTTACCATTTGTAGCTAATATACCTAAACGTTACGCGGCGATGCCTATATGAGCATGAAGTGACGCGGCGTCTAGAGTTACACAAGCATAGCGGGAGATGAGACAGGAAAACGGAGAGAAAATACAAGGTCACCACAATACACAAAAGCCGTACGACTGTATTTACACGTCGATAGGAATGCGCTATCGATCCTTCGACAACAATCATCGGACGCTATCGATTCTTAAGCCACGGTGTTGCTCGTATCTTGTTACCTACCTCCAATGCTTCCGTTCCGTTTAAACACAAACGATGTATAACGATGTAGATTGGGGCGGGGGATATCGAGCTATTATTATACTCGCAACAACTTTTCTGGGATAGGATACGATAATTAATATTCCGTACGTAAGAGAGTCGAACGAACTTTTGGTCAGTTGGTTTTTTCTTCACATACATTAAGCATTTCACACCAAACCGACCTACGTCTTACCCTACCATCGGCGATTTTTTTATATATTTAAATATCGTGTGTAGTGTGCAAAAAAAAAACTATATGTATTATGTGTATATATATATATATGTATATATATGTGTATATATATATATATACACACGCACGCACGCACATATATAATGACTCGAAGAGACAGGTTAAAATATTTTTACCGAGACTTGTTGATGCTGCAAAAAAAAAGACTTGCACGCATTGCATATATGTACCATATTACGTGAATGCGCGATTTCAATATAGGTATTCAATGTGAATAAATTCAGCTGCAATGCTTAATTAACGAATTACCGACTTCTCTTGCGTCGCGTACAAATCGAATCAGGTCTTGTTGTTGTCGTTAACCAACTGGTCATTTACAGCTTATACGTACAACACGCGTCTGTTTGCCATATAGATATAAGGATTATTCTGCAAGATTCGCACCTCTCTGAAATTTGTTTTACGTACATTATAAATACCTAGTATGTCGAATATTATTACCTGGATACGTACCTGGTAGCAGTAGGCCTAGGCAAAATTAATTATCGACGGTGTAAGATCCGTGCGGGAATAATTATACACAAAGCTCCTGTTGTTCGACACGTCGGCGTTTGGCCAAACTACGTAATCGCGAATGAGAATTGAAAAAAAAAAAAAAAAAAACGATAAAAACGATAAACTGTCATCAAACGAAAGAGAAGATAAACACAACGATGGAAGAATTCACTCGTCAAGTGCAAAAGGATGAAAAAATATTCAAGGCTAAACTATCGGGATTTTTCGTACACATATTTTGTAACTCTTTCCTTAGCCATCGATGCCGCGAATAAACGAAAAAAAAAGAAATAAAACAAACACAAGTATAACGACACAGCGCAGTGAAACTTTGGACTTACTTCCTTGATTCACGTGCCAAGTTTGTAATCTCGCAATGCTGGATGGTTCAAGGGCTCAGAGTTCTATTGATGTATTACGTACACCTACGATGTAGATACCCGAGAAGCGAAATATTGTCGACAATGGCAAAGTATTTTTTTCAACAACATACTCGAGGAGCCTCCTTTGGCCTTCTTTTCGTTCGCGGTATGTATCTCACTGCAAGATATGACTTGCACCTATCCTATCGTATTATACCTACTTCTCAGAAGTTAGATTTCCAGTTACTGAATACGAAATTGCGAATTCGTAGGCACATAAATTAAGTCGTCCCGAACAGCTGACGATAATAGTGACTATTTTTTTTATATCCCTAAGCTGAACGAATATATCGTTTACATATACGCTCCCAACAATCAGTCGTTATTGAAAATATCCAGTTGCGAACAGGCTGAACTTATCGCTGTGACATTTATTTATTGCACATTTTATATTCAGATGCAGGTATTATTCCACTTAACGATGTATGCTGAAAATTTTTGCTGCCGCGTATTTACGCGTACGTGCTTTGAGAATTATGTTGACCGGAAAAAATGACGAACCGATTAAAATATCTTAATTTCTTCGTCTAGTTTTCTTTTCGCTTCAAATTGTTTCGCATAGAATTGTGAACAGCGTTCGTAGCAGTTGAAAAAAAAATTAATACAATCGTGATAAAAAGAGCCGACATCTTCGCGTGTTAATTCTATATTTGACACTAAAGGCTTAGATTGCTTGTCGGAAAAGGTAACACGGTTTAATTGACACCAATTGGATCTAGTTGTTATATGTTGTCTGATTAACAAGGGTCTTCGAGTCAAATACATAAGGCATATGTAAGATATTGAATCAATGATTGATTGTGTATAAAAAGAAATGCAATACGTCTTCATAGGCATCGTCTTTAGACAAGCTAGAGATCACATCATATCTGCTATATAAACTACAGTTTGGATCGTTACAGTAATATATTTCTAACACGTGCGCGCATAATCGCACATGTAATATAACCTATTTAATTATTTTTTATCCGCACAGTCCGATTCGCGTCTTCGTCGTCACATAAATTTCGCTCGTCAACATACACATAAGTATATAATGCCTACTCTATTCCTTCGTTGTTATTATTATTTCAAGGTTTCTGGCCATGTTTTCTTAATTCCGACGCCGTAATGGGTGACAATCGTAATGGGAAGATCTTTAATAATAATCATGGTAGTAATAATAATAATAAAAACCGTAATAAACCGACATCGCTTGAAATCAGTTTTAATTGTTATTAATTCTGGAAGTTACGGTGTGTAACGGCGGACGAAGAGCTCGTAGTATTTAACGAAAATAACACGCGTTACCATATAGGCAGATCTTGCAACGTATACGCCTATTTATTACCATTATTACATATTCTCTACTTAGCTATTCTGCAGCAGTTGAAAAATAGGGATTATTATTCTCGCTACAATGGGGAAAATATACTCGAGAGAGTTCGTGGAATGTGATTGCTCACAATTCGGTTTACACTTAGTGCGGTAAGACTTGATCTAATGGCAGGCGAAAAGCGGTGAGAAAATAAAGGGGAATGAAAAAATGTACAATCTTGAACCGTTGTATAGAAATGAGCAAATACAATAGGAAACACGATCGACGCTGTACATCATAATCTGATACTCGAGCACGCCCTGCTGCTGAAACAGGCGTCGTCGTCGTAAAAAGGAGACGTGTATCCATCCTATAAGCTTCAGATTTGGCAACTAATAATTATTCCTGTACGGCTGAATATGTATAAACATAATGTCTAATTGTATATACGCAGTAAACATTGTCTGGGCTTGATACACGTACATACAGGCAGAATTCTGTTATCAACGCAATACAACCGTATTTGATGTGCTCTCTTTCAAATCTGGATATTTAAACTATCCCCAAATGCTGGTTCTCTTATCTTTGCGTTGATCAGCTGCTAAGATTTTATTAGTTTATTATAGGGCAATGCTGTACTGCACGGTGCAATAATCCTCTACAACTCCTCTACTAATTCCGATCTACCTTCCGTAAATCCCTTATTGTTAGTCTCGACACTTCGCGATTATCATATCTGACAATATCTGTGTCATTTGTTCTCGGTGAAAAATAACACATACAATCGTCCACCTCGAATGGCGCCGTAATTTACACAAATTTCTGCGCACATTCGTTCCTCCGCTTCCTTACCCCTTAGATATAAAAAGAAACTCTCCACTTGTCTACCAAATCGTTTAACGGGCCCATAAAGATATGATATCTTACTAATTGACTTGCGACGACAACGAATTGCTTCAATTTTGACGCAATTTTTCAATACCACATGCAACAGATAGGTGGATATTGTGTTTCGCGTCACGGTTAATCACAGCTGACCGCTGTTGTTTTTTATCGCAGCACAAGGCAGCGCGTGTTGGCTGTAATTGAAACTCTGCAGCGCTTTTTCCGCAGGCCTCGGCGTTGAAGAATTGTTCTTCATTTCCTCTTCGCGTAAAATGAAAGGAATTCCACAATATAGTGTTTCAAACGATACGCGAGTCTTGGTTGCATGAATCGGAATTTCGGAATAAATTTCTAATCGAAGGATCATTTTATCGATACGAGCCTCGTGCAGACTTTTAGTATTAGTATTACTTGCTATAATTTCGAAATACCATGCGCTCGACATTAATATTCAATCGACGATTGTTCAATACTCGTGGTTTACGTTACATTTGTAGACAAGTGCCATTGAAATTGCAGTGGCGTAACGCGTCGCGGTCGCAAACGTCGCGCAATCGACGACCACAACCTCGTGATCGCGTCCTCCGCGATTCGGATGGGGAAAAAAGAAGAAAAATATGCAACGTCTATTACCATGCGAAACAACGGGGAAACGATCCTGTTTTCGGCAATCCGGATTATCAGCGAGCTCTATGTTTTCCGGGCGAAGAGTAAGAAAATGTCGCGGTACTACTGCCAGAAGAGCGTATGATTCTTGTTTTTTTTTCATTGACAAAAAAAAAAGAAAAACAAATTTTATAGCCAAAAGGGCGTATATACTTTTTTTCAATATTTAGCTTGAAAGTAAGTCTACGGAACCACTGGCGATAAAAAAAAATTATACACCCTTTTGGCATTAGCACCGCGACATACCACCGTTAGGAGTGTGTCCAATTCTTATTTCTCGCTTGTTCGTCAATGTTTTAACAAACGCCATCGACGCCTGCACCAAATCGGCCAGTGACCTCATAGTGTCTGTTAATGCTTTATACACAAGTCTTCACGGTGATACAGAGATGATCCCGAATTGTACTCGCGAATGTTCATGTATATATGTACGTCGAAAAACGAAAGAGAAACCGGCGACAAAAGCTTGGAACTATTCTACGAAACGTATAACATATTTCTGCAATTAGTAAGTTCTTTGTTTTCGCGAACAAGATGAACCCAATTACTACGAATAGAATCTTATTGTTTGATCCGTTCTATTTTCACGCTGTTCGCGTGCCGGTTCCAACTAACAATAATACGCGACAGCGGCTCTGCTCTGTATCACATTGATTTTCATTATCTGAGTAGCCTGGGTTACATAAATTCGTCCTTCGCCGTTTGCAAAGACTCACTTCAATTGATACGACTCCTGCGATCAGACAACTACTCTGGTCGCTTTACCTACGTACATACCATGTACGTACGCATGCATACACACGCTGAATGCATCAATCGAGTTAGAGTACCAACATGTATACCTAGGGTATTAATGTGTATGTATTTACGTATTGTGAAACCATTAAAACGATTCGCATATTTTCGAGAGCTGCGCGTGAAAAACTCGATTACCCTGTAATTACAGAATTATGAAAGTTGCTGTACTAGCACGTGGGAAAATTATACCTTCATTCCTATTGTTGTGATACGCGTTTATTTCGAACCGACACAAGGGCTGATGTTCAAGGTTTCATTGGCTCTTTGGAGCAGGCGCGAATAAGTTGGAAATACGATTGAATCGACATGCTCACGTGCTGAGCTGAACCGTCCGAGAATCGGGCAATAACCTAAAGTGCGACAACAAAAACAGTTGAGGGCTGATTGACAAGGTTGAAGTAAGTAACGTTAACGTCACGAAACATCAGGAAGAATCTCATTATTTGGCCATTTTGGAGTGACTTTCAAGAAGTTGGCTTTTGAAAAATATGGGTATGTTTGATTCAGTATGGTTTGCTAAATCTCAGACAATTCTAATGGTGCGAAGTAACGATTTTTTTTTTTTTAACTTGCAACGTTACAGTAACGTTACTAACTTCAACCATATGCTGATTACGGGTATTGATTTGAAGACGTTCGAAACTTCGAGTTGTAAACTGCTAATTTTTAAACTTTGCACAATTATTTAAATAGATCATCACCAACGATAAGCGAACGATTTAATTATTTGACGGAATTCAATGCAATGTATTTAGGGGTCGAACAATAAATAAAGAATGCAACTATATATTTATTAATGTGAATTAGTTTCTATCCCACCTACATTTATGTTCCCAACTCTGTACTTACATGCATTGTACGTAACAGAAATAGAGATAAACAATTAATTTTAACGAATTGATGCATAACATTTAGAAAATTATAACCAATTTGTCCGCTTTCGTGTGAATGTAAAGATGTCATTTGTTTTTGCAGTGTTGAGAAGGAGGCGTCGAAAAATATCGAGGAAAATGAACGAGAATGTTTTAAAGATGCAATTGTCTCCTCGCGAAGTCTCAATAAGGGGTTCAGAGAACCACCTTCCATCAAGGCTGCATTGCCACAGGTATGATACGTATATGAATAAAACTTTTTGGAACAAAAAAATAAATTGTCATGCGTTACTTGTTTTTTTCATTTTATAATCATTAAAAATCCCACTACTTAGTTTGCAGCCTGCGTGATGGCAACGTCGTTTCACGTCGCTGTCGGGATAGCCATGGCATATTCTGCAGTTTTAGTTCCACAGCTCGAGAAGAATCAAGAAGACCTTCCCACTACAAAAACCGAAACCTCATGGATGGGTATGGTTTTATATTTAAACAATGCGAAGGCGATGCCAATATGCCTTGTATACAATGTATGTTACAAATAGGAATTGAATTATTACCAGGGGATTGAAATATTAATTACCTCTTATCATCTATATAATTGCTCAGGAACGAAAATACTTATCAATTAATTACGCATAAAAGATTAGATTTCTATCTCATCGCTCCCCAACGGAAACTGCCAATTTAATGTTTGACACAGTTACCGATGTTATCTCACTGTATCACACCACTTTTACCTTGAGAAATGATTCGAGGTGTTTTGTATGTAATATTGAAAGTACTCAACTAATTATTTGTTACAGCCAGCATTGTCGTGCTGAGTGTGCCAATTGGTGCACTGATTGGCGGATTCTTCACTGAAGCTATCGGCAGTCTGAAAACAATTCAGCTTGCTGCAATCCCCAGCACCATTGGTTGGATAATGATTGCGCTAGCTACCAATGTTCCAATGATATTGGTAGGTCGAGTCCTAACCGGATCGGCTTCTGCTATGGGAACGGCTCCAGCTATGGTTTACATCACTGAAGTTGCTGGACCGGAATTCAGGGGATCTCTGCTTGCAGCTGGACCAGGTCTGGCTTCCTTCGGAATGGTTCTATCTTATATTAAGGGTGCATACCTGGGCTGGCGCGTTATTGCTTGGATCAGCATTATTTATGCTGCCATACCATTGGTATTATTAATATTTTTACCAGAATCTCCTATGTGGCTTATCGCGAAGGGAAGGCCCGATGCAGCCAAAAAATCCCTCGAATGGTAAGAAAATTCGAACAAGAGTATTGAAAATTGTTCCTTTTCGCTTAGCTATCCAAGTTTTATAATTCTTATAAAGTCTGGCTTTTCTTGCCACTCCAAAATAGCGATCCAATTATAGTTCAGAATCCTCATGCAACAAATACTGAAAGATAGCATGGTATTCGTGCATGCAGCAAAAATATGGATTTTGAATTTTTCCTTCCGTTCCAGGATATACAGATTTGCACCAAAAGTAGGCAAAGTCACGGCAGCTGAGGATATGTACAATACAATTTTGAAAGAACATGAAATTAGACTAAGCGAACAACGAAGGAGCAAGCATGAGGGTACAAGTGCTAAGTTACGCTCCTTCCTCAAACCAACCGGTTGGAAACCAATGTTCATTTTGATACTGCTCTTCCTATTCCAACAGTATTCCGGGATCTATATCACTTTGTTCTATGCGGTTACATGGTTTGAGGTTAATATTTACGTTTCATCTGAAACAAGTCTTATCATGAAGCAACATATTTTTAAAAGTATTGCTTTAACGTTTTCAGGAAGCTGAGGTAAATGTAGATCCATACAAAGCGTCGATCTGGGTTGGCTTGACCCGACTCGTTTGTTCGATAGGTAACACTTATTTATTGAGACGATTTAAGAGAAGGATGTTATGTATAACATCGTCTGTCGGCATGGCAATTTTTATGCTGATATCCGGTTATTATACGTATTCTATGAAGATTCAGAAGGTTAACTTAGGAGACTGGGTGAGTTATCATTGGTACACAGTTTTTAGCCTTGAGCACCTCACAGCCGGTCAACTAGAATCGGCTCTTTGTGTAAGCGATGACATTGTCGACTACATGTATTCTTTCAGATACCAGTTGCGTGTTTACTGTTTTACGTTGCCACATCCATGATCGGGATGTTGACGATACCATGGACCATGACGGCGGAGCTGTTTCCAACGGACATCCGAGGTTTAGCTAATTCTATTATTTATTCGATAGGAAATGTTCTAATGTTTGCGGCAGTCCAATCTTACAGAGGTCTCACCGATTTGTTTGGAGGTAGGCATAGGGTCCACATACTTGTAAAATGAGATTTCAAGAGGTAGACTGAAACTGTAAATGTGATATTATTTTCCCAGCAATTAACAACTCTCCTTCTTTCAGGATCACATGGTGTCCAATGGTTCTTTTCTGCAGTCTCACTGGGCACAGCAGTCTTTGTTTATATTATGCTCCCAGAGACTCATGGCAAAAAATTATCAGACATTGAAGAATACTTTGAAAATAACTTTGTGGCAATCGGTTCACAATCGAAAGTAAAGAAGCGAAATGTTCACAAGATCACCAAGCAAGATGCAAATGCAGCCGTGTCTGAACCTCTCAATCCAAAGTCAAAAGAGATGGTATAATGTGTATTATAAATTCGACTGTAGGATATGGTCGAGTAGAGTATGTTTAGAAAATTTATACAAGTGACTCGTATAACAATAATATCAGCGATGACACCATGAACTTCATTGGACAACTATTCAGCTGAGAATGTTTGAAATCACGTTTACGAATCTTACGTATTAATTTAAATTGTTACTTTGTAGATTTTGGTTTTATACTCGAACTAAGATACTTCGTGTAATCTGGCTGATTAACTGTATTGTACGATAGGTCTTACCTCAGATACATATAATTGTATGATAGAATGTTTGTACTTAGCGGCGAGAGAATGACAAAGAGTTGTTGACCGTATATCCATTTTGATATTAGTGAAAAACAATTTAAATCAAGATTTCTTCGAATCAACATTTCTACATATTCGCATACCGTTGCAATAACAAAGCTAGGAGTTAGACAAGATTTTGTAAACACATTCCAGACAAATTCAAACAAATGCAATTAGCGTTGTAAGATGCTAACCATACATATATATGTATAAATATTTATAGCGTATAGATAGAAGTAATTGACAAACTATTCATTGACTAGAAATTCAAATTCGTCTTTTCAGTGAACACTACACTTGTTATTCATCATTTACTTTTAACTTATAATTTATAACATCTTCGAACATATTTTTGAACATGAACCCGTTGTGACCTCTTTGCTGTAGAAGTGTTACTCGATTTTCTAGTAGCTGCAGGTCAAAGATGTACTGAGTAAATATGGAGAATGGTGCCTTCACTACACGTATCTCAAATCTATTTATTATGTTGAAATGCGAAAGCAACACTAGTTGTTACATAGTTGAAAATTACGCGAATCCGTTGGTTTAAAAAAATTAATTATTGTAAATTGAATTAAAATAAATGTGATATACATGTATTAACGTCTGTGTAGTTTCACGTCAAAGACTATTTATGCTACTGCTTGGAATATTAAATTTGCCTTCGAGGTAGATGCATGAAATCCAATCCGATGGAAATGACTGCAAATCATTTCCGAGTAAGATTCTGATCGATTTATTACGTGATTGATCATCAAACTGATACTATACAAATGAGGTAAGTATGACAATATACATGCACCACGGCACCGTTAATGTAACATTAATAAGTTTAATTTACCGTTCGTTTACAGACACAGCGATACTTTCTAACTTCATTCATTTATTACGTCGTACTAATTCATCGATGTATACGATACGAAATTTGAAATATAATTTATATGAATAGTTTAACAAAGAGAGACAGATCCTAAAGGCACATCAAGACTGCAGTTTACTTTCTAAAGCGTTGTGTAATATCAGATCAGTTATATTGCAATATCTAATTTATGTGATCATTGATTAAGACAAAAAATTTGGGATATGGAATTATTAAGTATAATTGGCAAAGTGAATGCTATAGTTCGTAGCAAAGTGGGAACCACAGTTTAAACCGAGAACTTGGACTTTGCCTGTTACAATTAGTGTGACAATTTGTTAAGTATACTTATTATTCTGTAAATCTTTGCCTAAGATACTGTTGAAGAATAACAAAACGCCTTAGAAATTTTTAAACTGTTTTAAAATTTAATCTCTACTTATAATATGTAAAAACACTCAACAGTCCATTATATTTAATATAATATGCATATATATAACTATAATCTTATCATTTAAAATTTCGTTAACATCAGTTATTAATTGATTACTAGTAGCTATCTGATAGTTGGTTCCAAACAGTATCTGAATTTAGCTAAGAAGCCGAATTTAGTCCATTACAGGAAGATCTTCCTTGTGAACTTTACAATTTTCACCCATTTAAATTTTCAGCTTTGTTGGAATAGATATAAAATATAACGACAGTGAGCGACAATGACAGAATTTCCAAAACCGATAATTGAAAATAAAGCATAATGTGTATTACGTTTAAATAGTGCAGATTCAACTGTAATGAATCGAATCATCAGTCACAGCTTTGTAACAAATTGAGATATTCTATCGTACATTGTTATAAGTACTTTGGCATAAACCGTGTATCTAATATGATTAACCATCAAACAAGTAATATCTTCATTACATTTTTCTGGATCGCCTGGCATCTCATGTGTTATATATTATATAATCTCTATGACTACGAATGACTAGTGTGCAAAAAAAAAAAATAAAGTCATTGACTTTAGAAATTCGAGCAATTAGCTGATAAAACAAAAGCAATATCAGATTCTCAACGATAAATTACAGAGCTAATTTATGTAGTTCTCAATCAGTGTTCTCTCACTTTGTTTTCCTGACATAAACAACTTATTTCTTATACTTATAAATTATACAAGGTATGTCAGCTATGACGAACTTCCGTTTGTACGTATAGAAGTAGGATAGCTCGGAAGAAAAACAAAATTCAATATACTAAATTTGTGTCCCAATATCAACCCAATGCACATACTCTGCACTGTACGGATGAATTTCCAACGAGGACAAAATTCTTTTTTTTAAATTCAGGACAATGTACAAGTAGAGTAAGATTTTCACAATTTACTACTTACAGTTTTATAGATTTAATGTAGCCAATAATTGATGACCTGTTGCGACAATCAACGATTTTACATGGTCCGCATGACCTGCTCGACGACAAGCATCTGTGTAGCGCTTGTATGCTGCTTCATCCTCCTTTGGTAGAACTCGGCAGAGTTCATCCAAAGGTAAAGTTTGTGCCAAATACGTCAGTGTGTCTGTAGAAATAACAAATGGATGATTGACATGAAGTGAGTATAGGATAAGTATCGAATACTAACTGAATTTTCTTGATTTACGTTTGCTATCAGATACTTTACCTTTCATTATTTGATCAAAGAAGCACTGTTGAGATTCCTGACCCTCGTCCAGCATTGAGATTTCATTTTGCAGCAATTGAATCAAACATTTCCACTCAGTTTCCTTGGTATATTTATCCTGTGGATTGAATGTGATAAGATTGAGATTGAGGAAAAAAGTTAAACACATCTGAGTATTAGAGTGTTATTTTCATTTTCTTTCGCATCAAGAACAGATAAATTTAAATAGAGTTTGAGAAGTGATATCTTTTTTTCATGGTTTTCATAATTTAAGCAAACCTTTGCATACTGTAGTACAGCCTGTGGGTATTCTATCATAAGCATCCGTGTAACTATCTCATTGTCGGTTATGCATAGCGATTTTAATGCAAGATGGCCCTCGATTTCTTGGGTCTCCAAAAATTGCTTTACTTCTCGTATGCATTCGGCAGGTAGGTATCCACTGGCCAGTAAGGCTTGCAGTTTTGGTACTTCGCTACGAATTGATTTGAATACATCACACGTATTGTTTATTTCTTCATGACGCTGTACTCTTTTACACTCTGTCGAGTAGGGGGGTAATTTATTAAGATACAAAGGCCGTTTATTGGCAAACAGGTACGCTTTTTCTTCATTTTGATTACAATCTGTAATGTTTTCTACTGTTTTGTATACTTTTGACTGTGTCAAGTTGCCCAGATATGATCTCACCAGGATTCGGAAGGCTTCCGCAATTGCAAAATCGTTTGCTGTCTCGGTTATCGAACAGCAAGACCGCTCCAACGATTTATCACCGTAGAAACATTGAAAGTATGTTTCTATAAAGAGCTGCAATGCTGCTGCCGCATCATGACCATCCCTCCCAACTCTAGATGGTAAATACTCTAAAAACACTTGCACAACTTGATGCAACGTTAGAATACCATCATCGATAAGCTGGGTCAGAACCTCGGCGAATATTCGTGTTTTCAGTTGCATCAAAATACCGGAGAACTCCGAGAAGGTTGGCACAGCTCGGCTCCGTTTTTTCAAAGCAGTTGAATCGAACAGAAGGTGCCAATGCTCGAGGACCATCTTCTCAACGAAAACTTCTGATATTGGTGCCAATACTTCCTTGGCCACTTCTTGTTTCTCTGACTGCAGGTACAGCAGCACGGTTGCCAATCTTGCGCAGTCGCTAGATACCTGTTTCGATAAAACATTAATCAATTTGTCAGTCGCGTATTCTCTCAATATCGAACTTCTCAGTATCAAAATTGACAATTCTTCGACACTTTCTGAACTTAATAAGTCTACTACATTGTGAGTTTGGAAAAGGGCATCCGCTTCGGGTCCGCTTCTCATGTTTGCTAAGCTTTCACTCAGATATCTGACCAAACCTGGAGCATTGGCTGTTGATTTCCTTGAAATAATCTCTGCAGTTCTTATCTGGGACATTCTGTAATAAGGAATACTCAATTCCCATTCTGTTTGTAAATCAGAATTGACATAGAAATCCCCCAACAAGGCGCACGACTGGCTGTATAAGCTCTCTATCCTAGAATCCGGGACATCTTGACTAATATTTGACGTATCCGTAATGGATGTACCAGTAAATCGCTTAACTTCTTTAGACAATCTCAGTATTGTGTGTGCTTCGCCAAGCAGGTGCCTGTACGTAATTGGGCTGGAGTTTTTGTGATGTTTAGCAGTGTTCAAAAAATCCAAGTACAAATTTTCAGAGCTTGGTAAATTCAAAGAGTACAAAGTCCAGGAGTTTTCTGCTCTGGCTAGAAGAACGAGACAACTACTGGTATACAATAAGTTTTGCATTCCCAAAAATGGGTGCAGGCCAATCAGGCAGACAGGCTCCGATACACTGGGGCATGAGATTTTGTAGTTATCGATGTAGTTTAAACTTCTAGCTATGTGGTGGGACAACCGTAAAGTATAGGACTCGAGTCCAGCTTCGGTGAGCGCGTGAAGGACAGTGTTTTCCAAAGCAATATGACGAACGGGTGCAGTGAATGGATAGGTTGTCAAGCAAGTCGGGTTGGAATCCTCACAGTTTGTTGCCGCAAAGTGGTAGACATATCCCTCTTGAGTGGTACAGATAATACATGTAATACCATGAAGATATTTAAACTTATCGGACCTGAGTATAGACTTCTTTAAGCAGAGACTGTTGCACTCCCTTTTCAGGTACAGAGGTTTTAATTCAAGACAAGTAAATATCTCTGACTCCCCATCATAGTTCGAGTTCTTGGGTTGGTTCGATATTTTTATACGGAGTAAATTTTTCACTGCATAATTTTCTGACCAACCGTCGTCCGGTGATGTTGTTTTTATCACAACGTCCATGTTGCTTGGATTCAATATAAACGGATTCAAGGTGTGTCCAGGACTTGCTCTCTCCAAGCTTATAGACGGTAGATTAACGGTAAATGGAAGTGAATTCGTTTCCACGATGCCCCGTGATGCTAGCCTTTGTAATTCATTGTGTTCGTTGCATACCAATCTTTCCCAATCTATGTACGGGTTGGAAATAATTTTGGATCGTACCTTGTTAGGACCCAGTCTAGAGCGGAGTAATTTATTGTTATTCAAGTTCTGGTCTACATTCACTTTTGTGCTATCCCGAGGGGATGATTTTATTCTAGAATCGCTAGTTACCAGAGAATTCAAATCAAGGCTAACAGCACCGGATTGTTCATGCCCTTTATAAGTAGTTTTGAAATTTAAATTCTCAATTGAACGAGGAGATGAATCCTGTTGTCCGGAACTTGATGTCTTGTCAGTTTTATCCAGTGAAGAAAAATTTGTAGATATCGAAGTTTTGTCAACTGAAGACGAATTCGTTGAGGCAATAGAACTGAGCTGATCAATGTCATCGTACATCGGATTCGTTAGGCGAAAGGCGAGGAAGTGCGTTGAATTCAATATGCAAATGAAATCTTCTGTGATTTCCATTCGAGTAGGAGAAAAACTGAAGCCCAAAGACCAAGGCCTTGCCTCAAAGTCTATAAATTTTAATTTCGAAGTTTGCTGAGTCTCTACCTTAAACTCGTGAAGAATAGCGCTACAGCCAATTGCAACAAGTAGGTTTCCTGTCATCTGACAGCATGCTATAACCGTTGGCTGACCGTTGAGAGGCAATTCTATCATCTCCAGACTATTCATAGGACGGTTTAAGCTCGGTGTTACTCTGCCTGCTATTCTTGCTCGCATGGCATGTCCTTGACTTTCTACTAGTGCCCAATTAACGTAAACTCTTACAAAGTAGCTAGTCGTAAGACCATCTCTTGATATTTTTGATTCCAGAGTTGCGACGTAATCGCCTGTTGTACAGTGGAGGATTTGACATACCAAATCGACGGTTGGAAATACTGTGAGAAGTTTCAGGTCAGACGTTTTGAGATCATGAACCTCGACACAATGGGTTGGTAATGCCAACAACAATAATTCTCCGTGAAGATTACATGCTACACACGATGCAGTGGGCTCTTCTATTGTGGCCACGTTCTGGCTCAAAAAATTATGCACTGGAATCACACGTACCATTTTTAATTCTGATGTGTTAATTATTCTTGGGAAATGGCTTCAGTTGAATTTGAATTACACTAAGCGTAACTTTTTGTCACAGATAAGACTGAGTAGATGGATTAAAAATTCGCTTTTGGGTGTGACTGAACTCCTTTTTTCGTTGTGGTGCGTCAGGTGTGTTATTAATTACTCGTGAGCACGGCTTGCATGACGTACAGAACTGGGAAGGGCTTAAACATCAGTTAAATTGCGATCCGCGTAGTCTGTGTTCGTAGTATTTTTTTGTAACTTCACAAGGTTATATTACCAGTTATTCTCTACAAAGGGGAGATTGCAGATCATCACGTTGAACTGAACACATGCCGTGAGAAATGCAGTTTTAAACATACAAATACGGAGATCCGAATTGAAATAATTTTCCATGCTGTTTTCATCGAGCTGTCAAGTGACGGATGGTTCCAAATCGTGACTGAGAACGTGCTGAGAACTGAGGCAAATGGGAAGCCGCAGAATTGAGAATCATCTGATGATAAAGAAAAACTACAGCATACGACATTATCGTCAGAGCCGCAATGAGCCGCATTCTATTGGCGCAAATAAATTTGAGCATCCCGCACGTGCTCGTAGTTATACGGTACGAATTAATATAAATAAATGGCAAATATAAATCGTAACAACTTTTAAGCGTGTAAATAATAACTTTCGTTACGTGCATTTTCGACTTTTGAAGTAAACCAGCGGAACTAAACGTGAGACACAACGCGTTTATAGAAAGAATTGAACGAATGCGAGGACAATACAGCGGTATTTCTGGCGGTAATTGAAATATACATCACTTGAAGTTTCTGGTGAAGCGCAGCCGTTGTGACTTATATTGACTCTTCTGATAATGCCTCAAATAAAGGATTCCGATAGAACAATTGGCGGTCATAGCTTGTGGTTATAATAGAGACAATATTCTTATCACTTATTTCATGTCCATTTTTTTTAATATTGAACTTTGCAATATACTTTAGTTCTTTTTTTTTTTGCTACTGCTGACAGTATACTAATATATATCATCAAAACTCACAAGTGATTAATACGTTGCAAGAAAATCACTCCTGCAAGCTTATAAATTATAGATAGATTGTACGTTTTTGGGGTTGCTCTCCACACTTTCAATGATTATAGTTTCGATAGCTCGCGAAATGGCATATCGAGTAATTAATGGTAAGATTGACTTTGCAAATATAATTTACAGGTATGTGCCATGTAGAAGATTATTCGAGTACGGATAACAGGTTTCGATTTGTATACGAACCTTTTTTTAAACTGCACATACAATTTGAATATCCTAACATGTTTCCTTCAATGATCCACAAATTGTAAAGTTTAGGAGCGGACAGATAGGCAAAGACGCGTGGCCTGCGATCTTTTAGGTTCCAGGGATAGCGTGGGTCATTCAGCTTTTATCACTAACTGTCTCGGCATGGAGAAGGCCGAAGGTAGATGCAACGATAGTATTTGGTAGTTCAGAAATGCGACGTATGCTAAATTGTGGAACACAAGTTTTAGCGATTGAGCGTTAATTTCATAGAGTGAAACTGAGCAAAACGGAGCCGAATATCCCACTAGATACGTAATTTATATTCAATCATTGACGTAATATCTTTGATAATCTTTATTCGAATAAAATTTTACACCAAGAACTGCTTGAATATTTAGATAATGGAACATTATCTTTTTTATTCTTATCGATACTTTTGCAAAAAATGCAGAATTGACCATTGACTTATCATTGTACATTTTGAATGAATCACAAAGCATCATTATGAAATTTATTTGATGATTCATTTGCTGGTTAGTGATTCATAAGTGATAGGAATCTGTGTCTCCAATAGTTTGAAAGATGACGTTAATAATTATTAAATAGGCAGTTGCCATCTTAGATGCTGATATTTATACAAACCTTTTTTACCATGGTCACATTTCGCAGGGTAAAAGCTGTGTGAATCACAATGTGTAAATTTATTACTGACTGCCACAGGATGATTGGATATGAATGATTCAGGATGATATCAGGATTAATGTAGGGATCTCCGAGTACCAGTGTGGAGCAATCCTGTGAAATTTGTGTACCATATTAGATGCTAGGAAGTAAAAAATGCACGTTATAATTACGTGTGTCTAATTGGCTACGACGGAGTTGAGATATCACACGCGATGGCTTTTCTATAAATTAATAGCTGTTTACTCCAATGTGTCATTAAATTGTTATTCTGACGTGACAACTGATATTTATTTACTCTCAGGTTTTACTTACGATAATTAATTACAGGATTTACAGTTAAAAAAATACCCACTAATCAAAAAAATATACAAAACTTCTAAACTCGAATTAGACCTTCGCGTTACCATCGAATATTTTGATTCAATTGTGCGATACTAATGGATATTAAAGCAATCGACGATAGAAAAAACCAATTCCAGTAGACAGTATCTCTAGGAATAGAGAAAAATCACATCCGTTCCTTCACCATCTATTCACTTATCACATAATGATGTGTTTCGTATTCAAGTATCACTGTACTTCAACAAAGAATTTAATTTTGCATCGGATATTTGGAACAAATTTCGCATGATTCTAATTTCCATTTTAACATCTCACAATATGAACACATCAATACAAATTATGATGATACGTCAAATGCCATAATGCGAGTCAATGGTCAGATGTACTTCGTAAATTTGCATTTTGTTCAAAGTATAAGTCCGAACTGTAAGGAATGCCTTTATCCGAGATAAATTAAAGTGTAATGGGAAATGGTAAATAGATAAATGAAGGCTTTGAAAAACTGAAAGAGATTAATATGAAAAACGTAACGAAAAAGTGCTGGATTGCGAGATTTTACAGTGGTTTTAGAATTATTTCTAGACACATTTCAATGAAATTATTCCTTCGAATATACTTGTCAATATCGATAGATATATTTCAATACAAGCACTTGATCGTCTTCAATGTTCAAATATAAAACCTTCAAGCGGATAAGTTTTCAAGTATACATATTACTAGCTACTGACCCTATAAAGTATATTCCTTCATAGTATTCCGACGTATTTGGTATCCAATACACTTTTCCATATTGTACTATTAGCGCTCATGATCTCTCATAACAGTAGTAGCACATAAAAAAAAAAACCGTGTGTAAGGATCAGCAAACGACGATTGTCGTCTGTTCGCTGCTGTTGGATGAAAATAATTTAATACTTTCAGCAGTCCAATGCAGTAACGCTCCTTGGCAAACAACACTCCACACGTACGGAATGAAAAATTCTTCTGGTTGTTCCTCTTCCACGTACTTAAACTTCAATTCCGGAAATTTCTAAAAAAAAGCATGGCCGAAGAATAATCATACCATATTATACATTGGAGCAATGATGTAAATATTAGATGGTCTCTCAAATTTACCCTCATTCGGTCTTTCGGCCATTGAGTAGCCCCTTGTTCTATGGTTGCTAACACCTGACTAACGCCAATATGCGACTGATCTCTTTGTTCTAATTTGTAAGAGAAAAAGTTGATCACCTATAAGAGAACGGAAAGACGAAATCGATTGTTTAGTCAACAATTTGAAAATGAGGAGAGATTTATAAACTTTATATAACAATCATATTCATAAAAACTTACAGAGTCTATATTTTGAACGATATCTTGAAAGGCTGAATGCATTCGGAAAGGTTGAAATACATCCTTTTTGTAAAGAAGAGTATAGACGACATTAGGATTGTGAGAAAGCTGGTACGTTAAACAACTGTTTATAATTTCTAACACCATTCTCAGTACTTCTTCAAGAACTGTCAAGTCTTGAATCTGAAAAATCATTACAGTACAACTGGTTGTATTTTCCAGATTTAATATATGGCATAGAAGTGAGTTATCATATTTCTCATTGATGTGTCACTTGCCATGTCCGAACTGACTACATTTCCATTCACGTTCACAACAGCGCTGTCAGCATTTCCCGATTGCATATGTATATTTGATTCCAGTCTTGCATATTTTTTTGCCAGTGTTTCGAATAAGCTTAATAACCTCTGACTAACATACGGATGCAAGGACCTGAACTGAGCTGACATGTTGGCCAAAGCCGCCAAACAATTAGTATGAAGATATTTGTCCTAATAAGTGTTTAAATTACTTGAGTTTCTTACAAGTATTCGCAATTACTTATTACAAGAAATGATCTAGGTAAGAATGATTATATTATCTATTTGAAATTAATAACTCACTCTCATTTTCAGCATATTGTATTGTATGGTTCGAATGACAACTAGAACCAACAATCCTCCTAGTGAAATTTCACTTATAGATCGCTCCGTATACCACGTCACACCTCTCAACATCTAAGTACATAACCCAAGTATTAATATCGAGAACAGAATCGCAATGAAAAATACATTCATTATTTAAATATACTCACAATTTCATGTACGTTTTTGTTAAATGTATCATCTTCGCTGAGTATTAGCAAAATTATTAAGGACATGTATATGTGATGAGATGTGTTATCAGGGGCATGATACAATATTTGTAGTATCGGTATCACCTAGAAAAAGGTTTATTAAACATTACTTTTCGTTAATAATGTTATGGTACTAACAATGAAGTTGAAAGCATTTCCAATAAATGTTTTACATTATTTATGCTCACCAGTAACTGTATGTCTGCCCTTTTCATAATATATGCTTTAACTGTTGGATTTCGATGCAACAACATGTAAAGTAGCAACGTTGTTTCATCCGTATTCGGAACTTTGCAAATAGTAGTATACAACTCATCTAGATTAAATTTAAAGGACATTGCTGCTTTCGCCGGTGTCACAGTACAGTCATCTACTAAGAAAAAATGTTAATTTGATGAATTGGTAGTGGAATTTTTTTGATAATTTATTCAAATGAAATACCTTGAGAGTCTGTGAAAGTATATAATGCATCTCTGTATGGATTATGAGTTGCCGTACAGTGGTTTGTGAGAACCAACAGTAACAGAAGCGATTGACTAGCAAGTGGAGTTTCTGTATCACGTTGTCGTTCCTCATCCTCCGTCGTACCAACATTCGAAACTTGTACGTTTTTTGAATTTTTTGCCATGCCCATTGTGATAACATTCCATAAGCCAGCTAAAATGTGTTTTCTTACTACACCTGATGGTCAATACTTGTTTCAGATTAGTGTTGTATAACATAGTTGCATAGATACTAGTGTTAGCCTTTCCCCAAATTTATAATAAAGTGATGAAATTCCTCCTCTAAAATCGAACTTATTATTCTGTAATTTACCTGCAATACTTAGGACTAATCCTCCTCCATTTTGCTGTGTAAGCAAACCAGGAGGTGCATGATCTTGTCGAACAAAATTATGCAAAAGAGTATAGACCATTATTGAGGCATGCGCGCTTTGATCCTCATGCATAGCTATTTTGTATACACTACTGTATTCTGCTGGAGTTTGGGAAAATAACTGTACAGATAATAATACTAGCAAGCAGTTTACTGCTTCTAGGTGTACGACATACGTAAATTCCCTGAGAAAGAAAATATACATGAAATCAACTTCAAGTATACAGAATATTCCTATTTGTGTATGGTAATTGTACAGTCAAGAAAGTTACACCACAAAATCCACTGAAAACTACTCACGATAAGGGTACATCGATAATAGTTTCTACCAAGGCCTCGAAGAACGATTCAAGCCTAGAAACTGAACTTTCAGGTGCATTAGTCCGCTGCGGCATAGATTCGACATGCCGAATCATTTCCTCCTCTCCAACCGTTTCCAATAAATATTTTAGTACACATCGTATTGCAAAGAGTGCATTGTACGTTTGCCAAGCAAACATTATGCTGCGTTAAAAAAGAATGATTGCAGGTGTGAGGTAAGGTATAATTGCGAAAACGTAAAGAACAATCTTTGAGTAAACTTTGATGGAAACTCTTTGAAAATGTAGTGACTTTTTGTTTTCTATTCTCACTTTTGGTCCTGAGAAGCAGCAAGCAATTCCGTAGTTCGTTGTAAAAATACTTGTATGAGACTGCCAAAGTTTCCTGTGTTGAGGTTATTGGCAAGTAACTGCTGACACGTTGTGTCCAGCCTTGAATCGAGTTCAATTTGATCATTTCTAGTCACCGGGGGACGGATGTTGTATGATAAAAATCTATTCCAGAATTGATCACTCGGGGAAATAGACTCTTTTCCAGAAAATTTAATGAGGAATTTGTTTTTGGAGAGGTCCTCGTATCGACTTGGTGTCGTACCCATTGCTTCACTCGTAGCTCACCTAAAATAGTATGAGAATGTAATGATATTCAACAGGTAGATATGCCAGCAAGTAAGAAAACTGCGATGCGTCATCATCACTTAACTTACAGTAACTTACCTTTCGAAGGCAATTATCTCTGCAAATCGTAAGTCTCGTGTGCATGGCAATGCTGCTCGAGCTTATGCCACTATTTAGAGGCTCAATATGTTTCGAGACGTTTTCTCAAAACATTTCAATGGCCGATGGTTTTTTGAAACGATGTCTACGCTGCAAGAAGCTGTGTGATCAGTAAGAATGCTGTTGTATGTAAGTAATTTTCACATTCACAGCATGCAAGTGATGGGTAAATTAGAATTAAAGCAACGCTCAAAGCTGTATGAATGGTGGTGAAATTTTCTAACAAACAGCGTAGCAATATGTGCTTGCAAATAGATCAAAGTGATCGATCATTTGTTAGTGAACAAATGGTTCATAAATTTCCATTGAGTGTAGGAGATAACAAATTGCAGGCCAGTGTGAGAAAGACTGAGGAAAATGTGTAGGTTAAAAATAAGTAACCTATACGGACTTGACGAATAAACATTACTATCTTGAAATACCGAATGTTAATTCCAATTCAGCGACGATAAATCCAATATGTATCGATCATATGCCGTCTCGTTTTTAGGCAATAATGGTGACCCTATTTATAAACCACTTACAAAATAACATCAATCAGGAGGAACATTTAATACGCAGGGCATGACAGACAGTAGACAGCAGGAGTAGTATGGTTAAAAAAAAACTTGACAACTCACAACAGTGCCGTCAGATCCGATCACGATCCGATCGATATTCGAGATATACTGCAGTAAAAAGCAATTCGAGAGAAATCGACAAAATTCGCGGTCGCACGGTGGTCGCTAGTCGTCGAACCCACGGTCTTACATACAGGTCTTGCGACTCTGAGTTTCGACGTGGACCTCTTAACGTGTCAAGCCGCTAGCGTCGCTGCGATCGAGGGATGCCCGGTGCGACAAGGATGACGATAGTCGCGCTCGCGCGTCACATGGGCGTGGAATCCTAACCCATAAATTTTATTTACATATTATAAGACGTGTCAAAGGCTTATTCAAACATTGTAGGTTATGTTGATGCATCCCTCGATCGCAGCTCCATCTGGATTTTTCTTCAACAGAGGAGCCACTCTCTACCATTGGAATTCTATTGAGTCGCAAGACCTGTATGTAAGACCGTGGTCGAACCACTTCACAACTCATATAGGCCATAAATCGCGCTACACAACGCGGTGCCATATGAAACAGCGGAATCGTCAAGCAGTTTGTTGGCATGTGTACTTCTTTAATTATTAATAAAATCATATCTAGCAAATGAAACAAATTAATTAAGTTGAACTTGGCCTATCGTTAGTGATTAAACATATAATTGCTTTTCTAAAAATTTAGATTAACAATTAAAATACTAGTTTTCGTATCATTCGTACAAACGTGCTCTTTAGTAATTGATAATCTAGAAGTCTTATTATCATGGACCTTCAGCGTTGTTGCGTCTAATAGTGTAAATTAGGAGTGTAGAGTACTACAATTATATATATACTCTTGAATTATTTGTAGTAGTATTGATTAGTATTCACAAAACTGATCAACTGCCCGTATTAGAGTAAGCAAAACACACAAATTACAAAGGATCATCCTAATAACGTAAGAAGGGATACTACGGTTATTTACAACTAAATATTACCAAACACCCTGTATATAGTAAAATAATTACATTTTTCGCCGAGGTAGTCTTCCACAGACAATTTCATAATTTATGTAAATCTTTTTCATTCGATTTAATGCGTGAAAAGATGTATAAAGACTGCCAGTCTAATGCTAGTGTTTTGCATTACTACAAAACTCGGAATACGGATTGCGATTGGATTGTGTTCCGAAACCGATACACAGCATCTGGTGAGAGAAGCTGTTGTAATGTCGACCTTAGAATCCCTAACTTACCGACAATTGAGCTACTTTTCCACTTCAGGTTGGCAAATCTTTCCGTTCGAATCTCCCGGGAAGTCATCGTCGCGTGTGTCTAACTTCATACGTTAACTGAAAATATGTGTATCGGCTTCGGAACACTGTGGCCCGTATTCATAGTCAGGTCTCAAGGCGGTGCTTAAGACCGTCTTGGTGAAGATCGTCTTATTCGTTCAAGACCGTCTTGAGATGCTATGTATTCATAGTCGGAAAACAAGACGGTCTTCGTCAAGAATTTGGTCTCAAGCGCTAGCTTATTTCATTCAAGACCGTCTTGACGAAGACTGAGCTTGAGACGGTCTTATTCGACGTTCGGTTATGTTCGGAATATTTCCGATGTATCCCCCAATAAGATGCTCGGATTTTATTTCTCAGCCTGTGCAAGATATTCGTATAGGCATGCAGCTCTTGAGTATTTTTATAGTTTATGAACACAACAACGTTAGCGCCACGTAGAGGAACTAAAAAACGGGAACAAATCGCGTGCAATTTTTTGTAGTGGGTGTATAGCTATAAAACGAAGAAGAAGAAAAAGAATTTTATAGTGTATGTTTATGTGTATATAATTTTTATATACACATATTTTAACCTATATCATTATGTAAATCTCTATACCGGTTATTGATAAATAAATTGTATTGATATGTTAAAAGGAATCCCGGTGCAGACTTGCAAAAAAATGCGCGTGAAAGGGACAACCTTTGATCTTCAAAGTTCAAAAGAGCAACTTTAGTTCTATTTACTGGCTGTATTTATAATGTATTGAATATTTTTACGTAGACAAATTTTCATAAGTATTATCGTAACTATAAGACTGACGCTTAGTACAATTACGTACATATCAGTATTTTCATGAGTAAGTGAGGGGTTTAAAAATAAAATGAGAACCAATGATAAGTTATGAGTAAAATATGTATTCTAATGTTAACTGTTTGTACAGATTAAATTCAATTTTATTAAATATTTGGAGTATATTCATTCTAAAATCAATTAGTCTTTACAATTAAATTAACTTGATATACATATATTTTGATTAAATGAATAACCGTTCGATTAGAGCTTCGCGTATTGCAAAACCCTCTCCAGGCTGCCAATGCGGTGCTTGAGGTGGCAATTCATCCGCTTCTTCTTCCTCGATGCGATTATCTTCCGGAAGAGCATTATCCAATGTTAGTGATAAATTGTGTAGTACGGCACAAGCTACAACAATTGTGGTAGAGCACAACAATTTGGTTCCCAAACCTCGGGATAGGCAAGGAAAACGTCGCTTCCAAACTCCAAATGTTCTTTCAACAATTTGCCTTGTTCTGCTTTGTACGTTGTTATACCTATCAAGATACCGACTTGGTTAATTCACACATGTATACTTTGTCAATTTTATGACTACTTATCGAAATCTAAAGTAATGCGATAATCTTTATCTTACCTTTGTTGAGCATCTGTAATTGGATTTGCCAGTGGAGTCAGCAGAAATGGCAAGCACGGATAGCCGGCATCTCCAACCAGGGTTCCAGTAAGTTGTCTCTCATGATACCGCATGTAAATTCGTGAATTTTGGAATATTTGACTGTCATGGTTACTTCCAGGCCATTCCGGAACCACATCCAAGAATTCCATATTGGGTCCGATAACTGCCTGTGGTATCATTTAAATTAAAAGTACCGATTTTCATAGAATAGTATTGTTTATTTGTATCCTAGATAAAATTAATTGCAACTTATGGTATTTGTAAACGGTTATCACCAACGCGACATACCTGTACATTGAGGGAAAAATATCCCTTACGATTCCTATAAACCTCCTGCAGGTCTGCAAATTTCGTATGACATAATCGAATGTGAGTGCAGTCGATAGCGCCATCAACGCCAGGTAAACCGATACCCTCCCTGCGTGCACCAAGTTGTCTGAATAGATCTCTGTTTGCGATCATAGCAGCTTCCGTACTAGGAAATTTGATAATTGCGTGAATCAATGATGCAATTTGAGCCGATACTCTGTGTATTATCCTCGATACTGTAGACTGCGATATAGTCATCAGATCTCCGTTGACGAGCTGTACAGTACAAAATGTATTAGCAATCATTTATTCCATGATCACAGGAAGCAATGAAATCACTTTATATTTTCAGTAGAATGTCAGGAATTATAATCACAATGATCCTTACTTGAAAGCTAGCGGTAGCGTAAAATCGTAGACATATTAATAATTGCATGACAGGTGGAATTGGTAGACCACGATTATTGGCACTGACTAAGGCAGCTTCAATTCTAGGTAGTATTCCGTACATAATACCATCCTTTGAAAATCGGAATCGCCGTTTGAACTCCTGCTCGGAATAAAACTCGAACGGGTTTTGACCATCTCTGATGTATCTCTTCGGAGCTCGCTGTACTTCACCCTCGTCTTCGTCATTCGGCCCAACGTTGACCATTGAACAATCATATTATTCATTTCTTCGATCTGATCGTAGAAATTAAACATATCTTGCATATTCGCCATGTCAGTAGAATTTCACTATTCACTTCACTTCACAAATTTTTCAAAGCGAATGCTCTCATAACCTCTACTTCAATTGCAAGTTTCCGTTGCTACCCTTTTACAGTAAATAATCCCGTCCCAGCTGCACTTTCCCAAACATTCCTTCACAATCTATTCCTGTTAATTTATATTGTTCGAATATAATATTTTCCAAACAATTCGTAATTATCAATTTCGTACGCATCAGAACAATTGAGTAATATTTAGGCAACAAGCATTTGCTTAAGTGCAGTCCGAACTCGACTTGATCAAGATACGTAAATAAGACTGCGTTAATTGACTATGAAACGTTGCGTGCTCAAGACCATGCTTATTTCAAATAAGACTGGACTATGCAACCTTGTAAGCACGCTTCGAATAAGACCGACTTGATGAAGACCGTCTTATTTGCCGCGTCTCAAGACCGTCTTGTTTGACGTCTATGGAACCAAACGCCATCTTAAGGCCTCGTATAAGACCGTCTTATTCGAGTCCGGTCTTAAGCACTGACTATGAATACCGGCCTGTGACGTCGAACGGTACCTGGTGGAAATTTCCAGATGTTAGACACCGGAATCGTTCACACAACTACAGTTAGACTCACATCAGTAGTTTGGGTCACCAATTACCGATAAAGTATTGAAATGCACCGGACAACGGGCATTCTGTCGCTCTAATCGAACGAACCGAGGAAGGAGTAATTATTGGATAAAAGATTTAATTAATTGGCTTACCTTTTGAGAATAATCTGGATATGATAACTTGCAGCGTAGATTGGCGAGAGGATTTAACGGAATGACTGATTTTAATATAATTTGGATACTTTGATTAACTTGGATTTATTTTACAAGTTCAATATTTCAAGTCACAAAAACGGAGTTACTTACAAGGAAACGTTTTCAGGTGTCCCCCTCCGATTTCGATGAAACTCTGGTATGTTATAGAGGGTCAAAATCGATGACATACGTATTTTTTTTTATCGGCCCAAACTCATTTTAAAGGCGTGAAACACCCCTCCAAAGTTGACCACCTCCCAAGATGATTTTTCTGTTTTGCATACAAGGAGGGGATTTTGATAACTAATAATGATAGTAATAAATACCTTGTCAAAAGTGATGAAAAACACACTTCGAATATTCTCAAGAACTCTTTATTTTAGTGGTTAACTTGTATATACAAAGTTCATTTTTTACATTAGAAACAAGATGTTCATCAGAGCTCAATGAATCCAACAGCACTGTGAAGAGCATGCAAGAATACAGAATACGTGCTTTCGATTTTTCCCTAAAAACTGAATTCTTATCGACTTTTTTCCCAATATTGCGGATTATGTCTAGTACTTAGCCATGAATCATTGAATAACATTGTTCGAGGCTCGCATTCATTCTGGCATCGCTCTCTTATCATTTTATTGTTTTATCATTTTTTTGCAAGAAACGTAAATATTTTTCATTTCAAGCAGACTATCAACTACTCGAAAATTCGATGTGTGTCATATGTAAACAAGTCATATCTCTACTTGAATTAATTCTATGGCACAGATATTTGAGGACTAAGGGCTGGGAAAAAGATAAACAAAAAACAAGTAGTGATTATTAGCCATTTTGCATTGAAAAAATGAATAAAGAAATTTTTTTTTATTACTTTGATTCATACACTAAATACACCTGTAAATAGTTTTGTAAATAAATTACGTTTTGATATAATACAAAATTGTTGAATATGCACATGATTCTACTTCCTCTACCGTGGCCACACCCTTTAAACAAAAACAAGTTCCAAGTTTATCTATCAATCGCTTTATGAATGATAGTCGGTACAATAATGATATCCATCAAAAAAATGCTGTAGGCAAAGTGATTTTTTACACCAAGAACATCTGATTATTGCGACATTCGTGCAACCTTCGATTTTACAATTCGGATGAGATGAACCCGTTTTTATGCCACGCATAACGAAACAAATTATGATATCGCGGAGATGACAGTTGGTTGTGAACTAAAGACTGTAATTTTATTATATTATTCCTTAAATGTAAATTTAAATCATAATCAAGAAGAACTACGGTGTCTGAAAAATGACGAATATAATTTTTCCATATACGGAAGCCGAAAACATCGAGAGGTTGAATTTTTCCAGTGATTCCTTTCGGTATCAATAAAGTCGTCAACTTTTTGTCTGGGGGTGTTGTCTCTTGCACAATGCCCACTCCAAGAATCAATTAGAAGTAGACTCTTAGGTCCCACTTTTGGGATAAACACTTCTTCTAACCACATCTTGAAATGCTCTGTAATGAATCATTGTGATTAATACCGTTTGAATATATGCAGCGCGAAACAAGAATTATTATACCTGAAGTAAGTTTTCCTGATTTGGAAGCTCTGATGAAAACATTTGGCGGTCTGAATAAATGTCGTTCAACTATAGGTCCGAACGTTCCGGATGGTTCTTTTAAAACAATAAATAAAGGAGATAATAATTTTCCGTCCGTTGAAATTTAACTGTGCGTTGTTGAAGTTACTGATTGTTCTATGCACGACACTTGTTTAGTTCCTTCTTCCGTTAACGTTCGTCCAGAATGAATCTCTATTTGGAAACCACTCTGATCAGAATTATATATATTTTGTAATCCATATTCGGAAATATAAGGTTCAACTCTTTTCAAAAATTCTTCAGCACTCTTGTGTAAATATCCACTATTTTCCACTGATTTTCGCGTGACGAATTTATTGATTTTTCTGCTAGTAATGCGATATGGATCTTCTTAAAGTGAAGTAACCACGTTGGCGATGCTTTAAATCGAAAATCCTTATGACTGATAAGTCCTTGGGCCTGTAAAGCCCATCTTCGCAGATCCGTATCATGAACAATCAAGCCTGCGTCAATGGCATTTTTCATATTCTACAATGTATACTCTGATATGCGAGCCAATTTTTCCATGTATGTCCCTCCCTGGTTGATTTGGTGTGCCCAACGACGCAATTGTCGTACTGATTTGACTTTTTTATATCTATGACGAACCGTATCAATTGAGCGATTTTTTTTCGTCTTTGCACTTCTCCAATATTCAACAGCTTTTCTTTTATAATCGAAACTTAAAGGTTCGTCATCTTCGGAACAGCTATCTTCAGGTCCTTCGGAAGGGACCTGAAAATCTGCATCTTCCACTGCGAACGTTTCAAGATTTTTGTAGGGCTCTTCAAAGTCAAGAGAATTTTCCTCAATCATTTCCACACTATTATATTCTGTAATGCTTTGTAATAAAATGTTTTCGAAGTTCGATACTATTTCACCTTCATCATTTGTTAACGGGGACTCGGGTATATTCATTACTTCAAATGCTGTCCACAGAAGTTTAATAACGTTTATTGGATTCACTTTCATTGTAAACGTGAGAAGAAATTCAATAACTGTTCCAAGCTTTGTTATTAACGTATTAACAAGCATTGAACGGTCTCACAACTTTTCATATTGAAAATATCCGAAAGATACGCGTAATCGTTGAAAAAAATATCTGTGCCATAGAATTAATTCAAGTAGAGATATGACTTGTTTACATATGACACACATCGAATTTTCGAGTAGTTGATAGTCTGTTTGAAATGAAAAATATTTACGTTTCTTGAAAAAAAATGATAAAACAGTAAAATGATAAGAGAGCGATGCCAGAAGGAATGCGAGCCTCGAACAATGTTATTCAATGATTCATGGCTAAATACTAGACATAATCCGCAATATTGGGAAAAAAGTAGATAAGAATTCAGTTTTTGGGAAAAAATCGAAAGCACGTATTCTGTATTCTTGCATGCTCTTCACAGTGCTGTTGGATTCATTGAGCTCTGATGAACATCTAGTTTCTAATGTAAAAAATGAACTTTGTATATACAAGTTAACCACTAAAATAAAGAGTTCTTGAGAATATTCGAAGTGTGTTTTTCATCACTTTTGACAAGGTATTTATTACTATCATTATTAGTTATCAAAATCCCCTCCTTGTATGCAAAACAGAAAAATCATCTTGGGAGGTGGTCAACTTTGGAAGGGTGTTTCACGCCTTTAAAGTGAGTTTGGGCTGATAAAAAAAAATACGTATGTCATCGATTTTGACCCTCTATAACATACCAGAGTTTCATCGAAATCGGAGGGGGACACCTGAAAACGTTTCCTTGTTAGTGTAAGATCTTAAATTAATATGACAAAATGGAGCTGAAAGCTCGCTGGACTTTTGGGCAGAGTAACGTTGTATGAAAAGTTTAAATGCAAAAGGCAAAAGGATTTTACCGCGAGACTGTACCGGAACAAGATGACGAATCTGTGGTAGAAACCAAGAGGACGATCCGATGATCGGTCGCCGTTTTTATAGGTGTCGATCGTTGCGCAGAACGATCCCCTTCTTTAGATTTTGTCAAATTTGACGCACTTTCCCCGTTTTCTAGGAATTATAATTAGGGCACGACATCTTCGCCATATGCACGCCTATGATCTTAGTTCTTTAGCCATTACTATATTGCAAGCTTTTACATATGGTATAACGCTGCGCTGGTGCGGTGGTGTAGGTGCAGGGTCGTTGCTCTGTAATTTTCCATTCTGCGTGGGCTTTGGTGTTGGGGCAGCAAGCCCCCGTTTGCCCCTCGGCTACCGTGCTTCTTCCCCCCTGTGGGCGTTAGGACTCGAGCCGATTTTAGCAGCTATTTTCTAATATGGTAATCGCAGTGCGTATGCGCTAGTGGTGACCCGTGTTTCGTGGTGTATTTTAGTGCCGTGTGCATTTTCGGGGTCACGATGCGCTGAATTCTAGTTCCTGTTTACTTCTTAAATATTCTTACTATCCTGTTCGTTACAAAGTCTATATATTAAGATTGTCATATTGCTTACTCGTCGTTTGTTAGTTTTATAGCGTGTAACTATATAAAATTACATATGTATTATAATTGATTACTGTCGTTATTCACCTGGAGTACAATAGCGATTGTTTATGAGACATAGTTGCTATTTGCTTAACATTATTAGAATCGCGCTGCTGCGAATATTCTTAGGTGTTTGTGTTATAACTATCTTAACAGATTTAGGGTATTTAATAATTTGATAATTCGTAGTTTTAGAGCAGGTTTACATGTGTGCTTTCGTATATAATTCTCTTCTGTAATTATTAATTCTTATATTGATATATATCGGCTTGGAAGCTTCTAGAACGTTTTTCTTAACACGTATGCATCTTTGAGTTTATTGCGAGTTGATTTACCTTCAATCGTTTCGTCGGTAAGTTTCCTAATGTGTTTTCTAGATGAAGCTCTGTATGGCTCCAAATTGGAGATCTGCATTGCCTTCAAAACGTTGCGCGTGTTGCCTACAATACGGCATTACGGAGGAGAGTATAATTCATGCTCGATAATTAGTATTCACGGTTTTGAAGGTTTTGCAGTCTCTGGTTTTATGGATTATTGCATCAGTGCTATCTTTACATTATATTGGTTATACATTTATCTATGGTTTTACAGTCTTCTATACTCCAGGCTATATGGTATAGCGTAAGTTGCTTACACACAAATGGCATTGTCGAGTGTTATATAATAATTGGATATAATTGTGTTAGTTAATTATAGTGTTAATATGATAGTGATATATAATAACGTATAATAATATTATAGCTCTTTGTAGTGCGAAGATCTCGTAACATGGTTTCTAAGCTTTAATCAGTGAATGTCGTGGTTATTTCCATCTAGGGATATTCCTAATAGTTAGACAGTTGCTTTAATTCCTCATGGTTACAAGATTCTCGTACTTCGAGTTTGGTTAGTTGATAAAAGTAACATGCAGTAATAATAGTCGATAAAACATACGGACGTTCCGGTCGGATGTTACACTATCTTGAAAATTTACGATCTCGATTGCGATTGGTTGACAAATCAAGATGGCCTTCACGTGGAGCAGAACGCGATTGGTTGTTACAAATGGCTGCGCATGAACACACCTCATCTTCCTTCATGCGGCGAGCTGAGAAGTGAGGATCAAGCTGCCAGTCATTGTTAGCAAAGAACATTTCCAATATAGTTGTTGATTAACCAATAGAGCAGAGTGTAATAATGGGAGCTGTGCGTGTTATCAACGACGACAATCATTTCCTTGGGGAAATGAGTCGCGCGGGGACGAAATTAGTCGTCGTCGACTTCACCGCGACCTGGTAAGTTTCTCTTTTTAGGTTATCCCACCTTCTCACCTCCCACCGATAAGGACTTCCAACGAGGATCTCGACTCAATCCTCTCAACCATGATGCGACAATTTAATTTTCAATCTAATTATAGTGTACCCATGCATTGCCCTAACTTCAAAGTCTTTCGATTTGCTTTCATTTTCAGGTGTGGCCCATGCCAGAGAATAGCACCGATCTTTGAACAGCTCTCAACAAAGTATCCAAACGCTATATTCCTAAAAGTTGACGTGGACAAGTGTGCTGAAACTGCTGCTGGTCAGGGAGTCAGTGCCATGCCAACTTTCATCTTTTACCGTAATCGCACCAAACTGGGCTCATGCCAAGGGGCAGATCCAACAGGCTTGGAGACCAAGATTCAGCAGTATTATGGATCAGGAGATGCAGAAGAAACAGAGGGGCCAATTGCTGGACATGTACGGGATAATAAAGATAACATCTATTTCCATATATTCGGAATGATTTTTCTTGCAGTAACATTGTACTACTGGAATAAGTCACAGTAGAAGAAGACCCTGCAAACAAGTTCTCAAGTGAAAAATGAAAAGACACCACCTTGCACAATTTCACTCACTGCTCAATCCGGGATAAATATTTGTTATTTGTTCATATTTAACGCCGGTGGTGCCCTATTCAACCACAATGCTGAAAGTAATATGTACAAGTTCCACTGGAAAATTAGTTACATACAATTATGCAAAGTATTCGACTAATTTTCATAGATTCGTTTTAAAGGTAACTTTTGCAGTTACATTCTGAGCAATACCATCTGCTGCTATTCCGCATTCCATATATTTCCGTTTAATTAATACAATGGCATTTCATCATTTTGCTGCAAATCCTAGTTTCGTTTACTGTCAATTCATTTCACTAACGTATAATCCAATGCAGTCACAGTGCCTAGATATTAATGTGAGTCTGGATCTTAGCACTAACCGAGTGACATTTATACTATAATTTGGAAATATCGAACATTGTTATACATGGATATTATATAAGTAGTAAGGAGACGAAATTAAAACAAATAGTAACAAAGTATTTAGTATTATAACTCATCTCATTAATCATAAAAACACGTTCATATTTGTACAATCAAAAACAGAAAAAAAAAGAATAAGAAAAATGAGTAAAACCTTTGTATTTCTTTATCTTTGTGATGTGTGCACGAAGAAATTTTTGACCTTGATTGTTTGACCAATTTAAAAAAGGCAATATCCACAGAACAGCAACCTCTGCTTTCAGATGGATCTGAGCACATTCATTATGAAGGGACAGTGCGAATGCCTGAATGAATCCGATGAGCATCCGTTTTTGCAATGCTTATCTTCAGAAGGTGGTTACCTGGAAAGTGACTGTGATGAACAATTGATAATATCAATTACTTTCACACAAGCTGTCAAGGTCCATTCTCTAAAAATTAAAGCACCTGTAGGCCAAGGGCCTAAGAACTTGAAACTTTTCATAAACCAGCCGAGAACCGTTGACTTTGATATGGCAGACTCTTATACCAGTGTACAAGATGTTTCGTAAGTAAATTGTTATGCATGTAATCTAATGAGTTAAGGAACTTCGTTCGTTCACAAAAGGTAATTTTACATATACCTCTTCTGTCATAGGTTGAAGGCATCGGACCTCGAGGAAGGAAATCCAGTACCTCTACGCTATGTCAAGTTCCAAAATGTACAAAATCTTCAAATCTTCGTCAAAGACAATCAGGGTGGCAGCGAAACAACGCGAATTGATCATCTGGTGATCATTGGTTCGCCAATCTCAACGACCAACATGGGCGAATTCAAAAGAGTTGCTGGTAAAAAAGGGGAAAGTCACTAATGTATAATTCCTGGTTATTTATAGACCAAAACTGAACCACGCGATGTCTTCTGGTAATCATAATCAACAAATAGATGATCAAGAATCAATTCATGCAAAACTTGGTGATTCGAGAATTGCCTACTGATATGACGTTGCACCTTGTTACAAAGTCTATCCAAATATATTAACCAGCATACTTAATGATGATATTTTACTACCGAAAAAACTTTTTTTTTTATTAAATGGATATAAATCCATATTTAAAACAATCTTTATAGGTCCAAGTTGTAAAAATTGAGAGGCAATTAACCATTGTACTAGTGTGATAAATCTTTAACATTGTTGGTTCTTGCTCTGTGTACAGCTACATGAGTAATTTTCATGTGTTTTTCTTTATACTTTGCAAAATGGGAATGCATTTGTTTGTACAAAAACAAGGGTGAATAAATTTTGAATACTTGGGTGAACTACAAGAAAAAATATCCGTATATATAACGACCACTGCTTCCAGACATGATTGAAGTCCCAAAATTATTGAGCTTTTGCTTCATTGGCTGATGATTAAAACTGATTTATCATGATGTAGTGTAGTGGTGATTTGAACTTTTCTTTTGCTGAAGCCGAACTGCTTCGCCACTGGACATTTTGCACAGTCACTGATTACCGATAATTATGAAACTGCAGTATTCATAATGCGTGTGTGAAAGAAAATTTGATTACAACCACTACATAGTTTATTTGTACAAAAGCTGATGAAATCAAATAAATTACAAACCTCTCATATACTAAATTTTTTCATTAGATTTTCCACCATGTTCTCGTAAAATTAGTTTATTCATTTTCTTACAATTGAATTTTTTGTTTTATCTCCTAAATTCTTGCTTCTGATTGCTCTTCTTCTTTTTACTACTTATTCTTTGTTTGTCTACACTGTGATTCACTGTGTTACTATTGGCATTTGCACTTTGAGTATATTTGCTGTGTTTTTCCACGCCATCCACTGTTTTTGATTTACTGAACAACGCAGTAAGTTCCACCATTCTGTTCGTATGATTCAGGCGAATAGGTTTAACATTCAATTCAATTTTTTGATTGAACAACGATAAAAGTCCCCAGTCATTCGCGTTATTGTCAGCAGCAGAGCAAAACAGCCACGCTGCATTTCGCGCTTCAATTTTTAGCCGTTCCATCTCCTGGGTATTAATATTTTTAGCCACATTTAGACCTGGCTCAAACGGATTGTGAATATAAACAGTCGATTCCGCGGGTTTGGGAAGCGGCATACCTGCGTTTAGGGAAATGCTCTTTGTTGTGAAGTCGAAATTCGAATAGTAAATAAAAAAGTCTGTCAAAAGTGTTTCCAAATCATCCTCGTTCCTAGAAGATGCTTGAGGTAGTTTTGATATATCACGTAAAAACGTGCAATTCACGTCACCATCTGCTATCCGAACATCGTTTTTATCTGGTATAAATATAAAATATCCCATTAACAAATAAAGTTTACCAATGAGATAACATATAACAGTAGTTTTCGTACTAAGGTAGTAAAGCTCAACTCTACGGCTGAGTGTGGATCTTCACATCCGTGGATTGCGAGATCCACGCAAGGCCGGAAAGTAGTACGACTGTGATGCGAACATTATTTTTCAGTATAGTTGCTGTAAAATACGCCACATGGTCGCACTTGGAGCCATAAAGTTGAACTTGCACACGTGCTCGTAAAGTTCAACTTTACAGCCATAAAACGCGACTGCTATGGCGTACTTTACGGCTACTAAATCAAAAAGATAACTACTGAAGGCTGTAAAGCCCTAATTTCAGACTTCTACGATTCAGAAACACATCTGAGTCAATGTTAAAATATGTATATTAAGGTGGGCCAAAAAAATCGACTATTTTTTTTTTCACTTTGTACTCCGAAAACTTGGTTGGTAGAGACCTCAAAAACATTCTCTCCAAGTATGAGCTCTTAATTTTAATAGCAAGGTCCTCCGCCTCGCAGTTTTCTATTTTTTTCTTATGGTGAGGAAGAAAAATACATATCTCGGTATCTACTATTTATAATATAATAGTGTGCATTGAAGTTTGACGGTGAATATCTTCTGAACAGTGAGGTATATAAAAAAATTGTAAGAGACCTTTTTTGTAGAGAATTCAATTTCCTACGAAAATATGATACATGTTTTTTTTTATAAATAGTAGATACTTCCTATTAAAATTAAGAGCTCATACTTGGAGAGAATGTTTTTGAGGTCTCTACCAACCAAGTTTTCGGAGTACAAAGTGGAAAAAAAAATAGTCGATGTTTTTGGCCCACCCTAATGTATATATACACAAACGCGTACACACGCACACATACGTACCTGCAAGTTCAATTAATTTTTGTAAACTAGGTAATATTTGTTTCTGCTGTAAGTAGAACAAAACGAGAAGTGTCAGGGAAAAATTAGTTATCCAATGGCCAGGATAATTGTTTGTTAACTTCATGTATCTTGCCCAAGACCTTACTGTGAAAATCAGGGGTCTGACTCTCCAATCTAATTCACCATAAAGGTACAACAGTTCAGACATATATATACTCGTCCTGAAATGAATAATATTCCAAAGTCAATAATATTGTACACGTGAACTATGTTAAAGATTAACTGAGCTAGCAAATGAGTAAATGAGTGAATATTTCAGTTGCCCATGAACTCCATGCCATATTCATTTCGATTATAAGTAGTACTCACGTGTTGCTCATACTGAGATCACATTCCAAGTTGGTCAACGTTTGATTGAATTTAATTATCGGCACCCGCGCATGTAGTATTTTTTTTACACTCGATATCCCAGGAAGAAAGTGATCAATGATATTTGCTATTATTTCCATCACTTTCTGTGTTTGAGCTCTGTCAGGATTCGATGATGCCTTTGTGTAATAAACCAACCTACTTTGTACATTTTCCTGGAACAATCGTGAAGATTAGGAGATGAGGGTCTCGAAGTAATCTCCTATTTTTTGCAATTCAGTCTTTGATATTGTGAAACTCAAGAAGAACTTACCTTCAGATGGGGATGCATCTGTAGTACCAAGTCGAGATCACTCCCCAGTTTACCACAGCCATTAACGCTGGATCCGAAGGGGAGCACTGTGACCTCAGAAAACATTCCTGACAGGCACAATTCGATTTGACGTGCACTTAGAAAGCGTAACCTTGTACCAGTCTCATTTAACTTTGTTGCATTGTGTAATAATGTCATTTGGTCAGAAACCTATAGAAAATAAAAACGAACCAAAACGGTAAAAAAAAAGATTTTTTATGATCAATCATCGAGTTAGTTGCATTTCCAATATTGTTCAACTTACCGACTCTGCCTTAAACAGCAACATATTCATGTCATCAGGCGCGGAAGCGACATTGGCATTTATTACCTTTAATGGTATGTCCTTGTCAACAAAATCCTTTCGCACCCGATTCGGTACAACTCGGAACCACAAAAAAGGCGATGTGACAGGAAGATTTTGATCCACTTGTATATGCGTTGAGGCGGAATTTATGGCCTCCACGTCAGATAGCAAATTGAACTCAATTAAGATAAAACTCTGTGCAAAAATAAGAGTATGTACGTACATGTCATACATGTCATCTGACTGTCAATGAGAATGATTACCAAACATGTTGGATAACCTCAAGTATAGCTCACCAAGTTATCGCCTATTTTATAATGATGCATTTCTTGCACCTTTCCAAACTGGGAACAGTAATCGTAGAGTTCGTAGCTTGAATTTTCTGATTGTACTTGAATCAGAACACTTCGTCTAGCCTGATCTCGCCTCCTCGACATAATTTCTTCATAGAATACATATTTGTCTTGTTTTTCAGTGGATGGGGATTTTCCTGAAATATGATACGGAATTTTTAAACTCTGTTTGTACGTGAGGCTTGATTCCGTTGTACGAGTTTATTCTAAATAATGCGATAACCGGGTATGTGTAACAAAGTTGTTTATAAGGAAAATCTGAACTTAACCTCACTCTTTGGTGAGGTTAGTTTTCAGTCCGGTACCTGAACTAGCATACCGTGCGCTTACACTACTCTGTATGCCCGAGGCAAAGCTGGTTGGTGCTTTTCTGTACAATTTCGAGCATACACAGTTTGCGTAAAATTTATAAAAACGATTATTTGAAATCTGCCGAGTACTGCCGCTCACACGAGCGAGCAAAGCCATGTCTGAACACTACAGCACGAGCCGACATCAAATATTGCCGTAATGTCGTATTGTGGCCGCCTTACTCTCTCTGCTATAAACCTCGAGTACTAGCGCCCTCTGAGGCGAAACTGTTTTTGGCACTATGGTAAATACAACGGTAGATACGCTCTGCATTACTTACTATTGATAAAGTAGACACAGATCAGTTACCGATTTGTACCCTTCGAAAATTACTTTTGAAAACCTTAGTATTTCATAACAGAGAGCGTTAATATGGGCTTCTCCAGGCTGCTCTCTTGATCAGGTATTTGATCGTGAATTGAATATAGAATGTGGAATAGCCATAGATTTTGCTAGGAAATTTAATCCAAGTAAGCATTGATTGGTATAATTGATATGTATTAAAAGATACTATATGGCAACCATTCGTCAATCTTAAGATTTCAAAGTATTGTGCCGTATTCGTATTGCGAAACTGATAGTTCACCGTTCTGAGATGATTCCATTTTCTTGGCTTGCAAGCTCGTGTCATATGTATACATCTCATCATTCGAGGGTTGATGGTATGCTTTCCCAGGTAGCACACTGTTGGCTGTTAATTGACATAATAACGACAGAAATTCTCAGTGAACTATTTCAAGTCAACTGGGAATAAGCATATTATGAGCCTATTGTTGAGTGTATACTGACTAATAGTGCGCGAATGTCCTCTGAAATGTCATGGTAAAGGCAACACCCGACGTCAACTATTATTCAGTATTCAGTTGACTGTGAGCAGTCAAGACGAAAAGGCAATAACTCGTAAGTAAGCTAATTACGCAAACTAATAGTCAGCTGGCGTCAAGTATATGAGATAGCGTTTAGTCAGTCAAACTACCACCAGACATTGACGTTCATTCGGCACATGAATGCGCTAACATAAACAATTATTTGTCTGAAAACCATCAAAAACTTTTGACTTAACCTTCCCGTACTAACAATAAGGTAACAACGAGTTGTCTGGTCTATTTGCCTTATACTTGGCATTTCAGAGAACATTCGTAAACATGAAGTATACGGCATGTCAACGTCAAGTTCACTTTCTTGTCGATCTATGGCCAATCAAAAATATCCGAACTTTTGTCCATGTTTTGCCAACAATGCGTCGACATTTTTTTTAATTGTACAGAACGACAACTTTTTGTAGTCGAATGACAATGAGCCTCTGGATAAGTGTACTACCTAGGTTCGGAATGATCGACTTATCATAAATTTACTATGTCTCTCATCGAATTCTTGGTTTTTATGTTGAATATAGCAGAGGGATCAGGTTGCGCAAACCATGTATGTATGCATGTATGTGCACACATACAAGCCGGTTGCGAGCGATGGTTAATGTGTCCAATTTGGGCGATGACTCGATGGAGCATCGTCAAATCGGCCTGTGGAGGGGGGGGGGGGGGGGGGGGGATTCTGAAGGTAAATGGGTGACGGAGGAGGATACCTTTCGCCAACACGCCAAGATCAAGAAACGTGCGGTGTGCTGTGGTGTTGAAGGAGAGAGAGAGAGAGTGAGCGTCCATGCCTCTACCGATGAGAGAGTAAAATAATACTCGAGACTTCGAGAGCCCGCGTATACTCCGTTGAGAAACCCAGGGGATTGGGTACCTTGGGTAGCCAGTCTCGATTCTCCCGCCGAACGTTAAGGACGCCGAGTGTTGTGCCAGCTCGGAGTCGCAGAGGGCAGAGGGATAATCAATCCCGAAAGCAAGTGTAGTGTCGTGCCCGCAAAATGAATTTACAACAACAACAACAACAACAATAATAATAATAATAATACTAATGACAACAACTGTATGAACGACGACGAACGATAAGCGAAAGGATTCAATAATAGACGAAAGAGTCGATCAACTGCAAAGCGTGTATATCATTATAACGCCTGTACGTAAATCGAAGGTGAACGGATAACTGCTCGCGTTGGAAACTGAGTAAAAATTGATATAAAAATTATATCAAAAACATGTAGAAAACGAAAACGCGGTAAAACCTGCACGCTATATTAGATTGCAATACATCGATGTATGATTCGACAGCTCTTTAGCATTGCCATAGAAGAAATCGATGAACAATGAGTTATGGTTTGCTGGTGAATATTACAGCGGCAAGATTAAATGAAGGAAACCACAGTTGTTTATCGAATTATACCGATGCACGATATACATTGTCAGTGGAAACCTGAAGGATGATGGATTTGATATCAAGACACGTGTTGAAGGTTTATAAATCAAACACAATCGATCGACTGGAAGCAGAAAGGAAAGAAGTAAAAATCATTCATTAGTCCTAATAACAATCCTTGTCGTTACGACCGAAAGCCATAGTCTGATGATTTCTTGCTTGTATATTGAACAACTGTGCACAGTTTTATCAGACATCCGCACCACGTGATACTATAACCTTTTACGCACGTAAATGAATCCAACTTTCGCGTAAAATTCGATATTCCCGATAACGTTAATTATCATTTGATCGTCAGAGCAGTGTGGCCGCGAGGTGACGGATTATTAACTTTTGTGATGAAAGTTAATTTTTTCCCTCATTTGGATACATTTACCTGCAAAAAGTTATACCAGCATAAAACAGGTAAGATTTTAAATGTTGTTAATTTTATAAATGAATGAATAAATAATAATTTTCCGGTGGTGGCGCCCCGAGGGTTGCTCAATACTTCGATGTAGGCGTTGAAATCACAAGTCGTGTAAAAGCAATTAATTACACTATGCTATAAAAAGGAGCCCAAGGTTTCTTCGCTTCCTCCGCACATTAATTATATACGATCCGAATATAATCGGCTGCAGGCTGCAGCTCGGCTTGTCCGCACCATGTTATATTTCCGCTGCTGCATGCTGATGTTACTGTATGCTCTTTGCCATTGTAATCGTCACATGACTACATCGTCTAACGATGAGGATGAAGTTAGTAACGTTACTGTAACGACGCTTGTTTAAGATAAATAGCTAATTCGCATCTTTAGGAATGTCCGAGATTTCGTATAAACAAAGCAAAAACCAGTATAAACAAAATATAATTTAATTTTGAAAAGCCAACTCCTTGAAAGTCATTCTTAAATTACCCAATAATGTTCATTTTTTAACCTGAGGTTTCGTTACGTCAACGTTTATACTAACTTTAGCCTAATGTCTAATATGCGTAACAGTCATTTTTGCCAGATCGTATACGTTGTTCCCGCTTGTTCCGAGACCGTATTGAACACCTACAGATAAGGAAGCCGAAAGTGCCAAAACAGCCTGAAATTAAACTCCGCGTTAGTAGATAGTTGCACTCGTAACTAAACCAATCGCGTGTATGCGTATCTTCCATAACAGAGCTCCGCGTATATTCAATACCACTCATATTACCGCACAGCTTGTGTAAATACGCTGTTGTAACGCGCTACGATACACATTTTTTTTATACCGCATGTTCCGCAGACTGTTACGAAATTTTTACCTATACGTTTATCCCCTACATGCCGTGGACAATTATCGAGAATTCTAGTTCGTCTTCTATAATATGACCGGCAAACGATCGTTGAAATTAGACTGCTCTCCCGTCGGCCGCTAGATTTTTCAAATTGCGAGGTCGATCGGAAAGATCTTGGCCGCAAGATTACCCAGTTCTCCGTATTTAATATCCAGCCAGGTAGTCCTACGGTCGATAGACGATACTTATCGACGCATCGAGCAATGCCCACGTTGCCTCGGCAGTCGTCCTTCAAACGGGGGACCGGAGACTCGACTGTTCACCAGACTGCACGGATAGAGCGCAAACGATATCTCCAAACGCGCATACCTTAATTATTTATCCTTGACTCGCACGGACGAACAAATCATCACGTGTCAAGTATTTTCGTCCATAGATACTTGATATTTTCATTCTCGGCGAGTCTCCTCACCGACGAAATATTGCGATATTCGGATTGTGCTCCTGCTATTTCGAAAGGCATACACGTACAATAATTTAGATCCAGGTAAACTCTCCGATCTTCTCTGCGAAGCACTTATAGTTGGATGCCCTTCAGTCAACCGTGACCTTCAATTCCCTTTTTCTTCTTATTTTCTTTCTTCTCTCGGGTTTTAATGTCATCAGGGAAGAATGTTTAATCACGGATGCCCGCGACGAGGCACCTCGAGGATCCTGTCTGCAGGTCGATAACCGAGCGTAGGGAATCTTTTACGAAAGTGCCTGCTCTCGTCTGGTTCGGTTTGATGGTTGTGGTTGTGGTTCTCCTGTAGGAATGAGAATCAGACACGTGTACATTGCACCTACATTCACGGTGTTTATTTTTTTTTTTACCGTCCACCTGCTTCCGGAGTAGAAATCGAAAGGTGCACGGTGGGAATCGCCTCATCGCTTCCCCCCAACCCGACTACGAAATCAATCTCAATGCATGCTTTTTTTTAGGATTTTCTTCATTTTTATCGGAGACGCTGTTCCCATGACCAGATTTTTCTTCTAAATAATTATTATTTGAGCGTTCAGCGTTCCTACAATATACAGGAGTTACCGCAGCCGCGGATCGAGGATTTAACGATTTCTTGCGCAACTTATACGGTATTCATACGCTACGTGTAGTTATCAGTTATGCAATTCGAGTTCTCGGCAACAATGAGTCGACGTCACCTTATCCCGATCCGTACGTGTTCGAAATCTTTCGGCTATGGGTACACGTACAGACGTACTAAGAACTTGGTTGGCTGGAGAAATTGCCGTTGGGAATATGAAAAGAGGGGTGTTCGAGGAATAGTCAGGAAACGGTTCTCCTCTCTGCTTCGTCAAACTTCATAACCGACTATCCAACGTGCTCGGGGTACGGAGGCGTCCACCGTAAAATTTGACAAAGAACATTACGGTTCGCTCCAGAAGCTGTACGTACTTTACCCCGTGCGCTCAGCTTTTTATGATCTCCGCGATGCGGCTGTGAACAAGAAATACGGTTTACCAAGTAAACATCAGCGAACCGATCGACCGTGTTTTATTCCCCGATGCACCCCGGGCTCTGATATTTCCTCGTGCTCAGCACGAGCATCCGTAACGTCTGATTGGTACGTTTTGCGATGTTCGGACCTATTTCCGGTAATACGTGGACAAACCGAACAGGAGCTACGACAATTCTTGCTCTGCACTGTCGTGATCCTGTCATTCTCACAGTCACTGGACGAAGAAAAAGAGGGAAAAAACTAGCGTCCGACCAAACTACGATTTTCAGTCGAAACCGAAACCGAAACCGAAACTTATGTAGTTAAGTTAAAATTTAGTTAAATTTTCAACATGCCTGGAAATCTAGTGTTTTTCCTAGCTTTGTAACAGATTATTCGATTAGAAATAAAAGACCTTAATTTATTCGGAAATCACTTTATTTTGAAATTCAATGTAGGTAAAAAATTAATTTCGAACATACCCGACAGTGCCCGATACGACACGAACGCCAGTTCCCGCCGAGCCAAAGTTTCGGCCAATCCGGCCGAAACTGAAACCAAAACCGAAACTTGAGTCTGTTTTTAGAAAAAACGAAGCCCATGTATCTGCGTACAAATTTCACGGTGGCGTAGATTCTTCGTGGGGCATTGTTTCATCGCGATCGTTACACGTTTAGGATTAGGGTACGGATGCGAACAGAGTTTCCGAGGTCAACAGTCAGCCGTCAGCTGTGCCGGTCCGCAGGTATGGTAGTCTAAAAAGTGAACGCAATTTATCCGCATTTAATGTGTTACTTTCTCAAGAGACCGGGGCCACTACTAGCTGAGGCGAAAACGTTGATCGAGGTTCACGAATACACACGCGAGATCTCGTCGCCGCCTGCGGAGAACAGCTTGTAGGCGGAACCGTCGGCTCGCTGACTCCAGGAGTGAAATCTCCGCGTCTCGTCGTTCGTGTCGGTACCCACTTCGCGATATACTTACCACCCCGCGCACCATCGTGCAAACTCTAACCAATATGCAGATATTAGAAAATCTATAGAAAACTCGGAGAAGACGAAAGTGTCTGCGGTGTGGCTATAATAGGGAAATTACATACATGCAATGTATATACGTGTGTAGTGTACGTGCGAGCAAAAGGCTTACACTGTAGGCGCAATGCCGCCGCCTGTTCGACCCAGATATTAATAAGACTTTCTCTTTTATTTTAGCCATGGTGAGGCGAGAGGCCACGCTGCTAATTCTATTGGTGAGTAAAACAATTATTACTGATCATCGTTTTTTTTATTTTACCCATAATGTTGATTATCATGATCATATAATCCATGCTCTGCGTCAACAAACAACAACAGTGCGATCGCTCGAATTTTTTTTTTTAATATATATATTGCTGCTTGTACCGAGTTGCATGAATAAATTACCAACAAAAGTTGAGCGATTGCATTTTCTTTAATGTTCCTCCGGAATTTACTTTATTATCTCAAGTTTGCAGATTGCCTTCTGCAGATGATTTACCGAGGTGCATGAACACCAATTAGTGACGATGACCTTGCCGTTGCATTGTAAAAAAATTTCTTTTTTCGTTCAGCCTTTTCTAACCTGGGCGCTGCTGCTACAGTCAGGCAAGCGAGGATAAAAATATGAGTTCGCAACAACTAAAACTCAAGTATCATTAGATAATGATTATTGCAGTCATACACCGGTAGGGATAATGAAGCCATGTTTTCAGACCGCGTGTGCCGAGTTCAGTGATTCCTTTTCTTCTCGTACAATATAACGTATCCCATACACCTATGTGTTACATCTGTATGCGTAAACCGCGCACGCTGTCCAGTTGTGATCTTTGCTAGTTCTATTGACCCGTTTAGGAGCGATATACTTATATCCGTACGCGTTAATAAGCCCTAATTTTTTCACGAATGACATCCAGCGAATGGCGCGATTTATGCATTTATTTCGCGTTGTTTATCAATTATAGCACAAGGCGAATAGTATTATTTTAGCAGTCGAATTGAACTACAGGGTGTATACAAGGTATGGAGTATTAATGACTTTATTCGTATATTTCAATGCCAACTGCTAAATACGCTCGGCTTATTGTTTCGGGCAAGTGAGTTCGAAGCACACTCTCTACACGTGATATATTCTTTCATTTTGACGGAGATGAAAGTGAAATTAACTGTTAAAAAAAAAAGAAATTTATTATCAATCCTTGCGCTATCAAGTGTCAACGTAAAGGGGGATTTAAGTATCATGTACATGAAGTTTTCTCATGCTGCGGATAAAGATTAAAGAGTGGCCCGTGAGCAAATATGGCCAAACGTCGCGAGACACAATCTATTCGAATGTCGTCAGAGCCCCGCCTACTTTTACTTCTCTCTCCCGCAAACGGCGAGTTTTGCTATCCATTCGTACATAATAAGATGATAGGAAGCTACGGCATGTACGGCAAGTTATTTGTATGCAGTGATGGTAAATTGCATGAAGTGGACGCAAAAAATATGCCAAATTTGAGGATGGATGAAAGATAAATGTGTCGAGGATTGGAAATGCCGTCGAGGCGCGACTACGCATCGTTTGTATACTGCATACCTACATCTATGCATATACGCGTACTTGTATTATTATATATACTCGCATGCATTGCGTAATTGACCGAGTTGAATCGTCTTGAACAGCGATTTGCCTACTTCGGAGGCTGTCTTCGTCTTTTGTGGGCATGCGGCACGTTCTACGACACTACGGCAGCTACTCACGCGCATTGTAGAGTGCAGACTGGTATCGCAACCTTGCGTTAGACCTCCTCGAGGAGGCCCAGTCTTTGCACGTAATCGGGTGTATTATATAGGTATACGCATAGATGTTTTTTGTATTACAGGATGAGTGCTTCTGGTCACAGTGATCGCCCGGTAAGCCAAATGAATGTAATATACGGAGAGAACTGACGAATACTCACGAACAATGAGTATAAGATTCGAAATTGAGTACGTGTCGATGTGTCCAAAACGTCGTCTTGAGAAATTGTTAAAATTACTTTCTAGTTCCCGTGTATATGTGTAATACGTACAGACAAACAGCATGTATTAATTGTTGTTGCCCGTACTGTTATTGTCACGATTGACGCGGTACAGTCACGGATCTCTGCAAGTACAACTTACACCTATTCGTGCCGATTTCTGCGTAGGACGTCATCCTTGGTGGCCCGCCTCTGCGATACTCTATAGCCATAATATGCAATGTATGTACGGGGATACATGTAAAGTTTTTTGCGTATAGATATTGCGAGTATATAGCCGTGTGCGTGGACAACGTATACCGATTTTTATACGGGTATCGATATAGCTCTGCGAACACGTTTGGCGACATCGCTGCTGCTTCGTCTGTATTCCAAACGCATGGTCCACGAGACCACGACGCCGACGCAGCAGCAGCAGCAACAGCGTTTCAAGTGACGTCAGATTATCCACGTACACGTATGTATAGGTATAATAGTGGACATATAAGGACGCCCACCACTGCGACTTGCCTTGTGAACTGGTTAGTCATCCGACGAACTGCCCGGACTTGGCGTATCTTGTCCCTCACATGCTGCAAAGTCTCATACGTAACGCTCTTATACAAATCGCGTACAGTTGTTTATTCGCGTTTATTCAAAATTTCACCCGATGTATGTCAAAAACGATGCGATTTGGGTTTGTTGCAAGAAAGCTGATCATGACTGTTTCTATAAAACATGAAGAGAAAGTTATTCGGGTATGTAAAGATGACTGATTAAAAATTCGCGACGCTGCAGATGCAATCACGCCTCGCGGTAAAGGCGACCGATTTTACAATATTGCACTTACTATATAATATTAACCTCCACATTACTGGATCCAAACTATCGTGCAGATTTTTCTTTGGCGTATACTCAAGCCAGCGCTTTACATCGCTTGGGCCATACGTCTTTTACTCCTCCCTTTCGAATTCTCCCGCTCCGCTGCAGCCGTGCCGGGTAAAACTCGCCAAGGTTCTCGTATCTCCGCGGTTCTCGGCCGTTTACCTTATATAGCAAGCAAGGCATATAAACTTTGAAATATACGTCCGATTTATTCGTATCACATTATATCATTCATTTATTCTCATAATAATAATAATGATGATAATAATAATAATAATAATAATTCTTCATTAATCACAATTACGTTTTCATATACATGGGAGTAAGAGTAGAGTAAAGCAATGGGTTGGCGGTGGTAGTCGAAACACCCGTATTTGCACGAGGGACAAGGGAAACTGCCGAAAACCTTGTCCATACGGTCGGTAATGAGAGATTTGAAAATAATGTATCGACTGCATTTGATTTTACAATTCAGGTAGCTTTATAAATTTTCAATTCTAAATATATCATACGCAGCATTATTGACATGGAAGGAAGGGTGCCTGCAGCTTGCAGGGCACTTTTATTTTCATTTATCAATCCAGTCCGTACACGGTAACTTGGTACAATATAGCACGCGTCGTTGTCCCCAAGAGATGAAAGTGGCTCAGCGAGTGGTTTGTTCGATCCCGAGCCGGTTCTAAAGTCTTCGAACAATTTATTGCCGAGAATAGATACTCTTCATCCAAGTTATCTGAGTATTTCATCAATTATCGCGGTATGGCCGCAGGACAACTGCTCTATTCATCGAATCATTATATCGAGCGAGTCACAATGCGTTGGGAGCCTTTGTTTTTCAATCATTCAATTTCCGACGATCGATTCTTGACGTCATGAAGTCAAATTTTTCCGATCTTTGTTCCAGGTCACAATACTGAGGCACAGTACTACACATGCCGCCCAAATACCTGCCCTACCGACCAGTGAGTATGCCATATTCAACAATAATCAGATAATATGGAACAAAATATGTTGGAATTGAACTTTGCAAACAATAATAAGGAACCGTACCTACATAACACAACACCGTAACACCATTCACTGATGTATCTAACAAAGTCCCTAAATGCGAATAATTTTTTTTAATTATCGTGATCTTTGTTATCGTTTTAATACGTTGCAACGTTATTTTTTTTTTTTTTTTTGAATTACGGAGCGCCTTTCCGCTTACACTGCATGCATTGAATCGGTGAAAATAAAAACTTCTCTTTCAATGTTCATCGTCATCTTTCTCTTTCTTCTTCTCTCTTTCCCCTCATTACTGTGTACTGTTTGATAATGGAGAGTATGTAGTGCCAAGACGGATGCCGTACCTGCAGACTCATTCTAGACTTGTATGTACTCTCGCGTGGATGATCTGAAATCTAGGTCGCACGATTCTGCGCTCACCTTCCTCCTTCCCTCGAAACGGAAGGTCATCGTTTCTCGGTCTGGTATAAAGAATGTGTAGGTAAGAATGTCGGCTCACCCTCACAGCGAGATCCACTTCCGCACCGGATCAGATGTGTTGGTACGAATGTCGCGCCTTTAACTTGATCAATTTCTCAACCTGTGACAAGTGGAAAAATTACAGGAATGAAACACCACGAATAATCTATGAAATTAATGAAAAAAGTTCTCGGATTCATTGACAATTATCCTGCAAAAGGAAAAAATGGCAAATTGCATAGTAACAAAATGTTTCAATTAATCCTACATGTAGGAAATTCGAACGCGCTTTCGTGCGAAAAAAAACTTGTCAAAGGTGGCTATTTTTACAAGGCACCTGCCTAACGATGTGGTAGAACTTTGAGGAACGATAGAGTTTCTCGTATGCTGTAATTTCGATGTCTGGTAATATAGATTCAGTATTTTTCCTTCTTCTTGTTCTAATATTGTTTTACAAAAATTTCAATCAATAATTATAGCAACAATAAAATATTTCCCCAAAAGTGGAGATATACGTGGCATTCTACCAACTCAACCCACCGCGAATCTTGACATTTTTAATTTAGTTGAAACTTGGCTATCTTTTTGCATTCTGTGAAAAAAGGTACCTTGATTCTTTTCAAATTTTTTTGACAAACCGTTCATGAGGTACGAATTTTGGAAAATTTTAATAATTTTTCTTTCAAACACTTATAATTTAGAAAAAAATCCTTGATTTCGAACGTTTTTTTTTTTTTTTTAATTACAAATTGTGTGATTCAAGTGTACTTTTTAAAAATGCAATGTAAAAAAATATTAAAAACTTTTGCTTAAAATCACTCTCAATGTTAAAGATCAATCTTTATTCGAAATCGCGCAATAGAGTTTTCGAGTTTCTGCTATTGTTTTAGTCTTTGTACCTACATCGGATATTAAGATTATTGGCAGCTTTGTCATAATTTGCAATTATTTAAAACTTTACTTTGATGTTTGGTAAGCTAGTTGGTTTTTAGACCAATTCGCATAGCGCTTGACATGTTAAAATTTGTTGATTAAATGGCAACTGAAGACTAAATACTTGCTCGTGCTGCTGCTCTTTTTATCCCACCCTCAACGCCGTCGCAAGGTCCTTTACTATGATGGTTCGCGAGAAATGCCATTCGGCATTTATTTCAAACTATTCTTCTCGATAGCAAATATTTATAAAATTTTTGTAGTTTTTGAACTGTTGTCGAACTTCATCAGAAAAAATAATAAATTTGTTTAACATTTTTAGGCAAGTTTTTAATAAAGTTAGTGATAATTCGTAAAAACGTGAACTGCATTTGCATCATGGGTGATACGTTGAAAGTGATTTCAGGCTTAAATGAAAATCATTGATGTAAAATATTCAAACGATAAAGATATTCAAAATAAAATTTGATAACAAAAATCGCGTTCTAAATACTGATTCGTTATTTCAACAATTTTTCACTACTCGTATGTTTAATAAGACATTTTATAGAGACATTGCAAGTAATGTTTGAAGTTTTAAATAAACAAAATGGATTTCATCAATTTCAAGAATTCAAAATCGAAAGTATGAAAAATCAAGTTGAAAAAATTCATGTTCATGAATTTTTCAAAAAGTCATAAGCAGTTGAAAAAAAACTTGAAATTTTTGAAAATTCATATCTCATGAACATTTCCAAAAAAAAAAGTTTTTCACAGAATACAGAAAGATAACCAAGTTTCGGCCAGATCAAAAATGTCAATATTTGCAGCAGGTTGAATTGGTATGGAATGCCCTACATACCATACATATGTATAATATACATTCCACTCTGATGAAAATTAGCTTGAATGAATAGAAGTTTAACTAGTTTCTCCATTGTTAAGTACCTATGTACTACTATACTTAATTACAAGGGTTTCTCCGAAAACGGTCGAGCACGTTTTCGCCGGCTTGAACTACTTTTTTTCTTTTTAGAAATTACGGCTACAAGAATAACGATTTCCATAATAACTTACATCCATGCCAGATATACAAATCTGAACATGCGATATTGCGAGTTCTTGATTCCGTACAAAGGTATGAAAAAATCTGTTATTACTCGGACCAATTACGTCTGCACGTCTTCACCGATCAGTCTTGAAAATAACATAACTGCGAGTCATGGTGATAAATAAGGCGATGCGAACAACAGCTAGGAGCGATCGCGGATATAATCTACCTGTACGGGATGGATTATAGATCCTGTGTGTAACGTGACTCGGGTCGATCGTCGTGACGTAGGATGTACGAGATAAGAGACGTGTGATTGACACACGCATCGGTGGCAGTTATAGATGCGTGTATGCGATAACCGTGTATGTCCATACATGCAATGCAATCTCGCATCACGTACCACTACTTCTGTGGGGGTAAGTTTTTGCTCCTCAGCAAGGAACAAATTGGCCCTCGCGTAATGTTTGCATAGAGGGGGTATACCTGTGTACACCATTTAACTCAGGTACCTACAACAAGTGTATAACGAAGGCACCTGCCTATGAATGTTACAGTTGTTGAGACTTGGAGATATTATGCTCGACAAGTTTTTTGCCAGCTTTGGAGATGATACAGCAACTGGCCTTTTATTTTCTCTAGGCTCGCTTCGCCCCGGGATGTCGTGTTGATTGCAAATCTCCCATTGTGATCTGGCGTAATATAGCATAGCTTGGAACAATACCTACGCGGCTACCTGTTTATACCGCTTATACACTTTCGAAGCGTTAATTAACAACGGACGAGATAAACATCCTTTGCAGCGGGCGTAATTCACTGTGACGAGGGACTTTAGGCTTATCGTATAATGCCTCTCCCTACCCAGCTATATTATGCGTAATTGGACTCTATGCACGCGGACTATACCTGTAGAATACCACCGTCTACACGATGGCCAACTTCCCTGAGTGTCAGAAAGTTGAAAATATATTAACATCAGAGAATCGGTTAGTTGGTAAAAGGCACAAAGAAGAACAAGGGCTTTGTTTGTTTCTTTATTCCTATTTCCTGTTTTCGCGGGCAATCTCCGGCAATGTGCATGTGTGTACGTATATTCAGGTGCAAAGAAGTGAGCGGCAATCGGCTTTGCGCAGAAAACGGCAGGGTGGATGGTGTTGAGAAAGAAAAATTCCGAATTATTTGTTGGATGTTGGGAAATCGCACCAAATCGTAATGTATACAATATATGTTTATATAACGCGAGAATGGTTTACACGTTTTTCCATGCGTATTTACCGTACACGAAGAACCCGTTTCTATGACGGTCTAATGAGTCTGCGAATGCGCATGCGCGGAGTACCGAAAAAACCACTTTCAAGTCCTAGGAGTTAAAACTGGTCTTTTCCGTGCTGTGCGCATGCGCTGTGGCGGACAAATCCGACATTACGTGACTCTAACCTCAGTTTTGTGATTCGTGAAAAAACGCGTGACGTACTCTCGTTGCGTAAAGAATCGTGTGCAACAAGGAGGCAACGATCTTTTCGCCTAGCGTATTTGCAATATTCTTCTTCTGCTCACCTACGACTCATATTGCAAACTTACGCTTCGCCCGAAGAAACCAAGTTTGCGTCCTTGTTACACAATATACTATTCTCGCGTATTATTCGTTCTTGGAGATATACGCCTATACGCACGGGGTCAATTAATCCAATTACCCGCTGCATATCCGTGTACATTTCCAGTATTATAGGGTATAAGGTACAGTTATATACGGAGTCAATGAACCTTGATTTGAGTCTGGCAAATCTATTAACGTAATATGTAGATGCTACACGCATAAGTGTGCATGCCTGCGAACAGGTAATTGCTTGGGGCTGTTTCTAGCTGTTAATAAGCGGTAATATTTCTCCACGAGGCTTCGGTCGCTATAACGTTTTCGCTCACCAATGGGAATTTATTTTCATCTGTAGTTAGGTACATATAGGTATGCAAAAATTTATAGTCGCCGAACGTGTTTAGCTTATAGAAACACCGAGGACAACTGGTATTATTTCCGTTAAATCATCGCTAAGATTATACATTCTTCCCGCATTGTCGATATAAAAACTACCGTGGTTGCCTGAGCAGAACGGAAAAAAAAAGAAGAGAAAAAGTTATAACGAAGCAAGAAGAAGAAGATACCTATTGACGTAAAATTATTTACCTACTTGGAACTGAGTTCCGACTACGTATTATACACAATACTCTACACCGGTATATGCGTATGTGATAAGTAATGTAAGGTCCTTGATACTTTTTACCTTGAACATCACTTCGTCCATCTTATGAGGTGGGGAAGAAACCGGTGACCGGTGATGTCTGGGACTTTGGAGTCGTAAACAGGAAATGAGCCACGAATTTTACGTTTTCTTGAAGTCGTTGCAGATGAGCGCAATGATTCGTCATCATCCGTCTCAATCCACCGGTATACATATGACGTCATCCGTATGTAACCTGTAACTTTGAACATTGTTCGTATATGGTTTAAGACGAGTTTCATCCGCCATTTAATATACGCTGTCACACTTGCTTTCTGTTCACAAGTTCTTCTTTTTACTGCTGTTACTATATTGGTCTTGTATGTGTGCTATTTTTTATTGCTCCAGACAAAAGGTCCGTTAGAAGTTATAGTTCCGATGTATTATATTATAAAATGAGAGCAATGAACGAAGCGGACGACGAGGCGTGATAAAGTGTAATTGGCCGGTGCGAAGTGTCGTATCGATCATCAAAGAGCCGGGATCCTGATCGTGAGAATCGCTAATTACCCGGCTCCTTGCCAATCTTGCTGACTGGACACTTTAATCGTGTGACTTTTAACATTATCTACTATATATAAACGTCCAAAGTTCGCCGTGCATGGTTAGACCGGAGTATATAACCATATACACGAGTATAATTACAGTTGATGAAATCACATCGTTATATCCGCCTGGTCATCTTCGCAAAAATAAAGAATAAGAACAGACTATGCTCAAACGCCAGCAAAAAAACACGTTCTCATCCTTTTCGTTACGGGTTTCTCGTCTACTTCGCCTATATTTTATGTGCAAAAAGCTTTGGATCTTTCAAACCAATTAATCCATTCTAATTATTCATCATTACCGCAAGTACAACTATTCGTTAAAAGCATGACAGCGGATGTGAGACCTCCAGAATGCGGCACAACGGAGCGGACATACGATTAGCGACTGAAAAAGAATACCGGCGATTTCGCCAATTATCGACCACTTGCAAGGGCGTAACATATATCTATTCAATTTGAGGACACCGATATTACGTGCTTGGCCGGTTTATTTTTTACATTACTTCCGCCAAACACTGCGGTGCTCTGAGCTCTCTGCTTCGGAAGGCAAACTCTACGGATAGGAGAATCCCGTTAGGATTTTTCTCGTCTCTCCGAATCAACAGAGTATAGTAGGTAGGTAGGTAGGTAGGTATAAGGTACTATAAAGAAACGGCAACCGGCTCTGGTATCAGGAGGCAGCGGTAAAATCTTCGGCCGCCCGCGGTTTATGCAATAATTATCCCCACTGAGAGGCTGTGGCTGAACGTTTCACGTTTCTTTTGCTTTCGGTGATTAATTTTTTTGTCGGATTGTTTTTTATCTTTATTTTCCGATATTCTTTGCAGTCGCGGAAAGACTTTATTCAGTAGGAATGTGGGGCTTCGCTTTTAGTAAATACCTGTAGTGTATAGTATAATAATAGATAGACGAACCGGACTGCCGCTGACCGCGTATAAAGTGAATCTGTGTATAATATACCTTATAGTCCGTAATATCACTGTGAATACTTATACCTATACAGGAATCGACGTATTTATAACGGATTTGGAAGACACGGTACGACACGTGTTAACCTACATTTCGTGATTAAACCGCCCGCAAGAATCGATTCTGTATTACAATTAAGTCTATAGGTGTAAAGCTGTAGTTCGCACGCGTTACGTGTGTATTCGCCGTATAAAACATTGGGCGTGATTTTGAAGGACTCTAATGGCTGATGACTTTTCAATCCATCTCCGCAATTTGTTTATTGTCGCGAGGGCTGTTCCCACTATAACCAATATAAAACTAAAACAATATATAATTAAATGAAGAATTGGATAAATATATCTACGACATAATTGCGTACAACTTGTACGTCGAATCACTGGATTTTTTTCTCCTAACATGTAAAATCATGATACTATCTGCCAGAAACCTGCAAATAAGTGCAGAAAGACAACGGAAATTAAATTTTACGATCGCGTTCAAGACGCGCATCGCTTCCGCAGGTGTATATGCCTACCTAAGAACCGAGGTACTAAAATATTCAATCCGTCCTCTTACTTCATACACGCAGTGGATACAATCGGCAGGGTATACGTACGATCGCTGCCTACAACCGGATGTCTGTCGAGTACCCGACTTCCGGATGTCGCATCCCGTGAAGACTACAGCCATCCAACCGATATAATTCGACGATTGCACCACGTTTATATCACGTATGTTTTTTTTTTTTTTTTTTAATGCATACCACGTTCTTGACTTCAAACTCAGGTACAATGTGCGCGATTACCGCTGACTTTTCAAAATTCCTCTTTTTCTTTTGAAATCCACCTTTTCTTCGTCCTCTCGGAGTAAAAATTCCAAGACAGGTTTACAGGCATCGAACGCGGTTCGATGTTCCTTTGTTCTCGCGCGGGGCGTCGTCTTCTTCTCGGTGGTGAGTCATCGCCCGAAGGGACCAGTAGACGGGACCAGACAGGCAAGTTGAAGAAGAAGAAACAAAAAGAGAAGAACGGAAAAAACAGAACTCTACAAGCCTCCGAATTGCAATACGCAGTTATTCCTTGACTAAGCGATTGCTTGTAAATTCACAAGCTGCTCCGTACTTTGCGCGGAAGTAAACGAAAAACTTCATTTGCGCTTGTGCAAGTCGATCTTGAGCTAAGGAAACAATAGATCGGAATTCTCAGAATGGATCGGTACGAACTTCCTTTTAAAATCTTTCCCCTATATAGCTTCTGCACTTTGTCACAATATTTTTGCAAAATATTGCAGGTTGACGATTAAGGGGGGAGCCTGCTTTAGAGGCTTCACAAAATCGATTTTTTCAAGGATTTTTTTGGGAAGGAAAGAAATATCCGATTGAACCGAAACTTTCAGGTTTTATTGTTATATATTTCAGCAGTCTTCTTAAATTTTTTCATTAAGATATATGTCATATTATGCCTGGTACAAGCATTTCACCGAGGCGTCTCGAGTGTGCATTTGTCGTGCGGCGGGAAAGGTGCAGGTCGCAATTGCCATCTGAAACAAAGAACCCAAAAAAATTTTTACTTCTCAATAGTATAGCTTCTAGTTAAACCAAAAAAATTCAACAAAAAGTGAAAAATTCAACAATTTTTCGCAAATTAAAAAAAAAAATTCACTTTAGATTGTTTAAAAAGTGGGTTAATCTTAACTTTCCTCAGGTTTTTTAGGTTCAACTAGAAGAGAATTTAATCCCGAGTACAATGCAATTTGTCTCGTTTCGATAGGACGTTTATTTTTTTCCCTATCTTTCCCGCCAATTAGGAAAAATCGTAAAAATGAAAAACCGAGAAATCGTGCGTCAAAGTTTTCGTATATAAAAAATCGTAATTTTCTTGAACTTACCGCATTAATATGCTAATCAGCGATTCCTGGTCCATAGAGTTGCCCTCCAGACTCTTCAAAAAACTGGTTCAAAACTTCAAAAAACTGGTTCAGACTCTTCAAAAAACTGGTTGAAAACTTCAAAAAACCGCTCGTATACCTGCTCGACGCTTGCTCACTATTTCTTCTGTAACTCCGAAAATATTTCGAATTTGCGTCTGAAATTTTAGGGACACATTCTTGGATAGTTTGGGAAGACATTTATGCAAAAAAAAAAAAAATAGATTTTTTGAAGCCTCTAAAGCAGGCTCCCCCCTCAAGCCGATCGTCCGATAAAACCAAGTTTGAGTAACGATCGATCAAGCCTTGTACATTATATCTCAAGTTCTGTGGCCGTTATGATGAGCATGCTGAGTGCGATCATGTGAATACTTGCCGTAAGACGACCGGAGGAATAAATTAAGTAAACGATTCGAAACGATGAGAGGAAACGAAAGAAAGAGCCACCATTTAATATATGCAAAAGCACATAAAATATAACTGCAAGCGATATACAGAAGCGTTAAGAAATTTTGTGTATTAAGTTAAATTCGTTGCGACTTTATATTCGATACTAATTCAGTTCTTGTATAGCAACAGTCCGCAATAGCTGGACGCACTGCAGCTTCGCTCATTACTTACAATATTTTCTAACTGCCGACCTCACTCTTACAGTCGAGGGAACGGAAACCGCAATCGTATACAAAATTGCATGCAGAAGAAATTCAATCAATGTATTTTGCGTACTACGTGCTTCCTAAAGTTCATACCCTCTATATACATCGTATCTTTAACCGTTACAATAACTCATTAGGAGAAACGGAAGTCGGTTTTTAAATTATCAGACGAGTATGATTATATGGAACTACCGTTTTATTACCACGTGATCCTGTACGTATCAGGTATACGTAACTTAACGACAGCATAATACGTATTATAATACATGGAATATTTCTATGGCGGAAAGTTCGCGGGATAAAGATGAAAAGAGGAAGAAGAAGGAAGCAAATTTCTTATCCCTTGCTTGCACAGTCATCGGTCATCGATCTTAAACTGCACCGACAATCCGCGCCTTAACGTCCCTCCGTTTCAACTCGGATTTCCTCGGGTGATGGGCGCAGTTTAGTCCGTGCGGTCAACGCTGCGGGGTTACTGACCTCTCCGCCTGCACACCTCGTCCCTTTCCATCTCTTCCTCTCTTCATCGCGAATCCTGCGGCTCTTCTCAGGTCCAGCTCTCCGCGTCTTCATTTTTTCCTTCAATTTCTCGTTCGGTGTTTATTAGAGCTTGGTTGGTTCAGCATCTACGTGTTCGACGCTGTGTGATATCCGCAACTTTTTACCCTGCAATCCATGACAATTTTACGTATTTATCATCGAACACAAGCGACCGCGACAGGATTACACATATATAGCTTTAAGCTTATGGCATCCCGCAGGGATGGATATACGTTCATATTCCCCGGTAGTGCAGGAAGCCTGTGCAATGAGGGGAATTAAGGGCCGTCTTCGGAGTCCATCCCGGTCGTCGTCGTCGTTGTTCTCGTCATCGTCGACGGTCTCGAAGTACAAACCGCAGGAGCAGGGTTATTATTCTAGCGGCATATTACACCGCGGGCATGTAGCGCCACGTGCAGCATCGTAGAACCATGACATCATGTATACGAGGTATGCTGCGCCAAGTCTAGCGAGGACAACGACGATTGGTCGCCGTGTCAACCGTTGTATTATATCTCGGTATAATGAGCTGCAAAAGTTCGACTGCGGAACGTCCAAAGCACGGGAGACGGAGGAGGAGGAGGAAGGTGGAAGAGGTCTTGGACTCCGTTGCACGTTGCAGGTATGAGCATACGTATCCTCACCTTGCCCACTACCTTGCATAACTGCTCGTCCTCCGCCCGCTCCACGGCTGTCGCTTGTTAGTTCGTCATGCGGTTCGATTATACGATTACGCGATTACGCGAGAGCTCAGGCCTAGCGGTCCGCCTTACAACTGCACCTCCTGGGTTTCGTCGCGCCCGAAGTAACTCGGTGATTAGCGTTGACGCTGTTACGGGATCCCTGGTAGCACTTTATACGGTTCCGTAGATGAAAAATTTCACAGTTCAGCCTGATACGCGTTTGTGATCGCAGAAATCCGTTTCTCCGAATCTTCTGCCAAAATTTATGAATTATTAAATTTCGAGTACAATGTGAATAATACACCAACGATTTACCGAGACTTCTGTTCACCTAGTACGCTTCCCCCTCATCCTTCTCTCTCTCTCTCTCTCTCTCTTTTTCTCATATATATACCTATATCTATTTTCGAGTTCGAGAATACATGCATCTGTAACGGGGAAATTACCAATTATGACGCTACAGGCCTTTCATCCGCCAGCGAAAGTTGTACGTGAGATGTTATACTACATCTTTGAATGGGTTTGAGAGTGTAAGAAAATACCTTTGCAGGTAATTGTAAGTGAAGGTATGTATGTACGTATGTAGGTACGCATATGTATGCGTACGTGGAATGAAATTTCTCTGATTGCAAGCGAGCGAGTGAGACGGTCAGTCAAGTTCAACACTATCTCATCATTGTCTTGGCGTCATGACACTTACCGCGAATCTCCGATGTAATTCAACCAACTTCACGCTTATACATTTATTTCTCGTATGACACTCCTTTTCAGTGATTGTGTGAAAATCCCTCAGAAATCGTAGCGGCGAGAAACAATGAACTTTTATTTTAGGACCTTTGACGATTTTGCACTCTACGGAACCCCGCAGGAACATGAAGCGAATGATAGCCAGCGATCTCGAATCGGGCAGAGCGATATTAACCAACGTGGTTCGTAATATTGTAGCAGCACGAGAAGCTGAGAAAAAGCTGCTGGGTCGTTTCTGAGGCGTGTAAATCATTTTTAACCGTATACACAGCAGGCACATTCGATCATTGGCCTGCAACAGTGAATATCGAGCACCGTTACACATTCTGCTCTGGGTAAAACTACGTAGTCGTTGGTCGGATTGGTCCAGTTTCCTCCAGACGTATCCCGAAAATAAATTCACAATCACGCGCGGTGAAACAAAAGTTGTCAGAAGATTTTGAAAAAATAGTAAAGATTGTGGAGTGCAAGTTGTTGGAAACAAACTAAAATATCTTTCTCTAACGGTTGGATGTATACCCGTACGCTGATTACTTGGATACATTCCTTAGAATTTTTCGGGGGTCATTACGACCGTAACAATCGCGATAGTTGAAGTTTGTTCCTGGCAAAGTTAAGCCGGTTTACGCGGTAATCCCAAAAAACTTAATCTTCGCGACACTGCGGATTGCAAATTTTTCCTTGGCACACATATACTTATACAGTCAGTCGACCTTTCACGCGTTCAAGGTGATTAACCCTTCTCCTCAGTCTCGATTTAATTATCAATTGGTTGCTCATGCCTTATATTATATTGAATATACTTTAATTTCAATATCTTCTTCTTCTTCCAGCAACCGTGGCGGTCGCAAGCACGGTGCAGATCGAATGCGCGAGCGAATCAATCATCGTGCATATTTCGACGGAGGGTAACTCCGCGTTTCACGGTCTCGTATATCCACGAGGCCTTTCGAAGAACAGCTCGTGCCTACAGGAATACAGGAGTCAGCCGGCCCCCATCACCTACACCCTGCCCCTTAGGTCGTGCAACACTATGCCGACCGAGCTGGTAAGCCTAATTATAACAAATTAATGGAAACTGGAAAATAACATTCGAAAATCGATCGAAACTACCTGCGAACAATATTTCTATGTGTCTGCAGCGAAGATACAGGGATCGACTTTCTCACTAATCAGTTCATTCTTCGATGCTTGTATCTTTGATTCTTTGAATTACCTATTAATTCAATTAAAATTCATGCTAATTTTTTCTTCGATATTCCCATTTGTCGGTAAAGTTCGGATCACCGAGGAATTACGTGCGTCGGATAAAAAATGCAAACGTGCAAAAAAATCTCACTCGCAGAAAGAGAGAGAATATAATCCGGTGTATACACATACACGAGCAAGGTATGCATAGGTACGGAGAACGGCGTGTAAGTGTACCCATACCAGAAGAGGGCCCGGTCACATAACGGTCCAGTTATGGAAGCGAGGAAGCCATCGCCATCGCCATCAGGTTCGCCGTTTGCACCACCGACGACGACATGGCAGCTGCCATGCCCGTGCATTCGCGTTGTAACAGACCGTTCTCTCCTCGTCGGTTTCGTGCCAATATATGAGGCAGATGTCGACTTTACTATTTCATAACCACGTTACACGGCTACTGAACGTATTGAACACTAAACTCTCCACGCCGGATGTCTGAGTCGCCGATGATGCATTACTCAGGAATCTACAAACCTCGGCATCGAAATTCGAATATTCCCTCAGCTTGGAATTGAGTAACACTCGTCTAGGAGTTACGACACGATGAACCTGCCTTGTTTATTACGCCTATACCTGTTTATTGCGTGAATCAATGGGAATTGGTAATAGTAAATTAACTTTGATAATTTGAAACCCACGCTGACGAGGATAGCCGCGTCCTCATCTTCTTACCGCATCTCCATATGCGTAGGCGCAACGCGTAAACTATACAGTACATTGCATGGGGTTTAAATTTAATCCCGTGTCGTTGCCACCATGCAATACTTATCTTACTCGTTGTAACAGGTACTAGAGTATGATAAAAATAAAATCCCGGATCGTAAGTGATGATCTCATTAGCGATATGGATCAAGCAGCATTCGTCAAGACACAATCACAGATGAACAGCAGAAAATTAAAAAACCACACTGATGAATTTCGTGAAACTTGCGCATGATGAACGCGATATTCCACGATTTATGTTGAATTGGGTTAGTTCGCGCATCGCGACTTCCTCGCTTCCGCCTCCACCTTGGCGCTCTGCTTAGACGTGGTCGCGGTCCGCTAAAGAAACCGTTTCATTATTCCACTCTTCCATTCCATTACATTCTCTTGACGACGCCGGCGGGGTTAGTCTTTCCATTCCGTAGTTGTCTCACGCGAAGTTGAGTAACGGCGTTTATGTCATTTGTATGCAACTATTTAAACCGCAACGAGTACCATCTAGGGTATAAAGTACCGACTGCGTACCTAGATACTTTGTGGTAGATCTGCGGCCCTCCATCGATTCGTCCCTCGGTCAGAATTTAATCACAATTACTTAGTAAAACTTATCCACGCTTAGATGTATGATCTACAAGTAGATCGAGAATCTGTAACTTGTATAACAGCACCCACATCAGCGTAGATGGCTCTAAGGTCCGACGGGTGAATTATTATATCGCGCGTACATGAAAATACCCACCACCTACGGTTCCATACTCGCTCTCGCCCGATGCGCCCACAGCTCAAGTTAAAAAACAAAATGAACAACAGAAGACACAGAAAACAGTCCTGAACACCGCATATATTACCGTGAAAGTCCTTCTCCCAGAGGTCAAAGACTTTTCGCGAGGTCGTTTTTGTGACTGTAATAATGTATCGATCGATCAATCTTCTTCCGCGTCACATTTTCGATTTTTGCACGCGGAGATTATACGGGATTTGATCTAACGAAGGATTACAGCGTAGAGAAAGAGATTATCTTGACTGACAACTTTGTAAAATACCACTACGCCCACGCGTTATTACTCAACCTTAAAATTCTACAGAAAAAAACCAGACACTTCATGAACCATTGTTCACTCTTTTTTTACACACGTTTGTTCTGGCAACAGGCCAATTGGCTTGATTATTGGTTATTGACAAGAACGATGTTTCGTGAACGAAGTAAATATTTAATCCAAAGAACAAAAAGAGGAGATCAAATATCGCAACTCTAAAGACAAGAGAACCTTTGATATTTCAAGGTACTCCTAATAGAATTCAAATGATCTTTCCTAATATTCTGGTATCTTATACTGGTATATACGAGCTGATTAACAATAAGTTTGATGAAAGCGTGTGTGTAATTATACATAAACAGTGTGGGTATGTATGTACGTTAATACTCGCCAAGTGCCATTTTACGCAATTGCGTAAGCTTACAAGCGCACACGTGTTCACGCGTACGTGTATAATAGTATTATCGTCTATTGTTTTCCTTCGTCGAAGTTGCATTATTCCCAGTTGAATCATCAACAGCCCCTCCTGATCTGTCTAGCGATGAAACTGCGACGAAGTGAGTATTATTTGTTACTAAGAAAAAAAATTGGTGAAATATTGTCGCAAAGAGGCTCTCATCATCGTCATTGTCATCATGCCCAAATGCCGGGTGAGGGAACCGGAGCTATGTGTTAAAATTTGGACGAATGAACGCTTGAAACTTTACAATCCGCAGCCTAGGATTAGTCATCGACGACGGGGAAAAGGATACTCGGCCCTGAGCCTTCGTCGTGGGCTGCGCAGCCGTAGCTGACAATGAGTTGGCAATCACCTGATCGGAGTCTTGACTCGGCCGAATTACAAAAGTAAAAGTTGCCGCCAGAGCCGATAAAAATACCATTTGGTGAACGCGTGAGAGTTACAAAGCTTTGTGATACCTAACGAGACAGAATAAATTCGCAATGTCGTATAAGCGAGAGGCGCTAAATTTTTGACAACTAAAAAATTCTCCTGGTCGTCTCTCTCCGTAAATGGCGCGTGGTGTTGGAGTCGTGTGGTGAAAACTACCCACGCTGAAACTCGTTTGACTTCTCTCCTTAAAGCGTATCTCGGATGTGTGCATGTACAATCCTGCCGATAGTGGCTCTACGGTTGCGTCGGCGAGCGAAACCCGCACCGCAACACGCTAAACCTACGACTCTCCTGCGATTCGCCAAGGTCGCTCGAAGGACCGCGACCAGACCGCGGACCGGATACCTGGAGAACGCTGAGAATCGATTCATCGGCTATTTCGAGCTATGCTTTCGCGCGATGCTTGCGATCATACTTGTGCGCTCATACTGAGAAATTCATTTTTCTCGCTCATCCCAGCTCAAGAATTTACTTTTAATGATTATTATTTACACGTTAAACCTATAGGCATATTAATGCCATAGAGGTCGAGGATTCGTACATCGAAATTGTTTTCGAAGTCTGGCAAATACGGCGACGAAAAACATTACCAAGAATTCATTAATTCTTGCTAACCTTCGACGTTCCGACTACTTTTGTCTTCTTTTTCGTTTTAACGATTCGGTCCCCCACGTAAACCGTATTTGTTTTCTCAGCTCTCGTGGGATGGCTTCGAAGCCGAACCTGCAAGTGACTTGACCAAAGTGAAAGTGAAATTTCGGAACGACGTCTCTTCGTAGGCACAGGACGAGGTGGCATAGCGAGGGGCATCTTTGTCCGGCGGTTCTTGACTCTCTGTCCGACTAACTCTCCTTTGTAGGCTCATCGTCAGCAAGTCCGTCCGTAGCTCGCTCGCTCACTCGCTCGAGAGAGTTTCTTCCCAAATATATCTACGGCACACAGAAAACGATAATTAATATGCATACATGGATACCTATACTCGGTTAAACTTACAGGTATATAGCGAGAAAGTTACGAAATTGTGTGGACAGATTATGGGAATTTACATCAAAATATTTTGTATTGATGATTCTATATAAAAACAAAACAAGTATCCCATGAGCGTGAAATACGGAATAGGATGAAATTGCGGACCGGAAAAATCCCCGAGTAGATGATGTTTGTCCGTGCGGTCAAGTTACAGACTGAAATCTTGTTAAAAAACATCAGATCCCCGTTACTTGCGGTATGCTTTCACACGCGCTTTCTCAATTGCATACAAAAATCATCGACTGATTCCTTTCCTTTTTCAACGGCATGCAATATATCCGACGCTTGTAAACTCGTAATACAGTATATAAAATTTTAAGATTTTCGTTAAAAAATTATATCTCGTATTAGGTGTAACCGCGAGAAGAGAATACGAGGAAGTACTTGTATCCTATCCTCTTCGCGATACGTTTAGACATAAGAGGTACATCATTCGGCGGTATGGGTGTAATATGTCCGTACTCACTGACTATCACCTATCAGCTTCTTCCCGAAATTTTTAAGCAATTCTGCAGTTGCTATGGTCATTTGACCTTTGCATGGGTTTAACAACCCGATAAAAAGATTCATTTCGTTCTGCGGGTAGGTGTTTTCCTACAGTGAAGTGGAACGAAAGACCGTACGTACGCTATTATACATACAGGCATAAGTGCGCACATGAATAGGCGTATAATATATGTTAAGATGCGTATGCGCAGTGTTCCGTAAGTTACCATAGGCAAAATAGGACGCTTTACGCCCCGCAGCGCGGAATATGTTAGTATGTACAGCACAAACGTTCTGCAGCTCAATACTCCCGTATTTCGCGAATCGTCGGCCAACTCTGCATGCGGGCGAATGCAAAGTCAGATCGCGAAGGTCAGGCCTGAGGTTCATCCGCGATAACATGAATTTTATTTCGTTTCCTCGTTCACGGATTCTACTGTTCAAATTACGGCAGCCCATGTGTTTTCTGTAAAACAAAAAGGCGATTTACTGCCGTCAATACATACCACCACCACAGATGGAAATGATCTGTGGGAAACATCCCGATTCTTTGGTAAATCGCCCTATCAGCCCCTGGACGCTCAGCACAGCCGTTTTCCAATGCGTGCGATCTTTAAGGCTCATAATTTACCGTGCGAGAAGCAAATCGAGCTACGTAAACGAGTAAATTGACGGTCAGTACCGTGACTCTACCACAGTTAAGTAGTAGATTCGCAAGTTTAGTCGATATAATAACAGCCGTGGAAACTGGATGCGACCTTTTTTCGTTTTAAAGATGCAGTTTAAACCGCGACTAACGATCATTATGTTTGACCTGCTATACCTAATAAATCAAAAACACTTCCAATGCATTCACAACCTGCGATCAGAATTTAAGAAAAAGACAAGAGTCCGTTAGACGTTACAGCCAAGTTCAATATCGCAGTGAGTTACACTCAAATCAGATCTGCATAAAGTTTTGAATACCGACGAGATGACAGCGAATAAGAACTAAGTTATTACAATCTTCACGGCGCGGCAGTTATGATCGTCGTTTCACGGTTAATGTACAACACAAAAGTGATGCGTGTACATGTGTATAACGTTGAAGATACTTCCAACCAGTTCTGCCTTAGTGTTCGCAATATTTGCACCTACGTCCGTGGCACAGGCAGCGGGAGTACAGGAGGGATGTTCTTCGACGCGAACCTGCAGTAGGACCGGTCCCTCGAGAATCTCGCCACCTTTGTCTCCCCCTACATGGCTCCTTATTATTTTCTTCCCTCTTTCTCGTCGACTCCACAATAAGGCCAATAAAGGGACCGACGGCGACGTGACGCGTTCCTCGGTGACGTCAGCGTGTGTGGCGAATCGTTCGTCGTAGAAGGTACAGCTGCTCTTTCTGTGGGACATAATCACCGTTAAATAACCATAAGATATACTCGGATAATGGTGAATTAGTTAAAGAAGGGCGGGGAAAATTACAACTATACAGAATACGGACCTCGTCCTCAAGGATACAACCGAGCCCGGATTCTGGAGGATATACAGGGTCGGACAAATGTAACAGCCGTGTATAACACGCGTAGTAAGGAATTGAGGAGTAGGTACATCGGCAGTCTACTCGTCCCCACATAAACATCCTTTAAACTTGCGGCGTCAAGGTCGCATTCCTCCTCAATCCTAGAGTGCCTGGGACCTGCGAGACACTGTCACAAGCCCGGTCTTCCGAACCGGCTCAACGACTGTTTGTCGCCTGCTCCGCGTAATCTTCGCAAACGAGTCTCGCACCGGCCAGGGGGAAAATCCTTCTCCGTTTGCGGTATAACATAAGAAGTCGTAGGCGTATATTTAACGGCTGGGATGCCAGATTATCTTCTGGATCTACGCGATTCCATATATTGCTGATGGTTTACGTTACATTATTATATACGTACATGAAGATCGCATATCAAGCGCGTCATACCTAATCGCTTATACGTGTTACATAAGCTGAGATTGTCCTTCAGGAAGTACCTGACACGTAACATTTGCACGAGTACGATAAATATTAACTATGCGGTTTCCGAGTCAAGTACGTCGGGATTTGTCGTATATAAAGAACTCCGAAGATAGACGCGCGTCATCGCTATACCTCTATACATACGTACGTTATAGGTAAAAATTTATTTTTGTCATCTTCTTTTTCGACTCTAGATAAGATCATGCAACAGCAGCAGCACGGCAGCGGTTACAGCAACGTTTTACCGAGGCCTCAAGGTCTTTCCTCGAATGTCGAGTTTCACTAATCATTGGTTGGAGAATGAATGTTGGATGTTGTTGTTAAAAACAGGCATAGTTAAACGGTACGCGCAGTTACGTACATCTTCGATTGTATAAAACGTATCCGCCTGTATGTGTGCACATAATACATGATGTCTCGCTTCCATAGGCACGGGACTGTCAAGCCGCGCCATTAGAACTTTTCTTAATTCTTTTATTTATTTTTTATTCCTCGTCTACCTATGACGAACGATAATTAACGTTACGTCGATGCGGATGTATAATATCATCTTCGTGATGTCTCTAACGGGAACGAGGCTGTGCAATTTGTCCGTGTCCGGCTGCTGCTGCTCCAGCTGTTTGGACATAGTCATCTCCGTATAGCTATGATATATATTTATTACAGTATGCATAATCCCGATGAAATTCAAGAGAGGTATAAGTAGAAACCAACATGTTTTCGATAAAATACCTCTGTAGAATAAATCAATCAACAGGACTGTCGGGTTTTTCCATATTCAAAAATGATGTTATTTTTACTCTTCTTTCATTTGACAATTGAAAAAACTTCTCGACGGGATCTCGAGTGACTGAAGGAGAGAAAGAAGAGGCGGAGGAAAAAGCGTGGGTTTAGAAATACGTGGGAGATGTAGAGGAAATTGGCTTCTCGCCGGCCCATAAGATCGGGAATCACGTAATGCTTGCTGAATATCTTGATCGTATAATTCGTTTTAAATACACACACACACACACGTGCACACACCTACGTGTGCATATCTTTGACAGTGTGCGCTGCATCCGAAGAGTTTTGTGAGGGGTATAAAATCACTTATCGTTAGTGCCGAAGAAGCGGAAACGCGATCTGCGGCCGCATACGATGCAAAGTAAATCTATCCGTACGTACTTGCCCGTAGGTGTGTATTATACCGGTCCGTACTGTACGATATACTTACCACCCTGTAACGTGGGTGTTGATACGATATACAGTATGTATGTATGTGTGCAGGACTGGATATAGGTACAGCTCCAAGTATGCAGCCGCACGGACGAGAATCCTATCCTTAGCCGTCGAGTACCTCGGGCGATGCACTCGCGATTGCAAATATCCTTGCTGAGGACGGTCTGGTGGAGGCTCCTGCTGCATGGGCGAAGGTCGTTGCCAGGAACACCTATATATATAACATACAGCTTATTATTTCCCCGTATACTGGTCGAGGCGGATGGTTTTTTTAGCTAACGCGGGATGCGGACGCCTACTCACCATGATCGCCTTCTAAGAATCTTTACGGGGGAAAAAGCGTTGCTTGTTCTTGGTAGAAAGGTACCCGCAGATTATTGCGCGATTTCACCTTAATCGCGAGGGGGCGGAAAAACGCCGTTCAAATGACGCGATTTCTGATTCTCATATGATGATCGAAGTGCACTGAACGAAATTTATCGTCCGGAATGGCAGTGCAAAACTTTCTCGGAGAAATGATTGAAAATAATACTTATTTTTTATGATATGAAAGTAAATTTCGTACAAGAAACTATGTTAATGAGTTACAGTAATAATATTAATAATAATGGATGTGAAAACAACAGCAGCAACAAATATGCAATAGAAAGAGAAATTGCTAATTAATATACAACTTCATCAAACCGACCACATAACAATAGAATCAAAAAAAAAAAAGGAAACAGAGTCCTTGTATGAAATATCTCTGGATATACAACCTTCCGTTTTTAGAAGGGACTATTCGTGTGGTCGTTATCGCAAGCATTTGACACTATAGATGTACCTCAGATATTCGCATAAGATAATATTTGTATATGCTAATTTCTGGAGCCATAAATATCGAATACCCACACACTTTCAAGTCCTAATTTACAAGAGAACGATTAACGGGCCTGGGTCCTTGACGGATTGTGCCGTTTAACTCGAATCATACGTAGGAGGTACAAGATATATTTTTTAACAATATTATGCGAAGAAAAAAAAAAAGAAACCGAAAGTTTTCGCGAAAGTTGCACGGGTGACTGCGAAATTACATTGAAATTGGAAGGCCTTGCTATGTGCAAACAGATAAAAAAGGCAACGAAATCGTATGTTTACCGAAATTTGAGGCCGGGACTGGAGAATCGGAGAGCTGTTATTTGTTGATGGTGGTCCGGAGAGGCCGGATCCCAACCTCTGAGCTGCCTCGACTGACCGGACATCGAACCCTGCAAGAAATGCAACAACAGATATAACCGAGATATACATATACCAGTGCATACCTGCGTAATGCATATGGACATAGATGTAATGTGCCGGCAGGACCGTGAGCCGGTAATTGATCCTTGTTTCACATCCCGTTTATCGTCTACCGAAGACCCTGCAAACGCCCGTTTTTTCGCGAAGTAAGGGGGCTAAAGTTTGGAAGCATATTGAAGTTAGTAACGTTATCGTAACCATTCATGGTGAGGAAAAACCGTTACTTCGCGATTTTTGAATTGCCTGAAATTCAGTAAACCGTAATAAAACAAAACACACTCATATTTCGAAATCTTAGTGCCATATAAATCATTGTCAAATTAAGAAAATAGTGATGTTTCGTTACGATAATGTTACTAACTTTCCAAGTATGTAGTTTGGAAGCTTGTGCGGGCATTTACAAATTGAAATTTATCAACGTTGGCGAATACGTCGGATTTACCTCGTTTGGCAAAGCTAACTCGGAATGATTTTTTCCTTAATAAGGCGTGCCAGAGCAGGACAGAGTCCGTACGAAAATCAGGCGCGTGCTAACGTACATACGTGTTTGAATGTGTCATTTGTGTTACACACACATATTGAAATCTTAGCGAGCGCGTTTATACGACTCCTCACGGGAACGTGACCGCGTTTCGAATGAAGCCTTAATCGATGCAGAGAAGACAGTCGCGAGGAGATAGCCGTACAATTCCGCTCAACAGTCATGCAAAAATGTGTTGGATTCTCTTGAAAAAAACAACGCAAAAAAGAGAATATGTGTCAATTAGATTCGCAGGTGGCATTCCTCGGTGCCCCGGGACCAGACGAAGAACCGCCGACACAATACGAGAAGAGGGAATAGAGTCGAGAAAATAAATACCGTACAGAGTTTACCGACATGCAGAGTTAACGTCGCATCCATACATACGAGTACACATACATGCACACGTAACAGCTGTTTATACTGTTACGATATGAATGAATAGCCGCGATGGCTTACAATTAGGGCATTCCTTACTCAATGCTGTACGAAAAAGCCTTGTAACGCGTTACGCAACCCGCGGAGAACAAGTATACTATATACTCTTCAATTCACCAATTGTCTCTCTTTTTTCCCTACATATGTACTCTAAACACTGTGCTGCGGATATTAGGTAGTCAGAGTAGCAATTATCTGTAATGCCTAATTAGCACTGTGACCGTATTCCGTCCATTTATCTCGGAATTTTTCATTATCCTATGATACAAGTAGTTGAAGGTGCAACGACATAAGAAACTAGCCCACTTTTAATTAAACCTTGCTCAGTCTAATACTGACCTGGGCGATGTTTCGGCGAGTCTAATTTCCGATTTCTAATGATACTGCGATGTCTACGTCATCACGATTTTGGATATTGCAAGAAAAAAACAATTATTGACTACAATTACGTCATTCGGTCGTTCCGAACGCGACCAAATTTCAATCGTGTTCATATTTGTTTTCGACATTTTCGAATCACCTCACCTAATGATATTCAAATATATTTGGCTTTTTCAGGATGACGGTGGAATCGAATACTTCAACACAATAGTCGTCCAGCCTCACCTCAAATTAGTCACAAATCAGGGGAGAGGTTTTCACGTGAGATGCCGCTATCAAACTAGGGATAAAATTGTTACAAATGACAACACGCACGTCGCGATGTTACAGTCGCTTCCGCTTCAGGTAATTCAACGCCAACCAACGGTACACTACCTTGGGAGGTGTACATACATAGCAATTTTAATTTAAGAGACGCTACACTTTTAGACCATAATACAGTCTTCCTGTAATTTTTTTGGCTTACACCGTAAAGAGTTTTGGGAAGAACGTAAATATATTTTCGATGGAATATATTTAACAATTAAAATCCGTTAAGTATTAAAGAATAAATAACAATCATGGCCTACAATACCAGCATATTAAAAATACTTGTTATTCACCACCATCTTTAGGCAACTGCACCGATGCCTGGCTGCACAATGAAAATTTTCAGCGGAGATCCGACGCAGCACCAAGTCGCAGAGAATGTGAAGATCGGAGACCCGTTGACTCTGGTTATCAGCATTGACACCCAGGAGATGTACGGCTTGAGGATATCAGATTGCCTCGTCCGGGATGGCTTTGGCTGGGGTGAACAGCGGCTGATAAATGACGAAGGGTACGGGGCAGTAAATTGTGTGGCATACTGTACTATATGAACAGATAGTTAAACTGTGTTCTAAAATTTCTCTTATTCACCTTCTAGCTGTCCAGTGGATAAGGAAATAATGGATCAATTCACCTACAGCGAGGACAAAACTAAGGCACAGGTAAACTTCCAGGCTCACAAATTTCCATACATAGCCAGTGTCTATTACCAGTGCAACGTTCAGCTCTGCGTTAAATTAGGAAGCGGATGTGAGAATACGGTAAATATGATAATTGTTTTCTCAACTGAAATAATATTGAAATTACGTGCATTATTGAGGTTTATTAATTATGTCACGTCGATAGTTTTCAAACATTGGAATATGAAGTTCTCACATCTTTTTCAATAGCCACCGTCGTGCAACAGCAAAGGAAGACGGCGCAGGGATTTGCCAAGCAATAAGTCGAAGGGTGATACTAATACGGCGGAAGGCTTACCTGAAGGTGAAACACCGGCTACGATCGAAGTCTTTAGTGGACTTTATGTGAACGAAGCTTCAGACACCACTTCAAAGTCGGATTACTTCAATGAAGTCTCTAAAGAAAGGGTATAAGACATTTACATGAGTATTCGATAATGTACTCAATTATTACAGAGTACATTATCAAAGCAAAAGAGTAGATTGCTATATTTCTTTACCTGAAAAGTTTTTATTCTCTGCTGTAATCTACACGTCGAATAATTATTTCCTCCTTACAGACTATAGATGATCCGAACAGCATATGCATATCGCAGAGGAGCTTCGCAATTGGGATAGCAATAGCTGGATTGATCCTGATGTTGGCCGTGGTTGCTGCGATTCTGGTTCTCTTAGCAAGGCGGCGGCACAAGAGTATTTCAACAACAGGATCATCGATCTATAGCGGCCCTTACACAAACACTGCCTACAGTCATAGCAGTTAAGCTGTTGTAGTTTTACGGGATGTTACTCATATCGAATAGGCAGTATTTTTGGTTTGTTTTGAATACTATGTCTTTGGGGGCGAAATCAAAGTTCAAAAAGTTACTATATGTACATATAGCAATGGATTTAAGAAAGACAATCTCAACGTTTGCTGAACTTCTTATTTTCCGGCAGTACTTTGAAATGTGAGGCTACCAAATCTTGGTGCCTCGATGCTCCATCTTGTCAAAGTATATTATATAAAAATAATAGATGGAACAGTTGAATAATTTGGACTGGTACTTCGGCTACAGTGCTTGTTCAATATTATCATCAATACAAGAACGTATAAGTGGGAAATGAAATTAATTTTAATATGTGGGCTAAGAATAAGTATCCATTGTTCGTCTCTAGATATCCATGCGTCGTATACTAGTCCGATATACACGCTCCTAATCCAACAATTAACTTTTCAAGGTACTAAAACTGCACTCACACGGATGAACACAAACAAAACATAAACATTCCTCCCGTATTAGCCGTCCATTAAAAAGTAATATTTATAATTTATAGCAATTAGTACGATAATTATATACGAGTAATTCACCTGCTGGCTTATCTGGCAAGAGTCAACTATTTCCTAGATTGTTTACAAAGCTCGTGACTAAATCAAACTTTTCAATGATAAGGCCATCAATATTCCTTGTTGGTTGCATTTTTGCACTTTTTGTTTCCTTAATATTACGATACGTTTGTTTATCGTACAGCTATATTATGTGATTGATAAAAACACACAGTTTCTAGAGGTAGCTACGAGAGACGGTCATTATTTGTTGCAGGAAATACAGTGTAAAGATTTTTTAATAATTCAAGTTGTTAGCTGAAAGCAAGGATATCGCATTTTTATCCTCGTGTTATTAAATTTGTATCAACCACCGGTGTCTCGCAATCACCTCTTACCGTCAACTATATATACTATATAAAATCTGTTATGAACAGAAAACGACAATCAGCTGCTACTTAGTCTTAACTCAGAGTATATTTACTTAGAGTATAATCCAATAACGCTTATTCATTTAATATTAACTAGGTAAATAAAATCAAGGTGCTGCCCTTGTGTTACTGCTCTTGTAATGGATCTAAGGATTTTCAATGGCCAATTACTCGACTAGTTGTAAGTCGATAATGATCCTACATATTGAAAGCTGCATAACGCAAGAGTGTTAACATTAATCCAGCTAAAACAAAGCTAGGCTTATAAAATATCTATAACTAAATTAAAATTAGGGAAAAAAATCGCTGTGCATGAAAGCAGTCGAATAACTGGGTCTAATTCGGTGGTGGGTATATGATTAAAACATCGAAGCAAAAATTGAAAACGATAAAAAAAAAAATTAAAAAACCATGAGCGTAATAGATCATGAAAATCGCTGGAATGCTTATACGATGTTCCGATTCAAAAAACGAATGCTAGATAAGAATTGCACAAACGTTTATACTACGAAGAAAAGTTTCCGGCCAATATATTTCTCAGATATCATAAGAAAAAAGAGAAAATTAGAACTTTAAAAAGGGGAAGAGAACCTGACCACATGAGGTACATCGAAGAAAATGACTTAGAAACTTTCTCGTAGTATTGACGGGGGTTGGAATTGTTTGAGAAATACTTTTGCAGGTACTGAAAAAGTATTTTTTTACGCAAAGTGGCGCTGGTTCAAAGTAACATTTTGGTATATAGATATAACTGTATAGAAACTGAAAAGAAAAAAAAAATAAGAAGCCTTAAATGATACTCTGGACCCTTGCCAAAGACGACAAAGTAAATTGTAAATACGAAAAATGTTATAACTATGTAATAACGAATTCATAAGCATATTTTCATAATTAAAACGTATTTAACTGTATTATTAACTAATTTTTCGCTAATTTACTCTTCCTCCTGGAAATGAGCCAAACTGCATTCGTGTGCCAATGATTTCGTCATAGATAAATTATCGACACATATAATACTATAGCTCACTTGTCTCAATTTCACGAAAATTTTCTGCTCACAATACCGTAAACGTAAATACCTCGAGGGTATTTCAAAGTTAACTTCACTGGATATTCAAAATGATTTCACTCAAGGACCCATTTCAAGAGATCCTCTCTATGTATTTTACTCGACTTTGTGAAACAATGATATAATGAATCTATGCATTGGACAAGTTTCACTGTGTAAAATGTGTGCAAACATCGCGCCATTCATTATTTAGCAAACTAATCGCTCTTTCGATTATCAGTTACAATAAAACACTTTGGAACAAAAAAAATGGCATCGAAATTTTCTTTATCTTCTGCATAAACAGAATATGCAGATTTAACCACTAAATGGAAAGAAAAAAAAATTATTACAAAGCAAAAAAAGTACGAATTTAAAATAAAATTTAACTCGACATTAGACAAAATATTATTTCACCAAGCTCAGTTTAATTAAACATGAATAGCGCATCAATGTCACAACACAGGTGCATATTTTGCCAGTTCGCTAGACCTCATTTTATAGTTTGCACTTATTCTTGTCCAACCCGCATCTTTAAGAAGCTGATCATTTTGCCAAAATCCCCAATCCTGGCCAGTAGTCGCTGGTACTCTATACATATCAGTTGGCCCTACAAGTTTCGTTAACCCCTTTCGTATTTGAAGTCTTAAGCGCTGGTGGCTGCCATATGAAAAGCCATTCCCAATACCCAAAATTGGGTCCAGCTTATTGTAAATCTCACTGAAACTCAGTCGAGAATTGAACCTCAGCCGTTCTTCCAAAATATCCTTAGCATTAGGAACTTTTGTCGGTTCTACGTAATCTGAAACGTAATCCCGTTTATTTTCGTCATACAAGCTGAACAGGGGAGTCTGAATCTAAATTGCGATGAATCCGCGTAAAAGTAGTACCTTTTCTCATGACATCCGTAATATAATTACCATAGCCAGAGAATGTTATTCCAAAAAACTCCATTTTAGTTTGTTACAATTACAAAAATTCGCATCCAAATATACATATTTCCTAAGTGACACAAGTAATGTTATTCAGCTGTTTGATTTGACCCAATATTTGTAGAGTAGGTGTTGTTTTTCCAGCCACCTCCGACTGTGTTCGTGTCGTACAATATAATTCAGGCGTTCCAATATATTTCTCAATTGGCACAGTATTACTCCCATAATGAAGACGACCATATAAAAATAACGATTTTTTAAATCTATAGTACCTACGAATTCACAGCCTGTCGGTAATTTTCTTTCCAAAAGAACACATGATGCTCATTTGTTTTACAAATACAAATAAACACATAATGATGGTTCAAACGTACAGAATTTATACATTTAGTATTCCCAGTTGTCGGGACACAGCTGATGTGAATTTTTCTATACTATTGCAAAAAAAAGAGTTGTACATTAAAATTTTCTTGTTACACTAATTTTTAGCCGCGTTCCTCATTGTAATGAAGCAATGACATACTGGAGTTAGAAAATTCATCGGACATCTTCTGGTCCATTGTAAAGACTGATGGACATTTCGGTTGGTATTGTTCGACCGCTTCTAACAGCGTGTCTGGATATCCCGGCGAATAATATCTGGAATAATAAAAACCAGCTTCAGAATGAAATGTGTACTTCCCTCCATTTGTGAATCCCAAACAGCAAATTTATCGAGCAATGTCAGAACAGATGCAGAGTGATAGAATAACTATGTAACATCTGAGGGAAATATTTTCCTGTATATAATAACTGTAAGCAGAAGGTAAAACCAGAGAGCAGCCATAACATAAAGAATCGCTTGGCGATCAGTTATTTGTTAACTAGTACCTCAGTTCATCATTTCATTGAAATAGCTTGAAGTGGTGAAACAATATTTTTCTTTCATGGTATTTGAATGTTGAATGATGGGTAAATATTTTACTATACATTGCAATTCCACATTTGGTTGTAAGTGCATACGTTTCAGTTTGCTGCTATTAGGAAACAGTACTGAAGTCATGTACAATTTACAGTGGGTAGGTGAGCCTACAGGTGAGAATATACATATATCCAACACAGAGATATAGGCATATTGATCCATTGAATACTTATAGGTATACGGTTCTGGCACACACCAAACACCCAACAAATATGGTGGTTACTCCCAGTACTGCATATCAACTGCTCAATCTAAATAACAAGAACTCATGAGGAACCAATGAAAAATATATCAAAGTATTCAGTTGATTGATATTCATATCTCTGCTTGACAATCAGCATGACTTTCCAACTAAATGTGAGTGGTTTCACTTCGTACTAAAATGTGACAAGCAACTGGTGTTTTCTTCTAGATGTTTAGCCATTTTCACTTGATTAATTGTTATTTTTACGTCACTTAATTTGTTTTTCAGGACAATCTAAGTTTCAACTGACGATTTAAATTGGTTACAAAATCCAGATTACTCATTCATACAGTATGGATTCCTTGCAATGTAATTAGTAGCTTTACAAACCTCACGATTTCCTCAGGGAAACAGCAGTTAATGATAGTTATGAATTCTAGTAGCATTGAACCAGGTTCAGCTTGTATTTCCTGCACTTTTTTCAACCCTCCAGTGGTAACAAACATACGACGAGCTCTAGCATCATTAGGTAGAATCTATAATTATAAATTCATTTCTTAACATGTTTGACTTGTGAAAACATAAATATGTTCAACATTATAGTCAAGTTAGGACAAGAATCTCATAACTATTCTTAAATGAAAGAATGTCATAGCCGGTGGATTATATAAATAGCTAATTTCTTACATGATTTGCTAGGAAAACAATTTTTACAGTCTAAATCTAAATAAAAATATATACGAAGTAGAATTTCTACCAGTGGTTCCGTTGAGCCTGTACTTATTTATACTTTTCAGTTTTTATTAGAGTTAATAGATTTCATAGCATACATCAGCAGCGCAGAGAAAACAAGTTCATAAATCAATAGAGTTCCATTGAGTGGCCAAGTACCCTAAATTGTTTTAAATTCTTACGTATCTGTCACGTACGCATGTAAATATGTGGACAACAAATACGTATGTTGTGAGTCCAAAGCACAGCATGTATCGCATAAGTATTTCAATGTATATACATGTTTAGTGATCGAAGTATGAGAAATCATTGATTGTGAGCTTGTATGACGGAGGTTTATATAATTGGCTCATTAATAACAATCATATAAGTTACATTACAACGTGAAAACGATAATAAGGCTTCCGAAGCCTGGTCAATAGTCAGTCTGAGTTCTTACACCTCGTATGTAACATTGCTTGTCCAGATTACAAATTGAATGTTTCAATTTGCTTTGTTGCGCCAAGATATTTATGTAACGTGGATATAGATAGAATCATTACCAGGTAAACATCTATCTAAACGTGCCATGGCATAGTTTAAAAGTTACTTTAATTTTTTTTTCTCACTCTTGTACTTTGTCCACATAGTTTTTCACTCTCGCTATGTTCAGGCATTTCCACATTCGCATACATATATGTTTGATATGCATATGCACGGACAAATATGTAAGTAAGTATATTTACATAGGATTAAAAAATAATATATTAATTTCCTCTCTCGCACCCTATGTACTAAAATAACTTTATTAAAATAAACTTTAGGACGGAAATGTTTTCACGCTAGCTTGTTGACATACAGAATTTTGGCAAGCACGAGAATTTAGCCTGGTTCATACTGTTTACCAAGGATCTAAATATATCTTCATGAAAAAATAGCCGATTGACTTATTTTCTTTCATTTTCATTTCAGTTGCAGCACTCAGTATAAGCTTGGAGGTCGAGAGATTCAGCGGCTCTGGTAACAACAGATGGATATATCCTCCTCTTACATTGAAACTTCATTAATTTCACAGAAAGTGCGTCAAGCAGCACGTCAAATTGAAAAAAAATCCAAATAATGAAGAATAATTTATCCAGCTGTAAGAGTTAACGGTAAAAACATTAATGTGACTTATGTGATTTCTAATCAATTTTAATAGTGGCCGTTGTACGTGGATTTTGCAATTGATACAAATTTGTGAATATCTTAAAATAATTTAACATGAAAGGCAAATGAAGTGATGGATTTGCCATTAAAAATTGACTCTAATACAAGCAGTCACGAAACAAAAAAGATCGGGAAGGATTTCAAAGCTGGAAAATAATCTAAAAAGTCAGCATTTGTGCGAACTAATAATCAATCACTATTAATTCAAATTTTCTTGTTGACAATTCGTCAGAAACATATTTTTCGTCAAGAATATATGTTCGCAGAAGGTCAGATAAACATTGTAAACACAACTCCCAGTTACGTGCCTGAAAATAATTCAATGTTGATTCTGAGATAAGATATAGTCGACAGAGTAATAAGCAAACTGAAATTAAAAGAAGGTAAATTGACGCAAATGAGGTTTAAGTATTCAAATACTCCTCCTACGAAGAAGCAGTGCTTATGATCAGACCGTTCTCTTGGATAGTATCCAGGTATAAAAGTACCGATAGCGTGCTAGGAAAGACAGTAAAACATCGCAGATACTGAATGAGTGACGAGTGAAAAATAACATGAACACTAAATGGCAGAGAGTCACATTAAACTGAAGGAATCAAAAACAAAATCAAGAACCATTAAAAGTTTCCAAGTAAAAAATTAGAGTGAGGTCAAACAACAAGCCAGTGGAATTATATTAGCTTGGAATTGACCTCAAGTAATAAATACAAGCTACAGTGAGACGGAGTTATTAATTGTAACAGTATACACATATATGTATATATATATATACTCAAATGTGTAACATTGCATGAAGCATCGAAATAGCATCCACACGTCTTTAAATCTTGAAAAGTAAATTTTGCGGGTCCAAAATACTCCTGAAAGGTACACAGAGATTTGAAGACATAATTTCAAAAATGATAAATAATCAGCATCGAGTAATTGTCAATGTTGGCGAGGCTCATGGCCATCAACCTGTAACAGCAAAGCCATCGGTAGTTTCGGTATCTAGTATAGACTCAGATGTAAGCGACAGAAGGGATGTACGAGAGGCTTTGTATTCTGGAATTTTCAGAAGGCACAGAAAAACGATTTTGGTATTGGGCAGCTTTTTGAAGATGCTAAGGGTAAATAGAAACATTAATACATACGCTAGCATTAAGGCGAACGACGAAGCTGATGAATAAGACGAAATACTATGAAGAAATATTGAAATTAGTATACATTATGTTATGGCAGTTGATTATCTGTTTTCACGAATATATAGAAATATTAAATAAAGGTTAAATGGCAAATTCGCTCCAGGGTCCTAACATTTCTGTGTGAAAATGCTGTCTCCAAAAACAAAAATGCGTCATGACAATTACTTCAAGTATTCAATGACAGAGCACCCTGTACTATCATACATGATACGTTTGGATTAGATAGAATTTTGCTACTCTAAGGGCACTATGCGCAGAGTTTTTTTTATCACCTCAGACCTAAATAACGGAGCACATATAGCCATACCTACGATTACCTCTCTCTCAAAATTCATAATTCAGTAACGACAATGTTGACAGATCAATTTGACACTCGATGAATAAATATCTATTATATACATTTTGTCAATTTTTTTTTTTTCAATTGAGAACCCAGGGAACCCAGATTTCAATTTTCTACACAAATGATTAATAACAATTAGTAGGTAAAGAACAAAGCGTATAAAGAGTACAGCTTGTTTTCGCAGCCAGCATTTTTATAGTTTATAAACGCCAAAGTAAATATACAATGAGTTTTCAGCATAAGTATATCATCTACGACTATAATTTACAGAGGCAGAAAGCAATGCCTATATTTATACTGAAATATGCCATAAATGTGAAGCGGAATGTGTATGGAATAAAATGAATCAGCAGTACATGCAGTTGGCTAGGCGCCAGAAAAATATACGGCTCGAAAATAATCACAATGATGACTATTTTAGGCTTCTCATCACGAATATAGACAATTATGTATTGGACGCATTCTATGCCTTGGCAATAATAGTAACGTCTATACTAAGAAGAGAAATAAAATTTAACTACACACGCTATATATGACAACAATAACATGACTATAATACTATGCACATTTACTATACATATGTGAGCAAGGTAATTATGAGCCATAGGAACAAAAGTCATGTTTTTCAATGTACCCCTTCTGGTATATCCATAGTTGTTCAAGCTTCAGCCCTGATATTTTTTCATTGAGTATTGTTAGCCGTAGTTACAGTTGAAATCCTTATTTATCAAGTATACGACGCATATACCTTGCAAAATACAAAGCTACTATTCAATCAGTTCAAGTGAAAGTAACATAAGTCTGTAATGTTGCCACTTATTGAAATACATAACTACGAATTTGTAAAAAAACAGTATTGTAACAATGATACGTCTAGCAAAAGAATCAATCAATGAGTTCTAAAAAAATCACCGTCCTATTGACACAAAGCCAAAGACTATATGCATTGACTGCCGTAGCTGCCGTTGTGACTCCTTTCAATTGTATTTAAAATAAAAGGCTGTATATCATCTCCATAGGTTTGTAGATAAACGAAACTAAACAAAACTAGAAAAATAAAAAAATAAAATCAAGTAATCAGAGAGGAAAACCTACATAAGAATTGTGTAAAATAGATAACGTTAGTTGGAAGTTTATCATACATTGTACTGTAAATGGCCAACGAACAACATGTGATTTTAATTTAGCATATTATAACATCAACTCTGCTCTCCTTTCAAGTCATTTTAATTCAGTCATATGATTGAATTCGTATGCATTGAATAGTGTTGGTTCCTAATTCACTGATTCGATTTTTTATGTTTTACTTGCAACTAATTTCATATTACTTTATTATTTTCAGGCTTACCTGGACAGAATGCATGCTCTGGCCCAGGTATTTGTCATCGTCACTCTTTGAGTTAAAATCGTCAGTTTGGCTTTACAATACCCCGTTGAATAGATCACGATTACATTTGCATTTGAATTTCGTGTTTTACTTTGCCCATATTTTTATACTTTCATCTGTAGCTGTTAGCTCCGATTTTTTCATTTTTCACTTAAAATCTATATTGATGCACTTACTGTGCATCATGCACTTCTCATGAGAATTTTTTAAACCAAGTAGACTAACCATGCAAATACATCTCATCTAAGGTGAACGCAACTTCATGATGAGACAAACCGGAGTAAGTCATTTAGAAAGTATTTATATTTAAAATTCGTAAGCTCGACCATTTGCTACAGCTGCATCAAGAGAAAAGATAAACAATATCTAGACGCAGTTTTCAATCTCTAACAATCACTAGACCCCATTTTTTTTCATGAAAGTTATCAAGTGCGTATGTATACCATTGCATTTAATAATCCTAATAGATTAATAAAAAATAACAACAGAAAACCGAGAGGACTTGCATAATAAGAAATGTAGGTAAAAATAATGTCTATAAAACTGAAACATATATATAATATATAGGTACGCTACTTTTCAAACAAACTGCTAAAACAGTAAGTCATTTTTTTCTACGAACTACGAGCTTGATACAAACTTATTAAAATTTTAAAACTCAGCTACATAGAATAATGATGTAGTTTGTAATCTTGAAATTAGAAATTAAGGTTTGTACTGTATAGAGTTAGAAAATGATTGAGTGAATATCAAACGCAATGCCTTATCTGTCAATATTCTTATGTGAAGATGTAATTGACGCGATAACACTGTATGTACGTCAAAAGTTCAAGATAACAAGTTCAATCACTTTGCATTTAATAAAGTATGTTTTCTCAGTTCGCTCTATTTTCCCATTGGTGGAACACTGTTAGAAAACTTGATTTAATAAATGTGAATTATAAATGACATTTTCGGAATAAAAAAAAATTGTCATCTTCCAAACTTATATTAGATTCGATTTCTAACACAAAGTAAGCGGAGATATTTCAACTCATACATGAAAATGTCCTCGATCACGGTAAATGCAGGAATTAGACCAATGCCAAATGATGCAACTATGAAACAATACAAATTGTGACTACATAAATGGAGCGTTCCCGTATTCAAGAAAATACTAGCGGTCGAAAAACTCACAGGGACAAATTTATTTGGCATTATACGTGGAAGACCTTCAGAGGTTTCCTTTTCTATAAATAATTGTAATATATACTCAGCATTGTAATCACTGTAGATCATTATTAGGAAACGCTATAACTTGGTAATTTCTATTAGCGAAATTATGAGAAGAAAAAAAACACAGTTATATACATTTGCCTTACAGGACTGCTTGACCAATTTTTACTAAGATACCAGATTTTTATAACAGACCATAAATTTAGATATAATAATACATTATACCTGCTTCTCTCGGATGAAAATTTTTCAAAGAAAAAAACTAACAACGATTTCATATTATTTTTTAAATATAAATAAACAAAAACAGAAGAAGAACCTGATTGAGGCATTGATCAAGTATAAAGTGATATGAATATACATAAAATTTTGAATTCTGTATTATTGAAGAGGAAAACATTCCTCGGTATATTACAAAAAAATTATAGACGAATCATTCACTATAATCATAAAAAATAAAAAATCTGGCAATGTAGGAACAGATTACATGTTGAACTTTGTATACCGTATTATAGCTACTTATTATTTATAAATTATTATATAAATGTCAAAACAGGAAGCCATTGATATGACCTTTAATATATTACATTGTTAAAATCCATACCAAGGTCTTTCATTCCATTACCAAGCCCTTTCATCCCTACTTTATTGCACTCAAGCCTTCTGTTAATTACCAACAAAAAATTTGCAGAACTCACTTTACTGAACTGGCCGATAATATACTTTAAGATTTCGGGAGGTGCGTCGCACAGAAGCGGCTCCAAAGCTTCAATGTGCATGCATTTCTGCAAGACTTGTTTCATTGTCCCTTTGCACTTGGCTTTTAGATCCTCCGAACTTCTAGGTGCCATGTACAGCTGTGATATGTAATAAAATCTGATAGGCTTGGTCGAACATCATTCACGCAGTTTCATTGAACCACCTACCTCTAATAACTTGCGAAACACATCAGCGACGGCCAAAGCCTTGGCATGTTCCGGAGTATGTTTCCCAATTTGACCGAGGGCCCAAGCTGTTATAGATAAAATGTGATCCTCAGTTTCTTCTTGAAGCACTATAGCCAGTTGGACAACACCCTGTAATTTAGATTCTGAAAATTTAGGTACACCTAAAAAACTGAAGTAGATCGAAGGTTTTTGCAACCCTATAACAAATTACTTTGGACCCAATAACTGCTATTGCCAACTGATCCGAATGTCCAGCAATGTAGCCCAGTGCCATGATTGCGGGTAATCTGGAATCTGATTTGGATGTGCCGACGAGTTCGACAAGCGCACCAATACCCCCAGTGTTGACAATTAGCTGTGCCAGCTAAAGAATGAATTGCGGATGTCAATTCACATAGAAACTGGTGTACATGATTTGTCCTACTCTCACCTCCAGAGTATGTTTACACACATCTCTGGTAAGATTGGCCGCAGCTCTATCGACATTATCGTCAGGGTGTGCCATGTGGACTAAAACATCTGGGAATACTTCGGCCTCGACAATAATCTCAGCTAATTCAACAGAATGCTTAGCGATACTGCTTAGAGCAGATAATACTTGCCTCTGAAGAAGATAATAGATGTTAATCTAAAATAATAATCATCTCAATTTACGTTTGCGATACTTGTTTGTTTGGTCAATTCATGAGCTAACCTTCAGTTTAGGATCAGGATTAGAAATAGCTTTTGCCAAAAAAGGTACAGCTCCAGCGTCAACGACAATTTGAGCAAGATCTTCAGAATGTTTGCTTATATCGCAGAGGGCAGACGCACTAATTTGTTTCAGGCATAGTTCAGGCTCTTGTAAACATAGAACAAGAAGTGGAACAGCACCTGATTGTTGAATTAGAATAAGGATGTACAATGAGTCACACCTGTTAACTTTGCTCAATAATTTCTCACGATAATTCAATATCAACTACCAGTATCGATAGCAGCCTGAGCTAAGCTTTTGTTGTGCCGTGCCACATATCCCAGAGCCCATGCAGCTGCCTCTTTAACTCCTAGATCGAAGTCTTCCAGACAGATGACCATTGCCTCGAGTCCTCCTCCGTGAACGATCACAGATGCCATTTCTGGGGAGTGTTTAGCTACGGCTCGTAAGACGAACAGTGCAGCTTTTTTGAAAAATTTCTATCTAAGGCAAGTTTCTCCTTTAGTTCTGAGCAGTAAAAAATGTACGCAAAGCCAAAGAAGTATGGCTTAATGAATTATGCTTACATTTTGTTTATCGATGTTCCTAAGTAGCTGTGGCATGATGTCTCGCCTAATAACTGCTTGTGCTACTCTATCATCGTGGTTGGCCAATCTGCCCAATGCAATAGCTGCTGTTTGCTGGATCGACGGTACAACGTCGGAAAGCAACGGGCGTAACAAATCTAATACGCCGGCATTTTCCAAACAATCGACGTTTTGGGGTCTCGAAGCTAAATCCGCCACAGTCTGAACAAAGCTGACGCGTGCCTTTTGATACTGGTCGAAAACTGTAGGGAACCTTGTGAGATTACTCGTGTGCAAATAAAGAAGATTGATGTTCAATATTCAGCTCACTAAACCTTGTAAAATCACTCGTGCGGTCATGTTCCAGGCGTATTTGCCTCCTACTAGATATATTTTCCACCAGATGCGGATACTCTTTGTGAATGATGCTTGGTATAGGAACTGCGAAAAGTTAGGATGTCACGTCGCGTCAATTTCTGTGTCCACCGTTTGAATGTGGCCAAGATTTTACCGCTTTGTGGAAAGACGATCGCGTTCAATACTGTGTCAAAAACTATTGCAACCTCAAGCTCTGTCTTGAGCTTCAGATACCAGAAAAAAATATATTAGGCATGATGTTGCAAAGATATGCGACTTTCAGAAGTAAAGGGACATTGACGAGTGTAATTATGTTTTTTTATACGTTTGCCACTTGGTTTCTTTTCATTAACGATTGTAATCTGTAAGGTTGCTACGGCCCTGATCGTATGTATCTTTGTAATACAAAGAAATTTAGCTGCACCCACCGATATCAGTGCTTCTGACACGAAAAAAGATTTTAGAACCTATGTGAAGTTGGCCTGCGGCCATCGAATGTCTCAAAAAATTTAACGCAAAATAATTACTCCTTAATTGCTCTTGATTGCTCTCTAACTTTTGTAATTTGCTCCCATATGATTTTCGAGAAGATTGAAAAAAATTGCATTTATTCCCGACTGAACCGAAATGTTAACTTTCGTCATTCAAATCGCTTACCTGAAAAACGGGACGAAAGGAGCATATAATTCCCACTTATACTTTTATCCTGTAAATTAGTTTGTCAATTTTTCTACAGCTTATCTCTCTTCTTTTTCAATTTTGAACTATTTCTTTCTGTGTTATTACAAACTTTCAATAATCTTATAGCCTTTAGATTAACAAAATGATGACACTCACAAATAATAGAAAAAATTATTATGATTTGTTATACACAAAATACCTTTACCGGTTTATTTAAATATTTTGGATCATACATTTCTTAAAATAACTATAATAACTGCAAGTCAAAATTGTCCCGACAAGTTTTACAACTATTTTATTACTTTTATTGTAACTGAACGTCGTAACGTTGGATATTGCACATTCAAAGTATTTATTCTAGATAGGGGGAAGCCCCCTCCCCTGCGTGACCCGCTACACCCGACCCGCTCGCGCCAACCAACATCCGTATGCTACTATGCATTTTTCACTATTCAATTTGCCATCAATAATCACTATTCGGAATTTTATAACACGATATTGCAAAATCGAATCCCATTTTTCAAGCCGATAATGTGGCCAGAGTTAAATTGGAAATAAATTCCTGTATGCAAGACAGGAATAAAGGTCGCCTATTCTCTTGTTGCATAATGTATTGATATACCGGGAACCGCTGGGTGTTTCGCGTATTTCCAAAGACTTTCATGTAGCAAATAATTGCTCTTTAATTGCTCTTACTTCCTTCCTAACTTTTGATATTTACTGCCACACAGTTTTCAAGAAAATTCAAAAAAAAAAAAAGTTTTGCGTACTCAAGCCCCGGTAAAATGGCGCCAAATTGAAACTAATATTTGGAACAAACAGATGGTTATTCAAAAGAAATGACATTTCTTTTCAAGTGCTTCTTAATTTTTCCAAACTATTCTATTATTTTTGTAGATTGCTTTTGCATAGTGTCAAATAAATGAAGAAAAACCGAGAAGGGGCTTTTCACGAGGCGGAGTGTGATCAAATTGTATTTAATATGTCGTCTAAGCGAATGAAGGAATATGGAAAATCTGATAATTTCTAATAATTGCTCCTAGACTCCTAGACTGGTTGTAATTGCTCCGCAAATATCGTAATTTGCTCCCTCATAGTTTTCGAGAAAACTGTGAAAAATGATACCAACTCATAATTGTGTGGCCGAGAGGCAAGTCGCGGCAAGTTCAAGCTCACGTACATACCTGACAAAAACATAATAATTCCACCCTAGTGCATATTGCTCCTAATTGCTCCGCGACTGTTTAAACGCAACCTACCAATTTAGCTATTTGCTCCTGTCACGTTATTGAGAAAATCGTGAAAAACCAGAGCAACTGGTCTTTAGGTTATATCGACGAGCGGCGGATTCGAAATCGTATCCGAAAGAGAAAATATAAAAATGTCGATTCGGTCCAAGTGACAATTGCTTTCAAGTGCTCCTCGATTGTTCATCACGTATCATCCAATTTTGATACTTGCTCCCTAGTAATTTTCAAGAAAACTGGTAAAAATGATAGGAACTCATTACGTCGCTGAGGGTTGAGTCGCGGCAAATTTGAACTCACGTACACTTGAGGACAATAAATCTGAGACGGCTAATTTCTTACACTAGACAGTTATGTTGGCAACACAGAGAAGCCTACAGCGCTATAGTGGGCCGAGCGGGAAACAAACTCATTCTCAATAAATATAACATAACCCATGACCGTCGAATCTAACCTTAGAATACGCGTCAAACTAACAAGCGTTGACTGAGGATTATATACCTATATCCTCAGTCAACGTAACAAGTCATTATCTCTGCGGTATTCTAAGGTTAGATTCGACGGTCATGGGTTATGTTATGTTTATTGAGATTGAGTTTGTTCTGCGCTCGGCCGACTGTGGCGCTGTAGGTTTCTCTGTGTTACCAACATAACTGTGTAGTGTAAAAAATTAGCCGTCTCAGTACGCGTCTCAGATTCATTGTCCCCAAGTATACCTGCGACGATAAAAATGATAATTCGTCCCGAGTGCGTATCGTTCTATTTGCTCTTCAATTTCTTTTATTTATTTACCAGTATCGTCATTTGCTCTCACGTAATTTTAGAGAAAACTGAAAAGATGACACCCTAGAATGATATATACCTACTCATTGCGTCACCGAGGGTCGAGTCATCACTGTTAAAGCATCCCGCAAGTTTTATACCCGCGTCGGCTAGCAAATGCCGCACTTTCACTTAGAACCGAAAAGTATGAAGTCAACGCAAAAAAGACGCCTTCAAACATGATTTACGTTTTAGTTAGAAAATTGACTATGAACTAAAGGCTGAAGCACATTAGGAGTACTTCCCTTTTCTATAATATACCGTTGGTGAAATTCTCGCACGAGAAACGCATCTGATTCCCATGATTAGTCGACGAGCGAAAAGGCGCGATCGAATAATCAGTCGAACTTGTTGTAAAATTCTCTTCCAATAAAAATTCACATTCTCGTCTTTTTGAAGCCAACACATTGCGGTGTTACGTATAAGTTCAGAGAGGAGCGTTTCAAGTCGGTTCTGATTCGCTGCGTGATTAAAATTATTCTCCTGACCTACGTAGTTAGTATATGTAAATCTCGGGAATCCGCTGATCAGCTCCTCAGATCTTCTCGTTCAACTCGCCTACAATTCTAAGAGTTTGTCAGGTAAGGCTCGTGCGTTATCACTACGCGTTATTGAAATAATTATTTATAACAACACTTGGGTTAACTGCACATTTATTAACAAACTCCTTCTAGCTCTCAATGGTAGGTTTACAGTTGTGGTACAAGCTGATGTTAGTCACTATCGCAGTCACAAACTGTTAATAAGTCTCGGAGATTCTGAATTAATTATAATGTGATCTGATTCTAGGATTTCGGTAAAGTTCTGATCTGCCCTCTATGATGTCTAAATCTTCTCTTATGTACTCTATGATGTCTGAAGTTCTTCTATTTGTTTTTCTGTTCTCTGGAAGGGTTGAATCGGAGGGAAAGTAGGAGGAGTTCAAAAGGAGTCGCGGTTTCTCGCGGGTCTCGGATGATTGGTTAAGGATGATGAAATAATTGGGGGTAAGGTTTCTGGTTAGTGCATGAGATCTCGGTGGTGGATTATCGTCATTAAAGTGAAGCCGCTGTCCTGAATTCTGAGAATAAGGGTTTCTGTCTCTGTGAGCTATCCATGATTTCTCTTCCCACGTTTCCGGTGTTTAGTTTACTCGATTATCTTAACTATTGTAGGTGTTTATTACTTTGGGTTATTGCGGTTGGGATCGTAAATCAAAGGTTTTATGTGAAAGCTAATGTTGAAAGGTATAATGGTTGAATGAGAAAAAAATATATATACCATATACCTATGTTATGAATTTGACTGATGAAATAACGGTTAATCTAGCGTATGAGAACTATCGATATAAGAATTTGGACGTTACGATGGTAACTATGTGTGTTGGTATTAATCTACAACTATTGGTAAGAGCTCGTAAGGCTCTCTTATGGTAACTGCACGCTGGTAAGCTAGGTCGCAGAGAGGATGCCGCCGTGGATACCGGCTGGCACGTAATAGCGGTATGAATTGTTGTTCTCAAATGCGAAAGCGTGGAGACTAGAGTACAGGAGTCCAATCTCTAAGGCGGAGAGGCAGAAAAAGCGTCCACGAAACTCCCAGATTTAATAGTGCACGGTTTTATTACCAGCGTCGCTCCGGACGTTCTGATCCTATAAATATAGTAATACAGTGATAAAGTGACCAAAATTATAATAATTATAATAAACGTAAATAAGTGCGGTATCATGGAGACTATACATTTATTATACATATAGCTATCGGTCCAGAGTGACGACAGCGCCGCTGTAGCGGAACCCTTATTTCTCATGATTTCGTGGACGCATCTTCAATACAGAGATTCACTGATATATATATACACTGGATTGGATTAAGCGTGGTGCCACGGAGTATAGATACAAGGAGTCCGAACGGTATCGGGGTTTTCATAGTATTAATGTACGCAATAATAAACCTAAATCATAGTTCTCTTTTCTGCCACTGGCTGCGCAAGTACTCAGGACGTACCGTTGTTATTATTATTATTACACGTAAACATACACCATATACTAGCTCGCGAATGTTAAAATTAATTAAATTAAATATAAAATAAAAATTTATCTATTTAAAATTAATTTTAAGAAAACAATGGGTAGGTGTTGTGCTGTTCATGGTTGTCTTAGTGGCCGAAAGGCAAGTGAGAATGTAGAGAAAGTAGCTTTATTCAAAGCACCAAAAGTGAGTAACCTCAAAATAATATTGAAAATTTGTGTTATTAACAAATAATTCTAAAATTTATGTAGTTTTCTAATATTTGAAAAATATTTTTATTTATGTGCTTAAATATAAAAATATATATTACTTTTAAGGATGTTGAATTGCGTAGTAAATGGAGCTCAGCTTTGGGACAAGAATTAAAAGCTAGCAGTTTTATTTGCGAATTACACTTTAATCCAGAGAATGTGATTAAAACTGATCGAGAGATTTTAAAAGATGGTAGTGTATATGTGTATGAATACCAGAAAGTTCATTTGAGGAAGAAAGCTGAGCCAAAATCACATACTAATGACGACAATGAAAACAATTGTAGCTTGCTATTAAATAATGATTCTTCAACAATCTCTGATATAAATGACGATACGACAAGAAATATATCAATTTTTGTTGGCTGTGACGAGCATAAAAAAGAATTAACAAAAAAAATAATTAACAATTTCATAATAATGCGGGGGCATTTTCTAGTCAAATGTTTTAATAAAAGTGCTACGGAGAGAAAAGTTAAATGTAAATCCTAAAACTTTGTATTTAATTCCACATTTCTCAGAATATTTTTTTCCAGAGAGGTGTCAATAGCAACAAGACTTCCCGCGTAAGAATTTAAACGAGTGCTTCTTAAAAAGTGGCGCACTCTACCGGCAAAAAAATCTGTCCCCTAAATTACGACCATTCGTTCAACATTACGTTCAGACTCCTTGTATCTATACTTCGTGCGTGGTGCCGTCACGCCAATTGAACGGTAGCCATTTTGTACAGATTCTTGTCACTTCAGATATATATATATATACGTGATATATGTATGTGTATATAATCGATTGCGATGGAAAATTACAGTAACAATTATTGAGGTAACAATGAGTACCTGCGTTTTTTGCAAAACAAAGCAATCAAAATATTGTGGGCGATCATTTCACAAGTGAGTATACAACGCTGAAGCGTTCTGCAAATGATAACTTGCAGAGGTTATGTCAGCATCCGAAGTATTTACTAATTATATTTAACGAGTATTATAACGTACGAATCGTGTCAGTAAAAATTCACAATATTTGAATTATGAACCGATCTTATTATAATTGAAATTGAAAACTCGGGTATTATTGACTCAGGGATTAAATTATAATTCGATATGTAGATTTCCCGTGAAAGATGTGTTGCGCCTTCAGCAGTGGTTAAAAGAAATGAAGAGGAAGGACTGGAAGCCAAACCGAAATAGCACATTGTGTTCGGCTCATTTTACAAATGACTGCTTTGATAGGACAGGATTCCTAATTACATTGAAAAAGAACAGTGTACCAACTATATTTGACAACCCAAAATCAGAGTGTTCATCTTGTCACCGATTAAGGGAATATGGACGTGGCTATTCATTCTTCAAGTAAGTACCGTTACTCAATGCAACATAACGTGTGAATTAATAAATTTAAACTTTGCTTGTTATGTAGGTTCCCATTGGATGAACCTGATATTATGAAGCAGTGGATCGCAAATATAAACATTGGTCCGTGGTCTCCATCAAGTGATAGCTTTCTGTGTTCCGACCACTTTGAACTCTCTTGCTTTCAGAAGAAAAGTAAAAATTATATAACTTTACGAAAAGGCAGTATCCCAACGTTATTTGGTAAGATCTGAAACTATTAATCCCTTTTAGGTCAGAGAAAACTCAGTGTGCATAAAGACACGTTGATGTGATGCACTATTGCGTCAATGTCGTCGAAGCGGTTAATTACCTACAGATTATAAAGTGCTCTGTTACAGAAAAATCGTGTGTGACACATTTCTGTGTATTTCCATTGTCGTTATTTATTAGTAACTTATCTGTAGGTGAAAACTTGCAGCAGACCGAATTTCAGGATGAATCCGATCGGCCCACCACAGTGAATGTAACCAAATTACATGAGCACCTACACATTTGTACCTGATTTGCATGCTCAGATATGTACATCTTTTTTATTTTCTTTTGATTGTGCTTGTAACTTTTTCTTCATGTGAATGGATTGTGGATTGATACTACTAATTATATTGTTGTGGTTTATCGCACGCAACTCTATAAAAATTCCTTAACGTTTGCAAGGAATGTTTTATTCTCCATATTTTTGAATAAAGTTTTTACTCACCCAATTCGATATAATTTAATTCAAAACTTTTTTTACATGTCTTAAGCTCCACTTTGATGATCAATGGATGGTAAATGGATTGCCTAACGGTTGAATTAGTGTTATACAAATTTTTGAATAATCCGTATGAAATTCAGCCCACCATAGGATAAAGGATAATGGACGGAAACTTCTTAGAATTGAGGACTTCTTTTGAACATAAAGAAAAATCACGCTTAAATACAAGTTTTTCGTCATATTATTTAATGATCTTTTACATCATATATTTGTAAATAATAATATACCTTCGAAAAAATGATTTGTTCTTCATTTAATGTATCAAACATTATTTTACTCGTCAAAAACTTTTTTATGTGACGAATATATCGTTAGATCTAAATAGCATATATTACGCAGTTCAAATCTAGCGCGCATTTTGTGACAACTTTCTGTACAAGATGGCGGAAATTAAATTGTTCAATTGGACGCACGAGCTTACACGTAGTCCAATCCAGTGTATATATATATCAGTGCAGAGATTGGACTGCTTACTCTAGTCTCAATGTGCGAAAGTCCAGTAGGGAGATTGGAAGACATGGATTATTGTGTCCACCGATCTCTATTATACACAGATCAGTAGCGCGATTCTGTAACTCGTTATAAGAATAACGATTCGGAACGCTATCGTAACGATAACGAATTTCGCCGCGTGTAACGACAATCTCATAACGACGGCGCGATTCCGTAACTACGAATAGCGACACTTCGACGTTACAGAATGGGATAACGAATCGTCGTTATGGATACCGACAGGAAGTGACGTATTGTGACAAATCCTTAGTAAGTAACTAGAATTTTATCGAAACTCGCCTTAAAATAATTGAAATTCGTGCCGCGGTGGCGCGCATGAAGGTTTAAATCGAGGCGCGCACAATCACTCAGTCACAGTCAGTGCAAATCCATCGTATAGTGAACATTGTAAATATAAATATCATCATTGTTATTATATCTTAACGATCTTAACACCGTTTAATACTTTTAATAAATTTCAATACGAGTAAAAAAATTTATTTGCACTCATACTCTTAAAAGGAGCCCTTTGACCACGTGTCGTGAATCCCCATGCAGCGTTTACTGCTTCTACGTTTTCCTCACTATTCTTTTTGCATGGACCACCATTGGGTTCTTCACGTAGAACCAATATTCTGAAGAGTAAAATTATATAACTACTCCCATTTTTTACTAAAGATCATAACTGTAGCTGTAATATTTTCAATACTTCAAGAAGTCTTTGAGTTTGTTAATTTCATGGAGGCAAAGCTATTTAAAAACAATACCATTTGAAAAAAAATTGAGGTCTAGTTTAGAATAAAGATTTTTCGCGTTTTTATTTTTTGTTCAGGTTAAAAAAGGTGAATATTTTTTATAAAATAAAGTTATACTTTAAAAACACAATTGAATATTTCTTTATGTACAATCAATTGTAAACATTATAGTTGAAGGAATGTAAATTCGAAAAATTGGTGATTTTGAAAAATTAACGACGGAGCCAGGAATCGAACCTGGCGTATAGAGATGCTTGACCGCAGCCTTACTCCTATGAGCCTATGAGATTTTGATGAAATAATATCTGTGCATTGAAGATATTAAAGAAATGAAATGACATGGAATTTTGAAAAAGGTACGCCAAGGCAGTACGTCGGAGCGTAACACCGCCCTGACTCTGTTGTCGTCAATTTCTCTCATCACCTTTAAACATTATACTTGTTGGCAATTTAACCATAAACATCATTCCATATTCTGTATTCTATTCTTCCGCATCACGGAAGTTGGGAAATCTTTCTCATAATTTGTTGTTGAATTCATTGAGCCAAAGCGCGTGGTCCTCGTCTGTTGTATTCTTCATCTTGATCCATCGGATCAACATCATTCTCTACGGGATGTATGCATCTTCATTGTTTAATCGTAGTTGCACTCTCATGTTGTGCAGTACTGCACACGCATTAACAATTTTCGCTGCGAACGCTGGTTCGTACATCAAGACTCGCTGGTATGACAAGCATCTCCATACAGATTTAAAAACTCCAAAAAACCGCTCGACGACGCTTCTAGCCTTACTACTGTTGTGTATATTGATGTTGTCGCGTATCTTCAGGAAAATTGGCCAGCGGTGTTAACAGCCAAGGCTCCAACGGATATCCAGCATCACCTGATGGAAAATATATTGATTTAGAAAAAAGTAGACTAAATATAATATGCATATTATGTATATAAAACTCAAACTGAACCTATGCTGCTTTGCTGAGGTGTTAACCAAGATTCATCACAGCTTCTTGAGGCAGGCGAAAAAGGCTGAGAAACTCTTCTCGTGGTAGCTGAAAAGGATTCTGAGCATCTCTCAGTCGCCTTCTTTCCACACGACGTTCGAGTCGACGTAATCTTTCCTCAAGAACGAATACATCCCAAGCAAGGTATTCGATAGCCATGATCCTTTGAGATTGAAGATAATCAAAGAAACAGCGTAAATAATAGACTTAATAGTAGAAATGAATTATTAATGAAATTAATGAATAATTATATTTGTGGAAGCAACTTTGTGGGTTCTTCGGAGCAACACTACAATTTATAGGTTATGTTATTCTTTTTTAGAAAATAATGAAATCTATTCTACAATTTTTTCTGAAGTCAATCTGCATTGATAATTCCTAATTACTGCAAAATTCAACTTACTTACTTGTTATTTCAAACGTCGTAATTATTTTTCACTTTCGGAGCACTTTTCGAAGCACTGTCTCGGAGTCGAGAAAAATATGGGAAACGCACACCACTCCTCTAGCTCGTGTGCAAAGTGTCGTTATAATCGTCGTTATAGCGTAACGAGGGGGTCTCTGAGCCTCGCTATCCGCTCGCACCGTAACGACATCATAACGACACTTTTCGTTATTAATAACGACAAAACTCGCTAAGAATAGTGTACAGAATCGCATTTGTCGTTATAATAGCGACGCGGTCGGTAGCATAACGAAACTTGTCGTTATGAGTCCATAACGACAGCATAACGAGTTACAGAATCGCGCTACAGGGGCTCTATTCTGAATTGAGGACCCTAGATAGCGCATGCTAGATGTCTGAAATATCGAATGCGATATATAAAACTGTATTTTTGAGCTTAGGTTAGATAATCGTATACGATAATGATCGTTCACCCTTTATCGACTGGACAAGACCGTGCGATACTGCACAGTATCGTACACGATTCATTTCAATATCTTCAACTATGTTTTATTGTACAATGCACTAGTTCATGAAGACCAATAAACTTACCATTCAATTACGTATTTCCTTGGAAAAACTGTATCAGGGACCTAGAAATGAACATGGATTACTAACATAGTAGTAATGGAGTAGATATAGATATTGCACGAAGTATTGCACTAGGTCTCGAAATAAAGCAAGCCATGATTTTTGTATATGTGAATAAAGCAAGTACGATTTTTTCTTCTTCGGTTACATATCTGCATGCTTTCTTCACAAATTCTGATCTTTTTTATACAATTAATTTATTAAAATTTCATTTTTTATTGTCCTTCCTAGATGATGCTTATGACGTTGACTGAGGACATACCTATAAAGACTTATAACCCTGGGTTATTTTTCGTAACAGTTTGCCGGGTCTGGCCGAGTTTGGGGGTATTAACATTTTCACGTATTATCAACCAAGCAGCTGATCACGTCGGTAAAAGAAGTTCTGCATAACCAACAACTATGTATCGCGTGCAAAACGTTGGTAACGTGCCGTTGTCATCGTGAAACTGAAAAGTTGAGAAAATCCCGTACAATTAATATTAAGGATGCCGAAATTATGCGACGAAAAAATAAATGTCAATCAAGTACATGCATCTGTATCGTTTATATTTACCTGAAAATATAAAATCTTTTATAGGCGACAGTCGCATCTCTAAGATGCTCAATTTATTTTTTCGAAGTTTTTTACGTAAGCAATTTCGATCGGTAAATATTTTGAAAATTTTTTGAACTACTTCATTTTCAGTTCTAGTCGTTTCAGGAATATTCCGATGAAGAAGTATCTTATTGCTTTGTTGAGCATTTTTGAAATTATGAATTGAAAAAATTTGATGTCTCAAGTTTTGAAAATGACCGAAAATTTCTGAAACATCTTTCTCTTTGCTAGAAGCACGTTGAAGATATGTCGAAGGCCTAATTTAAGAGTTTTCCAAAAATTTGGAAGCGGTAATTGGGTTTTAATTAAGAAAAATTGCGCAAGTTCTTGAATACATATGAAAATGAATCTATCATGAGGTTCGTTACAAATTAACTGGAATGAATAATAAAAGTCTGACAAGCTGTGAACATTGTCTTACAGTAATACAACTTTTCGGAAATATGACGAAAAATATATTTTACCTTCGACATAAATATTGAAGTACTTATCAAATCATATTTTTCCTTTCAATTGTTGGAATGCTATATATTAATTATTGTCAATTCGTAGTTTCTCACAGTGCTACAAAGTACAGGTGAAATCTGGTTTTCACAGGGCAAATTTTGTGATGTTCAGAATTATATGAATAACATTATTAAAAAATCCACGGCTCTTTGTTAATAACTGATTTTCAAGGGAAATCATCCCATAGCTTGCAGATTAGTAGATCCTGTTTCCAACGCAACATTATCCGTAAAGTCAATTTTTATCCTGTCGGCTGAACGTACTACTGTTATCAAATGATACTCATAGTTATAATCTGCTATTGCGCATGAAAAGAAATTGACGCGAGTCGCAATTGCTAGTTATATCATTATTAATATACGGAGAAACTTTTTGTGACAAAAATTCCAGTACTGACTGGTAATTTGTGGGCATTGCGTACAATTTGACAATATTTCTTGGTCAAAATAGCAAAAAATATTTATTTTGTCATGAATAACATCATAAAAATACGGTTTCCTATAATTGCGACTAAAAAATATCGACAAAGCTTACTCGGTGTCCGCAAATTACCAGTCAGTATGTGGATTCTTATTACAAAAAGTTTCTCGATGATAATATATGGTTCACTTTCTTCTCGAGTTTCTTTAAGAAATAAAATTATCCACTATCTCACAGGCATAATGCAGGATTTCAAATTGTTACACAATCGTATCTTCTGGGTAATATTATTATTAGGAATTACCAGAAAAGTGCTGAAATTCTGGGTAAAATAGTATCGGCTTTATTGGAAATACATATACTGAGATTCGAAATTCGTAATAATCAACACGGGCACCGCCACAAATGTATAATGGAGCGGACATATATGGACAATTATAATCTGCTTGGTCAATATAGCTCAAGATACGGTTGAAATTACAGAAGCAGACTAATAGAAATTTACAGATAATCGGAATAATTCACAAATATGAAAGAATTACTTATTCGGTAGTTGCAAGGTCGCTCAAAGACACGGAATTAGTCAACTATTGAAACCATGCAGTCACACGACTTAACGCGACTCAGAGTCGTGGACCATGATTCTATCGAAAACTGGCATCACACGATGCAGCCAAGAAACATGAATACGAGAAAAAAAAATAGAATTTATGAGCAACTTCGTAACGATACAATACAAAGGCAGAAGCCACACCTTAGCTGATGACTCAGGCACACAAGAACTGATTCTAATTTAAACTAAACTTGTCTGTGGCAAAGAAAAGGGTAAGAAGGAAGGTAATCGAAAGGAGAGGAACGATATAAACGATAATGCAAACGGCAGGCGAGTTGTGAGAAGACGGTAGCGATAGAACAAACGATAGCGATGGCGATGAAGGAAGAAGGGAAGGTAACCGGAGGAAATCAAAACGAGAGCAAGATAGTAGTGAAGCTGTCTCCTGGCGGGTTGAGCATGGGTTGAGCTGAGAATAAGCAGACTAGCAGAGTTCGGAGACCGGATCACCGACCTCACCGTGTCGTCAGGTAATACGTCTAGTTGATTGGTAGTAGTATAGCAAGGAGAGTTCTCAGTACAAACACCTTCCTTACCGACCGAACCGCTCCGCAAATCCCGGACGCAAGCCCTTGAAGGTTACCCCACTCTCGTCAGATGAAACGTGCTCTGCCGTACCGACTTAAGGTCAAAAACGTGCAATCTTACCGACAGTTGTATCGGTCGACAATAATAATCGCACTGCTTTGCCGGCGATTCTTATCAGTTGAGGGTCGAAATGATGCTGTTTTACCGACAATCTTACTGACTGAGGGTCAAAGTCTGTAGTGCTCGCCTGCCAACGGTAGAGGGCGCAGCGGGGGCGAAAACTTTTTTACCGTCACGCATTCTTTTCCCACGATAGGACTGCTGATGTGTAACATTAACCACTCCGAATTTCTTTCCCACGGTAGGACTGCTGATGTGTAACATCAACCACCCCCACATTCTTTTCCCACGTTATCAACCACGTGACATTCCAAAATTAATTGTTCCGAGAATTGTTTTTTATCCACTCGGATAGCGCTGATGTGTAACATCATCCACCTCGCATTCCTTTTCCACGTTATCAGCCACGTGACATTCCAAGATTAATGGTTCTGAGAATTGTTTTTCACTTACTCGGATGTCGGTTTGATATCCAAGGTCGACCGATAGCCGCGGTACATTCAGAGCCATGGATCTGCGGTGTTGGGTTACTATCGCTCTAAGAATGCTAAAAGGTGCGCGCGCATGCACAAACATATGTATTTGATATCAACCACGTGACATTCTTTACCCTCCACCAAATTTCAAATTATATGGTGGGGGAACGTTATATAAGTCAAAAGTGAAAACTTCATCGTCAGTCTGAAGCTGTTCTTCTTCTTGCAAATGAGAAGTGCTTTGGAACAACAACGTGAATTGAAGAAACGACTAGAACTGCTCATCAAGAATATTGGAGAAGTAAAACATCTGCTGAAAATCAGATCTGACCTCAATCAACTTACAAGAGATTTTGAGCACATACAATCCGACAGTAACGATCATGGACTTTTCAAAATTGAACGAAGTCGCTCGCCTGGAGACACTTCTGCCCTTGAAAATGCTTTCGGACCTCGTTGTATACTTCGAATACCGAGTCAGTGGCGTTCGTCGGGTTAAAAAGAAATTTGGTGATAAAATCGTTCTGGACTTGGAGGACTCTTTCACGATTTTTCTACCGAACCGACTGACCGAGGCCCTCCAAAAAGATGAAGATTTGTGCCAGAAGGTGACGACAGCCAGTAACGAGAGACGGTTGCATCTACGCTATCTTGGCGGACCGTACGGTCAACTTGAATTCGTATACGTATAATCTGAGTATCACATTCAAATGTTCAGTGTCCTGTGGAAGTACTTACGTTCAACAAACAAAAAAAAAAAGATTGAAATTATGAATATTTTTTCATTTATCGTCTAACCATCTTTTATACCTTTAATCCTACGTGCGCTTTGTACCTTGTAATTGTATCTAGGATTAAGTCTTAAAATCTAAGAATATGCTACTTCGAACACCACTAAGCAACGATGGAGGGTTTCGAGCTGCGTTTGCGTCTTGTAACTGTAATGTGAACTCTACGATGAATTTTGGACGGGTTCAGACAAGACCAGAGTGCAAGGTCGACCGATAGCTGCGGTAGTATATGTATATTCAGAGCCAAGGATCTGCGGTGTTGGGTTACTATCGCTCTAGGAATGCAAAACATAACTCGGTTTGAGTACAGCTCGGTCAAGGATGGAGAGCAAGGTTGAATCTTACATAAGCTTTGCATTGAAAAAAATTCTCTCTTAAGAGCTAAGGTAAAGGTGAAGGTGTAAAATTATTTCATGAATATTCCTTAAAAAACAGTTTTACTGAGTACAATTTTTAGGATACAGTTGACAATTACTTCACAACGATAGTACAATAATTCTATTCAACAGTATCATAACCAGGATGATATATTCGCCAGAAATGCGGGACCGTTCTTGTAGACGCTTCTGCGCAGTAACACAAATCGTACACCCTCGCCATCCGAACAGTATGATGTTTTTGTAGCCAATTTTGAAGTATCAAAACGTTGTGTGCTGCACAAATTGCGTTCGGTATTGTATGAACGTCGCATCTTAGAGACACAGCTGAAGTTTATTGCAAGGTTTGAAGCGACGGAAAGTCAAAGTCCAGCATATCGATGATTTGAACTTTCGGGACAATTTTGAGCAACCAATCTCGTTTTTCTTCTGTTTTTACGTACACGGTTTCAGCTTTGCACAGCCTGTCTTCAATGGTCCATTCAACTTCCTCAAACGGTATGGTTCCACAGCTCCAAGGTAAACCGTGAAAATCGCGTTCTAACCAAGAATTTTGGCTTTTGTATTTCACGTCCAGACAATCCCATTCGTAAGGTGTCTTGAAGAAAAACATTGATGGAGATGCTTCCGAGTAGATTGAAATTATAGCCAATTCTTTCAATGTGAAGGTATTGTTGAAAGGTCTACGAAAGCCTTGTATGTCAACGATAAGCTCCATCTTTGAACTGTGCGAGATGGTGGGAACGGGTCAGCTTTTATACCAACTTTTTCACTCCACCACTGAGCGGGTTGTATTCGACAATACGATCGTGAACAATCAATCAAGCAGTACGCCGATGTTTCAGCGGAAAGGTTGGCTTTAGCTTCAAATTCAAGACGGATGTCGACAGGTCCGTACTTCAAAGATTCGTTTTGTTTTGAACAGTTGATAACGAATAAGGGGACGTCTCGAAGGAATTCACTCTTTGTCAGCAACGGCTCGGGGTTCTTGTCGTAGTAGGTAGCTTGGAAGTTTGCGTACATCTCGTACAGGAGTGCGTACAGATTACGACTCATGTTGAGGTTCAGGTTACCGTACGGATAAGATGGAGAGTTTAAAAATAGCTTGACGTCCGTGTTATTGCAATGATCGAAATGACTTGCGTTCTTGCCGGTCTTGTTCTTTCTACTTGTTTGGAAACCCAAAAGGACGTAACGAGATTTTTCAAGCTGGGTGGAAGTTTTCACAGTCCAAACGTGTTTCGATGTTGTGGGAAGTAAGGAATATTCGTACAATTCCCAACTGCGGAAGCTCATCGAAATAGGTGGATCTTTCTGAATGAAATTTAGTAGGTCAACTTTTTCTGATCCGCGAGTTTCAAATACGGTATTAGCCATTCCACTGCATTGATCGTGATTTTGAATTCCTCCTCTTGAGTCTGCATGATAGCGTTGACGTCAGTTTTTGATCTCGTCAAAATTAACTCATGTTTAGCGTTGACAACGATCTTGCGGTAGTCCTCAGCGAAACCCAATATCATGCTGAACGGTATCAGTACGTCAAAATTACCCTCGGCATCGGTTAATTTTTTCTTCTCTTCTACATCCAGCCATCCAGCGTTCTCCATCAGCCAAGTCTAACCAGGGTGCGGGGAAGCGTAACCCTTCATGAGACTTGTCAAGCCAACGTTCTTGCTTCTATCAATGTCAACTGCATTAATTTCGCAGTGAATTTCTTCAAACAGATGACAGATCGCGTTGTTTACAAGCTCTGTGTTCACAGTAGCTGTACCATCAGGTTTGAGGAGTCGTCCATGGATATGTACCGAACTTTTGCTGGGTAATATGCATAAAACCTGATGCTGAACAGTGATTCGAATTTCATCGCTATTGTTGAAAGTTAACAAGGCGTAAGGTTTGCGAGCGTGAATCTCGTAATGCGCAACGGATTCGTCAAAGACGACTGGTGTTTGAATGTTTAAGATTTCTTCCTCCATGGTATGTAGCAGATGATAAAACAGCAAAATCAGATTTTTAGTTGTCGGTAATTCCTCTTCCAAAAGTGGTCAGTTTCAGACCCAGAGCTATCAGGAACTCCACGTTTCGAGGTGTTAACGGTTCAAGAATCGATCGATGACTGACTTGATCGGGGCATGCCGACTTACTGATATACCTACTCTTTGACAGTCTGTTATATACAATTCCCATCGTTTATTGCGATTTGATATGTAGTCTCACATTAATAACTTCTCCACGAAAATTATCCAGGTCTCCGTCTTGATCCACTAACCGGAGCTGAACGTGATCTATGGTCCTGACGGTGATCGGAAGGTAAATGACGTGCGACGGTACTTCCACGATCTTATATCCTGGTGGGACAGTCGGGAAAAACTCGTGAATAGTGTGTACTTTGTGTCCATTGACGTAGGCACCCGTTGTAATGCTACACTCGACTCGCAATGCGTTGACCTTGAGTATAGTTACAGGCACGTCTGATTCGTGAGTTTTATCAACCTCCAATACACGTGGTGTGAATCCCAAAAGTTAAGCAATGGAATCATTGGGCTCAAAGTTAATCGTGTGGTTGCATGTGATTTCGCTGCGTAATGTATTATTGTTGGGTTTGATGGAGAGCCTGATATCTGTATTTCTTAGCGCGTTTTGGAGATACTTCTCTATGTCCTCGATCTCGTAGCTGCCGGTAGGTATGGCGATCACTTTATCGGCTACGTAAATTTTGTTGTGACCAACATCAACGTTGGGAATCGAATTAAAGGTTAACAATTCTACCAAGCCAAGAGCATAACTTTTATCACGAGCAAGTTCAATCAGTGGGAAATATTGTGCCTCGAGAATCGAAGAGGTTCCCGAAATCGTTAACGTTAACGAATTATCCATGACTGCGAGTGGTAGACTGACTTTGATGAATCATGCACCATGTTTATATAGCTCACCACTTAGAAATTACAGACACAAGTGTCCGCATTCAAATGTGTCATAATCCTGGTACCTTTCATGATTGTATTTAACACTACCAACGCCGAGGTATTTCATGAGGTCTGAGGGTGGTTGAAAGTTGCCGAAACTGTCAAAGTAATCGATATTATTGTCGCGTTTCTTGTATGCCACTCAGTGTGTTCCCGGACCGGCTTTGTCGTCAAGGTTGATTATAGCTGACTTGTTTTTTCGTGGACTGTTTTCGGGCATTTCGTTTCGCATGAAAACACCGCGGAAATGCGGAACCTTAAAGATTTTTGCATACTTCAACAAGTCCCAATCAGTCAACGCTCGACGTGGTAGCATCGCATCTAGTTTTTTGAAAGATGGAGACCAAGACCTGTTTTGTACGGTTTCATATGAAGCCCTTTGCCCAACGCGATAGCTTCCATAGTTTTGTTGTGTCGTTTGCTCTCTCCCAGTTCTCGTCTAGCAGCACTTGCATCGTTCACAGCTTTTGCTATACCTGCCGCATCACCGGCTAACGCGCCTGTAGCACTAAGTCCTGCGAAAAGAGGAATCAGAAACGGTAGAAAACCACCGACTTTTGAAGGTACTGGTACGACGTGAGGTGTTCGCACTTTACATTTACCACCCGCTTTTTTAAGGGCGTTCTCAGCTCCCTTCAGCGCAGATTCGGTAGCTACTTTTGCATCGTTACTTGGAACCTTAGAACGTTTTGCAGCATTTATAATTTTTCTCAAGGTTACATTTTTTGACTTTCGAATTCGCATTCCGAGTTTTGATTTTACTTTCATTGTATTAGCTATTGCCCAAGCGGCTGCCTTCTCACCCAAATTTGCGTCCTTTGCGAGAACCCGTTTCCAAGCTTTCTCAGCCAACACCCTATCAGCCTCGTTTCTAACTTCAAGATTTTCACGATTCTGCGAGTAAGGAATGTCGTGGTCCTTGCAAGCTGCGTCGAGAAGATTGATTCCCGAATCACCCCGTGCGAGTCGCTTTGTTAATTTTGTACCAGGCCCACAGTACTGATAATCAGGTACATGCAATTCGACTGGAAGGCTGTTGATGATTTTATTCACCAGACCCTTGCCACGATGTTGCCGCCTGCTGCTTCGTTTACCTCTGTACGCGATCATGTTCGTGCGTTGACTGGAGAAAAGTGCTTTAAAACGGGGTATTTATAGCAAATCCGATCAGTCATGTCCGAGATGCGGTTTGAGAAACAACCTACTAAGCTTCCCGTGATGAATTTTGACAAACTTTCGGGGCAAAATGTCAAAAGGCACAAACGGCACGGTGAATTACTCCCGAATAGTGTACGTGCAATATTCTGTGGACCGTCGAATTGTGGTAAAACTAATGCGTTGCTCACACTTATAACCCATCCCAACGAACTCAGATTTGAAAATATCTACATCTACTCGAAATCTCTCAACCAACCTAAATACCAATTGTTGAAGCAATTGTTGGACCATGTTGAGAATATGGAGTATTTTGCGTTTACCGAGCGTGAGCAAGTGATTACACCGGAAGAAGCACGGCCCAACTCAATAATCATATTTGACGATGTGGCGTGCGAGAAACAGGACAATATTAGAGCCTACTTTTGCATGGGTAGACATCGCGACGTTGACTGTTTCTATCTCTGTCAGACGTACGCGCGTATTCCCAAACATCTCGTGTGTGACAACGTAAACTTACTCGTGTTATTCAAACGAGACGATATGAACCTGAGACACGTATACAACGACCATGTAAACACCGATATGTCTTACACAGAGTTTAAAAGTGTGTGCTCTGCATGCTGGAACGGTGACAAGTACGGGTTTCTGGTGATCGACAAAGACAGTGAGCTCAACGAAGGACGATACAGGAGGGGATTTAATTCTTTTGTTAGCCTGGAAAAGAAATAAAATCTAACGTTTTCGTGCGAGAGACGCAGTAGCGTTGCAGACTCAGTTACGTCAACATGCAGAGCTCTGAAATTTCCAAGCAAAAAGATGTCCTACATCAGATCGCTCAAGCAAGTGCTGCGATCCGTCGAAAACACAGATTCCTCAAGTCGGGCAAGGAATCTACGACTCAGAAATTGAGTGACGTTTCCAAACCAATAGTGACTCCGTTGCAAGAACTGGAGAATGTTACAAAAGATACTAAACCTGTAAAACAAGAGGTGGAAGAAATGAAAGAAGAGATAAAGCAGATGAAAAATGAAACGAAAAATGAAACTGTCTCGGAAATGGACGATTCCTTTGCTTCGGCAGGAGATGAAACAATCGTAGAAACACCGGTCGAGAAAATCGATGATGAGTATTTTGCACTGATGAGAGATGCGAAGACAAAAGGTGAATTGTACAACGTGTACACGTAAAACGTTGTTTTGAGAGTGACTAGATTCGTATTGGCGATACGCGTTACCCGAAAACGAAGGGTTTGCTGGAACTTTTGTTCAAAAAGAAGCCTGACGGTTCTTCTGTGAGCGCCAGAGATCGGGAAAATTTTAAAAACATAATCCTCACAACGAACGCGCATAAAAAGTATTACTCATCCGATGGGGCTTTTCGAAACGATAACAGTTACAAATTCAAAAATGTCATTGCCGAATTGATGGATTATTCCCCATCACCTCGCCGAAGGGGTAAAGGTCCACTTCCGCAAGCTATAATCACTCGACAAGGTGTTGAAACGGAATTCGTTTTCTGGGATGATCCAAACGAGTTAGTGGAGCGTCTTCGTTCGCTCCTGGCATCTCAGGCAGCGGGAAATCCGAGTCACAATAACGAAATAATCTCCATTATCAAAGAGCTACGCGAAGCAGGAATCGTTTATTAAGCAGCTTCCATCGTTTTTGCATTTATTACCGAGATGAGCGTCGACGTGTTTGGACGGCATCTGGATAAAAACACGGCCGCGAGCACTCGCGGTCCTCCGGGTGTCGGATTTCAAATAACAGCGGACGGGCATAACGATATACGGAACAAGAGACTGTGCAATGTCGCAGATTCCGCAGAGCCGAACAATGCTATAACTTTAAAAATCTTGAGACGAAAATTCAACGTGCTGCAAAAACAAATCGACAACCTCGATCAAATGATCAGAGCTTTAGAGCTCACCACGGAGAAAGCCTTGGATACCTTTTACACAGACTTTAAAACAGGCAGAGACCTGTCGATTCGAAACGCTGATAACATTTCTCAATTGGACACCCGACTAAGAGCGTTGGAATATGAACGAGGAAAAGCAAGCACTGGTGACGGAACTGGGTAAGCCTGCACGCCGGAATTACCCACGTCGACGTGTAGACGTGCGCGGCATCGACGAGACCTGGCAGGCGGATCTTGTTGATATGACGTCATACGCTGGACAAAACAAAGGCTACAAGTACATGCTGACAGTCATTGATATTTTTTCGAAGTATGCGTGGGCTGTACCGATAAAGAGCAAGTCTGGAAATGATGTTAAGAAAGCAATGGAATCTGTGCTTGTTCAAGGACGGGTGCCGAAAAATTTACACGTCGACAGAGGAACGGAATTTTACAACTCGAAATTGGAATCGCTTATGACACGTTACAGAATCAAACTTTACTCCACGTACAGTAATTTGAAGGCTTCGATCTGTGAACGTTTCAATCGCACGCTGAAGGGTAAAATGTGGAAACGGTTCAGCATGCAAGGAAGCTACAAGCGGCTCGATATCTTATCTGATTTGGTTTCGGCTTACAACAACGTCAAACACCGAACCATAAGAATGAAACCGTCGGATGTCACCGTTGCAAACGAGAGGCTGTTATTACGTCATGCGTACGGAGGGCTTCGAGCGATACCTACCATATCGGCGAAATTGAAATCCGGCGACAAAGTTTGAATCAGCAAATTCAAAAATTGTCTTCGAGAAAGGTTACACTCCCAATCGGACGACTGAAATATTCACGATAAGTCGAGTGGAAAATATTCATCCTGTGACGTACAAGCTCAAAGACTACCGAGATCAACCTATCGCTGGTGGTTTCTACGAACAAGAGCTCCTCAAGCTTAAACATCCGGATATCTATCTGGTGGAGAAAGTGCTCAAGAAGCGTGGACGAAAAATATACGTTAAATGGTTAGGTTTTGACAATACACACAACAGTTGGATAAACGAATCGGACACGTAAAATTTGAATAAATGAATTTTTTGTAAAAACGTATGTGCCTCTTTATTTTATACCCGACACATAACAGGTATGCATCTTTATTTTCTAGACAATCGACTGACATATGCATCGTTGTACAATGTTTTATATTTCGGAGCGTTCGTATTCACTATCCTACATAATAATATTTTATACATCATGGTACAGTTATAAATTACAAAGCTAAGATGCAGGCTTGTAGCCCCACGGAAGCGTGTCGGTTGTGTTTTGAAACACGATCCGCTTGTCGTCATTCCAGCTCAGTGCCACTTTCTGCTGTTCTACGGTGTATACCTCGTGCTTTCGACTCAATATCAAATACTGATTTGTAGACAAATTTTCACGGTTCAAAACACATTCCAAATAATCGTTGAAAGTTATTTTTCTCAACGCTGATCCTTTGACACCTTGGGCACGTTTATTGTTTTTCTCATCTCCCAAGACTCGGAATGCGTACAATTTAGCTCGTAATCCTACAAATTCCAACATTATCTTTCCGTTATTCTCATCTTTCATCAAGCCCAGAACTTTTTTGTTCGCTAGAGGCATTTCATAAACGTTGTCAAGCGGATAATCAGACGTATCGAATTTATGCAAGTCCTCCTTTATATGTTCGTATATGTCGGGGACGGTAAAATTGTAAATCAAACTGTCGGTATCCGTATACATTGATTTTGCTCAGTTGCCGAATTTCTGCCTAATATAATTACAATGAAAATCGTAGATATATATTTTAGCCAGATCCATGATGGAGAAACCTGCATACAATGGTTTATTTAACTTGACTTTCGTCTTACTCATTCCAACGATAATCATATCTTTGTCGAAAACGGTGCAGCGCTGTGAGCCGCCGCTTGGAGGGGAGCTGCGAAACGATCGCAGCGCGCGGGGTGGCGAGTAGTGAGTTGAGCCAGCGTGTGTTGTGATAGCATTTTGTATGAGAAACAATAGACGGTATGTGGAATTACACTTGTTGTGTTGTTAACTGCAAAAATAACGGTAAAACTAGTGATTGTATATTTTACAAGTTTCCAACTGCATCACATAAAATAGTTCAAAGGCAAAAATGGATTGCTGCTGTGAAAAGAAAAAAGTAAGTAACATAACTTTACTTTCGATCTCTTAGTTTTCTATATTTTTAAAATCAAGCCAACTATATCAATAGGTGAACTGTTATGCTATCTGCATGAAACACTATATAAATACATAAGTATTATTGTTTTTTACTGTCCTGATGGTTCAAAGTGGAGTCCAAAAACTCATCATGTAATATGTAATGCTCATTTCATTGGCAAGAAAAAATCAGATGATCCTGCGAGTCCAAGCTACGCGCCAACTCTATTCCCTCCAGTTTATCATGCAAAGCAAGTAAATGAAAGAGCTGTTTTGAGCAGGTAAATGTATGAGAAGTAAAAAAATAATTATAAAATTTAATAATATATACATCAATATTTATATAGTAACCTATGTATCTATTAATTATAGGTACAATCGACTCATGAACCGAAGAAAGACTTTTCACAAGCGTAACATCGGAGTGAATTGTGATACTGGAAATCAAGTTAATAACGACCCCAACAATGTTGTCAATAATAGTGGACGTGAACCTATGGATATAAGCAGTGCCGAAGTAATTTTAAAAAGTGATCAAGTGTGTCAAGTAGATTTTGTAAGTTCTGCTGGTATCGAACAAACAAAAGCTTTCACTTGTAACAGATATATTTACATGACTAACTACTGCGATGCTGAAGTTCAAACTGAAATACCGGAAATTGCCACTCTCAAAACTATTGTGAATAGGAAAAAAATGAAAGATGAAGAGGTACAATGCGGCACATCGTTAACAGATAGAGTAGATAAGTCGGTTGGTTTTAACGAGGCTGTAGTTGAACAAAATAGGAAACAGCGTAGTTTCTGTGGTTTTCCATCTATTAAGACCGATGAAGATTTATTAGATATTGCTGGAGTGAACTTCCAGAACTTTAATTTTTTATTATCTAAAACTGAAAACCCATCGGAAAGATCTACAATAACAAGAGAACAGAGGCTTTTAATTTTTTTAGTGAAAATAAAAACTGGACTGACATTTTCAGCCATAGCAATTTTCTTTGGTTTATATCGGTCAACTATCTCCAAGATATTCTTTTCAACTTTACAATATTTGAATTCGTCAACTGCAAATTTAGTGTTTTGGCCAAGTAGAGCTGCCGTACAGAAAACTATGCCAGAATGTTTTAAACCTCAGTACTCTAATACTCGGGTTATCATAGACTGCACTGAATTCAAGATAGATGTTCCGTCAAGTGTTGACGACCGTATTTACTGTTACTTTCATTATAAGAAAGGTTTTACAGCAAAAGTACTGATTGGAATCACACCATCTGGGTTCATCTGTTTCAAATCGAAAGTTGCTGGCGGTAGAAAAGGTGATTCCCAATGAACTATTGAATCGAATTTGGTAGATTCATTGGAAGATGGTGATGTGGTTTTAGCAGATAAAGGTTTTCCTGAAATCAGATCTATCATTGATGCAAGTGGTAAACGAGTATTACTTATTATGCCACCATTTTTGGAAAAAAATATCAGAATTTTCGAAAGAAGGAACAGATCTGACTTACAACATCGCAAGAGTTCGAATTCATGTAGAAAGAATTATGCAACGACTTAAAACATATCAAATTTTGTATAAAATTCCAGAACATTTGTTCTTTTGCATCGGTAATATTATTCATGTTATCTACGGCTTAGTAAATTTACAGCCACCAATTTTTTCTAATAAAACAAAAACTATCAAGTAGAATAATAAAAACCTTTATTCGTAAAAGGTAGTGGTTTTCATTGTGTATTTATTAATATTATATTGCTACATACTACTGGAGTTTCAACTCGTTATTATTTTCAACTTTTCACTTCACTGTTACAATGGAAATATCACTTATTTGATAATATTTTGCTGATTTGGATATTTATCAGTATGGCTCTAATGTAAATTCACACGCCGGCTATTTAGCTTTTGAAACCGCTAAGTGGCGGCACGAGCGAGGCTCACAGCGCAGCTCTAGCACCGTATCTTCCATCCCATTTCGTGATCAGCCTGACATCTCTATACTTCCTAACATTTTCCATTGTTTTGCCAAAAACTGCGTCGTTCATCAGTTTGTAAAAATTTTTTTCGAATTCGTTGTGAGATTTTTTGCGCAAATCGGTATTCAAATCTATGTATTTTTTGAGCCACGGGGTTTGTCTAAATTTGAGAACTCTGTGAATTTTGAGTAATTTTAAGCCTAATTGTAAGCATTGTTTCAAAACGCTATAGTGAAAAACGTAGTTTTTCTTGGAAAGTAGCGTGGGCGTCAATTTCGGTTGCTTACTATTCGAGATCGGAGGTACATAGTGCTCCGGACACAGTGGTAAATCCTTATGAATTTCATGCAGTTCCTCAGGATATTCCAAATCCACCTCCAGTATGTAACCAAACTCCGCATCGTCCGAGATGGTAAGAACGTCGCATTGTCCGAAGTCTGATAACCATTCGAAGGAACTGTATGGCAGAGCAAAGCTCATAGCAGCACCGTACAAATTATTAACGTCAAAGTACATGAGATAAGATTCTTCGACCTCAGGATCGGATTCCTCTCCCATGTACCTGTTGTTAGCCTTTGCGTATCTGTTCGAGCACTGTGACACACCACCACGAATACCTTTTTCGATAAACATAACCATATCTATGTCGGTGAGAAGCTCGAGCTCGATGTCGGTACACTTTAACATCGCATCAAACGACAGACCGGGCGCGGTGTAATCAGAGATGAGTAGGGAGATCTCCAACGCTCGGCTTTTCGTGATACCAGCTAGGTTGGAGCGTCGACGTGACACCTAGGCGGCCACGCACCGAAGGTGGCCCATTTTCGACCTGACACCTAGGCGGCCATGCACCGAAGGTGGCCCACAATCGTGTATATATAGATATACTCGGTCGCCCGAGCAAGTGGTTGCCAATCGCATCCTTGTCCCCGCTCGCACAGATGTTTCCAGGAATGCAAGAATTGGGATTGTTTTTTTCAATTATGAATGTCAGCGAATAAAAGTATCTCCAAATGTGATAAATTATGGATTCAATTAGCGGACGCTGAACCAAAATAATTAACCATTCCCAGCCCGAATACTTTTTTTTTTTTTTTTTAACAAATATTATTTTTTTATTGATCTGAAAATATGTGACGCTTGGTGTTCTCGAATATTTGTACACGCAGTCTATGGAAAAAATATACGAAGCCAGCTCGATAACATTTATGCAAAATGTGCAATGGGCAAGTGGTTGGAGGAAATTTTTTTTTTCTCGAACTGAATCTTCCAGAGAACCATCAGCGAATTCCAAGCAAGCTCCATAAACATACCGAGCAAACGCGCGATCACGGACGTAGCTGTGGTGTGGCTGAGTGGATACCACATCAGGATGAATTTTCAATCACAGGTTTTTGTGCGAAGTTTTCCTATATTTAAGTTAATTACTGCTGCCTTTGCTATAATACTGCATTCAAGTCTTAAACAAAACACTAAAAAATAGGTTAACCACTTAATGTAAAACAAAATGTTAGATTGAGCTTAAAATTTAAGCCGGAGTTACATAAACTAAGATAATTACAAGTGCAACATTGTAAATATTGTACATTTATTGTTCATCTAAATAAATATGGTTTCCTCATCCTCAAAAAAAAAACATGAGGATGGAGTGATGCGGGACACGGGTTCGATCGCAGTTCACTCTTTTTTTTTTTTTTTTAAATCCAATCCCGGCTTTTTTTTTGTATTTTCGGAGAGAAAAAACAAATCAAAGAAAGAAAATTTCGAGAGCCGGTCGATTTTTTCCTTCTTTCCTTTTGCTTTTTTTTAACTGAACCCACCTTTTTTGTAGTGGGGGTAACCCGGAAGAGAACAAATAATTGAAACAATAAAATTCTGAGAGCGAATCGATTTGTTCCTCGTTTTTGGCGCCTCTTTTTTGATACGGAAAAGTTTTGACAGTAATGGAAAATAGAGATTACTAAACACAAATGTATTGTTTTTTAATAACACCGGCCCACAAAGAAAAAAAAGTCGTCTGTACTTTTGACCGGACCTACCTATCTTTATGTATTTTGACGCGCTGAATCCGAATCTGAAGTCAGTTTTGCCCGAGCACCCTCAAAATTTTGAGTAAATTGCAAAAAAACCATAAAAATCGCCAAAAATTAGCATTTTTGGTGAGAAAAAAATTTATGGAACTATAGACCAAATATGATTTTTATGCATTTTGGTCCGCTAAACCCAAATCTGAAGTTTATTTAACCATAAGCCTTTTAAAATTTAATTGGGCCGGTGTTATTAAAAAACAATACATTTGTTTTTAGTAATCTCTATTTTCCATTACTGTCAAAACTTTTCCTTATTAAAAAAAAAAACGCCCATCTTATATCAGTCTTGACGAGCATTTCTTAAGAATTTTGAGAGATGCGAGATCGGAACGACAAAATTATTTCAGTAGCAACAATGTATGGACCCCTCTCCTTTTCTGATATTGGCAGCCAGTTAAGAGGCTTCACAGTGTTCAGTTTAGTGCCAGCAGCTCTCGAGGTATCAAGATGGTAAGTGAATTACATAATTATTTTACAACGTGTCGTGCTTACAAATCATATTTTTAATTATAAAGTCAGTGTGAATTTTTTCAGAATTTTAAAAGAAGCGTTTTCGGAATTTGTTTTTCAATTTTTTTCTATTTCAGTGGTGGCTGAAGAAATCTGCAAAAAATTCCAACACTGTTTCAAGTCGACTGAAACCGTTGTTGCAACATCATACTAAAGAATTATCAAAATCGAAGAGGGTGAGGTACATGGGTTGTAAATTTGACGCGGAATGCCCCATATACAATGTATATCTATTAGGATGGTCGTTAAACGGATTTTTTACGTTAATGGCTTCGAATATAAAAAAACATATCTAATTTTTTCAGATTTTCATTTCGAGCTCTTAGTGGCCTTGTGTGATTTTCTTTTTAATTAGAAAAAAAGGTAATTTTATGATTTCCAGAATCTTGCCTATTGACAGTGGTCTCAAATAAGAAATATCCTCAGGATTAGGGAAAAAATAATTAAAGAAATCCCACCTGTGCGCAAAATTGTTAAGAATCGATTTGAATACCAAAAAATTAAGGAAATTTGAAAATCGAGGAAAGTGTTTTCCCCAAAAAAAAAAAAGAAAAAATTATCGAAAATGTGTACTATATTCTTGGGCACTAGAATGGAATTCCCCACACATCTTCTTCCTATACAATCAAAAATAAAAACGTCTGACAATTCAAGGAATATTAAATAAAGTATAAAATACGACTACAGGTCCTTCACTTTTTTTCTCTTCTTAATCTATAAAGTAAATAGACGATCGTCTAACCTGCCGGTTTTTCCATACATGTAAAAAGTCAGTACGGCAGACTGTGACGTCATCGCAGAAAGGCGTTTGAGTCTGGGGAGAATGTCAGTAAGTGTCGGTAACAGGAAACTGCGTGTAGAACCCGCCTTGCTATGCTACTATTGGTCGTTTGTTCCCCACCATAATTGGGTCATCCCTCTTGTGATGAATGTCGATTCTTATTACGTCACACGTTTTCGAAGATTGCCGATAGATGACACATGATTTCCTACCCGTGATTTCGTCGTTGACACCAAAGAGGGTTGGCACCAACTCGCACAGTTTTTCAGTTGCTTCACCTTAATGTCCAGGTTGCCTATCATTGCGGATTCCTATGACAGAGGCATGTACGGAAGATGTCTCCCGGTTCAAGTTACCGAGTGGAAGGCGACGACTTAACTGTAATTCAATTTTCACTTCCACCGGTTTCGTCATATAGGCAACAAAAGACTTGTCAGTACATCTAGATCTTCCAACGGGGCAATTCTTAACTGAAAACTGGAAGTGAATTTCAGATGCGAGAATAAAAACAAACCAGTATAACCGGTCTTATAATAACTTTGGCTTCTTACAAAAATTTATTTAAAATATTTTTCAAAATAACAAGTGTTTTGAATAAACCATTTGTTATTGTGTCTTAGCTGAACTTCCAGTTGAATTGTTTAACAGTTTTTTTTTTTTTTAATTATAATTCATCATCCTGAAGACATCTAGCGAAACAAAGGGGATTATTAACCAGTTCAACGAGATCGATGAAAAGCGAGTGACAATCTTTTCTTTCATTCCAAAATCTCATTTTCTCTTCAAACCCACCAATATTCAGTGATTTTAAGGAAACATGCACTGACGGTAATCGTGTTTTACAAAATTTTTGCCACGGAACGAGCACTAAGTCACCAAGTACAAGAGAAATAATTTCTTTCTTCAAACCGGTGTAATCAAGTGAATTAGCCTGGGTAGGAGACCTATAAGCGATCGTCTAGTCCGCTTCCTTTTATTTCAGCCGGCATTGGGCCTCACCAATGACGCGCCTTGTCTTTGGGCCTTTCCCTCTATCTGCCTGGCTCACTCAGGTGTTGCTCCCACCCAGCGAATTTCGGTCTCGGCCTGCAGTTCACATAATTTTTGAAGAGGTTTGCAAATTCAGTTGCTAACTCTTTGTGGTCAGAGTCGGACGGTGTCGAAGACAAGCAAAACGCGCGCTTCGTTTGATTGTGTTTTAGTGACGATCTTAAGTTTTAGTGAGTTATTTTCTTTTGTTCAACTTGACATTAGGAATAATTATTTGAATATGTCATTGTACACAGTTAATTTCAGTCACGTGCCACACGTGTTATATTTTTTTTCGTACCAAGCATTAATGCTTTATGTAAAAATAAATTTTGAACACACAGTGAAATTATTTTTACTCGTGATTATATTTTCGATGAACGTATATTTGTCCTCATAGTGTAAATTAATGGATGAATTCTACTTTTTACAATTCAAATAAGTAACGCCAATGCTACAGTGAATAGCGAGCTCATCGTACATGAAATCAACACTACCTGGTATTTGCGCATTGATTAAACGTAAGTGACAGTCGAAATAATAAATGCTATTTTCGTTTTTATACCTTAATGTTGCTACAATAAGTAATTTGCATCCTCCTTCATCTGGGATAAGTTTAATTGACTTCGATTCATATACGTTGATAACATTGTCATCAGGCAAATAATATGACTTCCAATAAGGACGCGTTGTTGTACAAACGTTTGTCATAGTAGCCCGAGTTTTTGATATTGATTTTGGTGATTAAGTAGTAAAATTTAGAACAAATATGGAGAATGGATAAATTTAATGTATAATTGGTAACGAAAGCCTTGGAATCCGTAGTTCGTAAAAAAACGAAAAACAAGAAAATCTAAAGAGAATACTCTTTGCTATACACACCTCAAAATAATTTAATAGGATACATACGGGGTGACTGTCACAGCAGCACTGCAACTGTTTCTACATTAACACTTTTTCATGTGCTGTCTCACAGAAAATTGACAAAGTTTTTTGTGATTCCTCTTTTTGAAAGGTTCAAAAAACATTTTCAATTTTCTATGGAGCAGCTATGTAGAAACAGTTTTAATGCTAGGATGGAATCCGCCCTATGTGTATCGTATTAAATTATTTTTAGGTGTTTACAGTAAATTAGCATATTTAGTTATTTTTTTAATTTGATAGAATTATTTTCCCGAGTATTGGAAGAAAGTCAATAATCTTTTAGCTAAGAATAGTTGGGGTGAATCGCAACTTAAAGATAAGAAAGTTAATTTCCCACAACTTTTGTTTTCACATGTTTCTTCCAAAGATCGATATTTTTCGGATCAAACCAGAAAAACGCAGCGAAGTAAAACTATTGCATTGTCTCGTTTATTTTTAACCTTAGGGCATGAATGAACATCAAGTAACTTGTAGGGAATTAAATTTTCGACAGTTTTGGTTGCTACATTTCGTTTTTTTTTTTCACTTTAGTTCATATTTAAGGTCGTACGTTAACGACAAACAAAAAGAGAACCGTCAACAATATTTTTATTAGAGTTACCCTTTTCCACATCACCACCGGGGTGAAGTTTCAGGCACGTTCTTTTTTTTTGACGTGGTATCCCCGTACCATTACCTGTTTGTTTTGTTTTCTGACGTTCTCTTTCTTATAAGATTTTGAAATGGAAATTCCGTTTTTTTCTTGCAAGTGTAAAGGATCGAAGCGATGTAATTGCATTTTTCTTTTATTCTCTTTTTTATAAGGTTTTAAAATTGGGTTCTAGATCTTCCTGCTGGAAGTATCCCGAATAGTTCTACAGTTCTATACAGGTTTGAGCAAAAGTTCCGTTGAATTTTCTCCAAGAAAAGCATTCTCGAAAAATGAGATGCCTACTTCGCGTAGCGTCTTACAGCATCTCAACGAAATTCGATCGCCGGACCTGCAAATTAGAGATATCAGAAGAATTCCATGGAATCAAACATGATTTACAAATATGATGAGTTGTTATTAAAAACGAAATTCCAATTATACGAGATGCTAATTTCTCGTGACGTGTCGGAGCATCTAGACTGATTACTACAATTTGACCATCATTCAGGTATATAGTTCTGCAGGTCAAACGGGTGAAAAAACATTACATAAGTTTTCACTCCGCTGACATCGCGCGATTTAATACTAGTTCTCCAACCGTTTCTGACAAGACCAAACTATGATGTCGAGTACCAGTAAATCTCGAAACTTTGATCCGTACGCCGCCAGCTCTTTCCAAGACAGCAACATCTGAAGTCTGCGAACCGAATATTGACGTTGACTGAATCTATTGAACAGCTGAAAGTGTCGCTGATCGGAACTATGATCGACTCGATAATATGATTGGGAATATGAAGATTGAGGTCGGAACAACTCAATACTTACTCCAAAACGTTAGTAACTCACGTCCTACAGCCAAACGTTCGAAGTCGGTGTGCGAAATAAATGTCTAAATATATTTCTGTCCAGGACTATGTTCGACTAGACTGCAACGAACAAGAAAGAGTTCGACGCAACTCGAAAATCTCCGTAAAACACCCGCACCTCGCGTCATAATGCCGACAATTCGAGATAGCTGTTGAAAAAAATCATTTGCGTTCGTTTTTGACCGAAACTGTGTATGATCGAACCGGGAGTATCGGGAGACTGGTCGGAGCGACTGGGAACTCGCTCCAAAACACCACCATTTTACATCCAGACGACAGCATGTTACGTGGTCAAGACGAAAGTTACGGGTTAGTGTTTGATATAATCATAGAAATATATATGTTTGATCAAAACATTATTCTATCAGACCAGAGCTGTCAAGCAAAACAAAATGAAAATACTCGAACTCATTGCGAAACACCGGCATTTATCTCTGATACGACAGCATGTAACGTTGAAAAAAAATATTTCCGATCAAAACATTGTTAGATCAGACCAGAGCTGTCGAAAAAAACGAAAAGACTCGAAACCCACATTAAAACACCAGTATTTCACCCTGAGACGACAGCATGTAACGTTAAAAAAAATATATATTTTTGATCAAAACATTGTTCGATCAGACCAAAGCTGTCGAGAGAAAAAAAGACTCGAAACTTACTCCCACTCGCCAGCATCTCACCCCGACACGATAGCACTCAACGTCTTGGCGCCGGAAATTGGGGTAAGTGTTTGATGTGTTTACGAAAATACATATTTCTGATCGGAAAATCATTCGATCGGGCCACAGCTTTCAAGAAAAATGAAAAAGAGATTTAAAACTCAGTGTGAAACACCAGCATCTCAGCCCGACACGAGAACACTCAATGTCTTGTCGCCGGAAATTGGAGTAAGTGTTTGTTTTTATCGGAAAATCATTTGATCAGACCAGAGCTTTCCAGGAACATGACAAAGAGACTCGAAAATCATTGTCAAACACCACCCTCTAATCGAACCCTTTGTCTATTTCAGCTAATAAAACTTTTTGCCCGTTTCAGCTAATCAAACCTTTTGTCTGTTACAGCCAATAAAACCTTTTAGCTGTTACAGCCAATCAAACCTTTTGTCTGTTTCAACTAATTAATTTGTTTCTTTTTTCGTTAATTACATTTTTTACTCATCCAAGCTAAGTATATTCTTGTCTGTATCACCATATGTCACTCATTATATTCTCATCTGTTCCAGATAACTGAGTTTTATTGGCTCTACCGAAAAATTAACGTTTCATTATTTAGGCTTAGGTCTTCCTTAGGTCTGGTTCAGGGTCAGTCATCTTGTTTTCACCGATACATAGATTGAGCGATGTAGGTCAGAATCATCATGATCACAAAATGTAGTATAATTTATTCAGCTGTAGTTTATTTTTCAATGGTTTCACACTCTTTTATTGCAATCGTTTTAGTGTCAGAGTTTTTTTTTTCTCGAGTCACTGAGTGGTCATGTTCGGTTTGTATTTCACTGTAAAATTATATAGCTCTATCGTATTTTGATGATTGTGCTCATTATACTTCGATTTGTTTCCATTTCTTCAAAGATTTCTGCATCGTCTTCCGATAGGTAAATGATAGCGTCTTACAGGGATTCGTGTTTGCGGTCTTTGTCCATGGCAGTTGTTGATTGTTTTGCGTATTCGCCAGGTTCTCTATTTTAGTGATTATCTCATACCTTATAAGAAGAAAGACCCATGCGCAAACATCCAAAGTCAAACGCCGTTCGCGTATAAGATGAAAACAATCATCCTTCATTCAAAATTAGAACTACCATCTTTCAGCCATAATCAAAACAGTCATCTTTCATTGATGACAAATAGTCAGCGGGTTATATAAACTGAAAAATTTCGAAGAAACCGCGAATATACGCGAGTACAAATTGATTGGGAAAAACAATTCACCATAATTCATATGTGATTAATAGCAATTTTTCGAAGAACATAAAATCGATCTTGTAAGTATTCTCCGTAGAGTAGGCCTACTGGGGTTACCACGTAAAAAACGCGTCGGATGGTCTACCGCTTGCGGTGATGTGGAAATGAGCATAAGTTAACTTTATTTTCACTGGTCACATACTAAGATATTACAGTTTTTCAAACGACAACTTTATTCTTGCGTAAATTTAACTCATTGTCAATAAAACTCATGCTTCGATAATGCGTAACCCATGTGGAATCGTAATACCTTCGGATTTCTCTATTTTAGTCTGGGTGAATTCCACGTAAATACATTTTTCTTTTTGATGAATTTCGTTTCTTAATTAAAGTCAACAAGGTGCACATACCTTTGGTAATTTAGAGTTTGGCAATTCCAAGATTTTTTTTCCCCATTTGACCTTTCGAATCTATATTGTAGAAAATTATTTCAAAACTTTTAAGACAAATTTGTATACCCGCTCGATTAATAGATTACTTAACCGAATCCAGTGTTGAATACTTTTTTCAAAAAATCATTACATTCGCATACACTCCCGTTCATAAGTATGGAAACACTCGCCCCAGATCCGAGCCACACAAGAAGTTGTATCGCTCTTTGAAGAATGAAGATATCTCAATTTCCCAAGCGGCGTTCTAAAATGGACATATTCAGCTTCATTTACCTTTTTTGGTAAAATTTGTTTTTTTAATTCTGAAAAAAATGTGATACATCCAAAATGATTGTATGCAACTTTTTACTCTCTTAGTAATTTTACGAAAACCCAGTAGTTTCAGAGTGAGACTACCCCTTATAAATATGGTCGTCTTTTGTAAAAAGTTGAATATCTTTGCGAACAAAAATCGTAAAAAATTTTCCAAAAAATGAGATTGAAGTTTGTACTCCCCGCTTCAAATGTATCTTTCAAAGTGCGTACCGGGCTCAAAAAAAATCGCAAAAATTTTTCCAAAAAAGGTTAATGAAGCTGAATATGTCCTTTTTAGAACGCCGCTTGGGAAATTGAGATATCTTTATTTTTCAAAGAGCGATACAACTTCTTGTGTGGCTCGGATCTGGGGCGAGTGTTTCCATACTTATGAACGGGAGTGTACATAAAAAGAAAGGCAACCAATATGATAACTTGCATTTCATAATATTGTTACAAACGGTGAAATCACCTGTCTTACCCCCTTTTAATGATCTAATAGTCATCATAGATAAAAGAAGCTTATAAACCTCTTATATCTTTAAAAAGAATAAGGTTGCTGCGTCAACCAACATTATAGTAAAAGACAGTCTTGTTTCAGACTTTAAACTAGAAACACGTTCTCTGCTATTAAAGCTTTTCCATAACATTTTATTTGCGCCTTTAATTGACTCACTAAATAAGCTCGCGAATCCATATTTATTTTGCAACGTCTTAAAACGTTACAATATTATTATTTGATTTTAGAGTCAATTAAAAATCGCATAAGAAATGTTTCGTCACATTAAACACATAAAATCATATCACTGTAGACAGAAAGGAAGGCCGGACTTTCAGAGGATAAATTCGTGAAACGCGAAACAAATGATGCATCAATAACTGAACGGTCTACGCATAAGTTGGCTGCCGCGCCATCAATTCCAAAGACCAGTACAGGCATTGTTGGATGGTGATCTTCACAGGATTAGTATCGCTTCGAATTTAACGGACCTACATATATTTCTTCAAAACGGACAATCAGGCCACCACCGGAAGCCGATACCGTTCCAATAACTCATCAACGATGCATATTTCTTGGATGATTACTAAGCAATTACATAAATTTCTAAAAAGTTTCTTGTAATTTTAACATATATAATGTAACTCAATAACGTTCTACCAATGTCTCCTCTTCACTTCGTGAAATTCTTCTTCTACCTAAGCTGCAAAACCTTTCATCTGTGTTTTTTTGACCGAGATATCGTAGATAATTGATGAGAAATTAATTATTAAAGATCCGAAAAATCCATTCTTAGGTGATATCAGTCGTTAGTTTCTGATATCCTATATATATATTGTATTATTATACAATCGGATCCTCTGGGTAATATCGTTATTAGGGGTTACCGGAAAAGTGCTGAAGTTCCGGATAAAATAGTATCGATTTGGTCGATAATACATATTTTGAAACTCAAAATTCCTAACAATAAACTGCCATATATCACTGCCATAAACGTATAACAAAGTGTACAGATATAAGTAATTATAATCTGGGCCTCTTGATAGTAAAGTTCTGAACAATCTTGTGTTAGGGGGTTAGCGAACAGAGTCGCAATCTAACCAGGTAATATGAGTAGAACTTGAAAAAAAGAACCTTGATCATCTTTAAATTTTTTTAAAACTACTTTTGTGATAATGATTGCCTGAGGTTCATCGGTGTTTCTTACAGCATGGACTCAAACGTTAGTAACAATCGAGTCTCAACTAATTTCCAAAAAATATTTACTAGTAGCATTTTTGCGTAGAAAGGTCTGGGTTTTTCGCTGCAATTAACTGTATTTGTAAAAAACCACGGAAATTTAACGTCAGCTTAGAAATTATTTATACACGTCAGCTGCATGTTCTTTCGGAATGAAGATATGGGTGTTGACTGAAGATACGTATTATTATTTTCGGTTCACGGTATGAGTTGAGTATTAAACATATGTACAGAAATCATATAAGGTACATACATATAGGAACAATTATATATCCCTACCATTTGATTTACTTCTTCGACTACATAATCCCATAAGGAAGGACGCAGAGGGTGCCGCTTGACGTTGAATTTATCTCGTCCATTTTCAATTACGAAAAGTCCCATAAGGCTATCAGTATTTATACATATAACTTGAGTCATGTATACACGAATCACATTATAGTTCGTGCACTCGTGACAGTTACAAGGAAAACTGTGCTGCAGTAGCATGCAATAATCATACCCAATCCTGCCATAAATTCGACCCACGCTACGGTAGCATCCGACCTACCCACCACAATTTTTTCCTTTCTATTTCATAGTCCCAACCAGTCTCCTGACCACGGTCTTACATACAGGTCTTGCGACTCTGAGTTTCGACGTGGGCCTCTTAACGTGTCAAGCCGCTAGCGTCGCTGCAATCGAGGGATGCCCGGTGCGACAAGGATGACGATAGTCGCGCTCGCGCGTCACATGGGCGTGGAATCCTAAGACCGTGGCTTATTCAAACATTGTAGGTTATGTTGATGCATCCCTCGATCGCAGCTCCATCTGGATTTTTCTTCAACAGAGGAGCCACTTTCTACCATTGGAATTCTATTGAGTCGCAAGACCTGTATGTAAGACCGTGCTCCTGACACACGGTGCTAAAGGTGGTTCGCAAAATGTCCCTCGATTCTGCCGCCAATTTCCACCACTAGTGGCGCTAGTAGTTACCTGACGAGCTTGCGCGCGGTTAGCGATGGCAGCGAGCGTGTCAGACGTCTACTACTAGCGCCAAGTAGAGGAACTAAAAAACGGGAACAAGACGCGTACAATTTTTTAGTATACGAGCAGTGATGAGTGTCCGGGGGCTGGTCCCAAGTAACCAGGCCTGCAGTCCATGACTGACCTCAGTATGAGAATATGATGAGAATCTTGCGATAAACTTAGAGTTACCAAATAACGCTTAGTTGGTACTCCAACCTAAGTTGTGTATCAAGTGCAAGTCCAGACTTTCCGGACTTTTAACAAACTTACCTGAAAGTTGCAAGATTCTCATGCACGATCTTGGTATTGCCACGATTATAATTCAACCTATTCAAAAGTATCATTAGCATGAATATTAGCCAACAGAAAACCTCGAAAGGAGGTTTTCTGAGAGACTATGACTGCGCCGCATTACAGGCAATCCCACTCACGCGGCGTAGTTCTGTCGGTAAGGACACCATAAATATAATCAACTCTTGTAACCGAAAATATTGTACTTACATTCCAACACCTATATACATGTATATAACCATGGATATAGTTTCTTTATATTATAATACCTAAATACTAATAACCAAATATTATTTATCTAAGAATAGAACGTTTTCGTCTCTTGAGCACCCGATGTAAGAATGTATGTAGCTGAATGTTTACATATTGGAATCTTACACTTCCGCTGGGAAGCCACGCAAGATGGCCAAAGCCGTGTAATAAATGATATGCGGATGTGAATATCATTAATTACGAGAAGTTCATTGTTGGGAGGTATAAATTCGAAAAACTGGTGATTTAGAAAAATTAACGACGGAGCCAGGAATCGAACCTGGCGTCTAGAGATGCTTGACCGGAGCCTTACTCCACTAGACCACCTTAATTTTTCGAAATCACCAGTTTTTCGACATTTATTAGACGACTTTAGCCGTCTTGCGTGGCTTCCCATCGGAAGCGTAAGATTCCAACATGTAAACATTCAGCTACATACATTCATACATCGGGTGTTCAAGAGACGAAAACGTTCTATTCACACATATCAAGCACAAGAAGACAAATTTGAACTCACTGGTGAAGAGAGAAATTAACGACAACAGAGTCAGGGCGGCTAGTGGTCTAGTGGAGTAAGGCTCCGGTCAAGCATCTCTAGACGCCAGGTTCGATTCCTGGCTCCGTCGTTAATTTTTAGAAATCACCAGTTTTTTATTATTTATCTATACAATATTAATACTTTAAAACGCCTGTAATAAGAAATATTGTTCCTCTGTACTCACGTAGTATTCACTCGCATTTTAAATCAGAATATTCTTATCCAAATAATAATATTCAAATATCTAATATTATATATATTAATAATATTAAACATTGTCCATTTGCATTATTATTCTCATCATACTACCCAAGTATCTGAAGAATATCGTCAGATCTATTTCAATATGATATAGATAACCTAAATAATATTAAACCGAGTAAAATGTATTCATTTTAATATATTTGTAATCTCTTTGCGACGGAAAATCTAGTTCAAGCCATGCTATACCACGGTCAGTACAACCGTTGACTGAAGGTACAACGTTCTGTCGCGAAGGCTACATTCTCAGGAATGGTGGACAGCAACAGTCAACGTTTCGAAGCCTCAATGGATATATTTGATCGTATATGAAAATTCTTATAAGTCGATGTTATTTTATTATCAAATATTAAAATATTTAGAATTAATGTCTAGGGTGCAGCAAATCCATTAAGACATTACATGTAGAATAATTGTACTCAACAAGCTGTGCAAAGCTGTGCAGCCTTTCGTACAATTATCCAAATGATCTAAGTACCATATTATACACTTACATATATATCAAATAATTTGATTATAAGAATATTTCATTTATTGGAATAATTCTGAAATATATCTCGAGTCACAAGCGAATATCAAATATTATAAAACCTTGCAAGGCAGCTCTATAAGCAAGCTAGAAGCTAGGCGAGGTATGCGAAGCAGACCTTATTAGGTCACGACGGAGGTACGAAATTAGGTCAACCTGGTGTGAACCAATCATAATTAATCTACCTCCAAAAGATTGCTGGTGACTCGATGTAATAAATCTATCAACCGAAATTGTACAGCTGTTAGGAGCATAGGATGAGATTAAACTCGAAGCGCCAGTTCAATATTAAAATCCGATTAGTAAGGGATCACTAAGGACAAACGTAGGGCCAGTGTAATACAGAAATTCAGTAATAAGAGGTTGCTCTGTCTGAAAGTAGATGCGTTTATATTCCATCCTAGGCACACTCCTCAAAGTACAATTTTATTGTTTGACTTTGAATACTATTATATTTCAACTTGTAATACTACTTACATTAATATTATTTTAATCATGGATAAACTACGAGCAGCGAAGTTGAAGTTCAATCATTAAAAAACAACCTCTTATAATTTCAAAACCTTATACCCGTATTCATAGTCCTTCCTCGAGGGACAAGGATTCCTTGTTCCTCATTTCACGTTTCATAGACCTTCCTCGACAGAATAAGGAGCCTTATTGGCCTCCTTCTTTCAAGGCAGGTCTCGAGCTTCCTTGAGGAAACCTTTGTAACATCCGACCGGAACGTCCGTATGTTTTATCGACTATTATTACTGCATGTTACTTTTATCAACTAACCAAACTCGAAGTACGAGAATCTTGTAACCATAAGAAATTAAAACAACTGTCTAACTATTTGGAATATCCCTAGATGGAAATAACTATGAAATTCACTAGCCAAGGCTTAAAAACCATGTTACGAGATCTTCGTACTACAGAGAACTATAATATTATTATACGTTATTATATATCACTATCATATTAACACCATAATTAACTAACACGATTATACCCAATTATTATATAGCACTCGACAATGCCATTTGTGCATTGTGAGCTGAGAGCTGTACTATAAGCAACATACGCTTTACTATATAGCCTGGAGTATAAAAGACCGTAAAACCATAGATAAATGCATAACCAACGTAATGTAAAGATAGCACTGCTGCAATACCCATAAAACCAGAGACTGCAAAACCATCAAAACCGTGAATACTAATTACCCAGCATGAACTATACCTTCTTCCGTAACGCCGTAATGTAGGCAACACGCGCAACGTTTTGAAGGCAATGCAGATCTCCAATGTGGAGCCACACAGAGCTTTACCTAGAGAATACATTAGGAAACTTACCGACGAAACGAAAACGTTCTAGAAGCTTCCAAGCCGATTTATATCAATATAAGAATTAACAATTACAGAAGAGAATTATATACAAAAAGCACACATGTAAACCTGCTCTAAAGCTATGAATTATCAAATTACTAAATACTCTAAATCTGTTAAGATAGTTATAACACAAACAACTAAGGATATTCGCAGCAGCGCGATTCTAATAATGTTAAGCAAATAACAAACTATGTTCATAAACAATTGCTATTGTACTCCAGGTTAACAACGACAGTAGTCGACTATAATACATATGTAATTCTATATAGATACAGCTATAAAACTAACAAACGACGGGTAACCAATATGAAATATGGGCTTTGTAACGAGCAAGATAGCAAAAACATTAAGAGGTAGACAGGAAGAAGTTAAGTGGCTGAGGGGGGCCAGAAAGGGGGCTGGCGCCTCAACGAAAAGCTCACGCAGTTCGGAGAACTACGGAACAAAGTCCACGCACCTACACCACCGCACCAAGCAGCGTTATACCATACAAGACTCCATAATATATTATACCATACGTAAAAACCTACAATATAGTAATAGCTAATGGACTAAGATAACAGGCGTGCATGCGCGAGGATGTCGTGCCCTAATTAGTTCCTAGAAAAAGGAGGGAAGTGCGCAAAGGTGACCAAAAACTAAAGAGGGGGATCGTTCTGCGCAACGATCGACCCCTATAAAAACGGCGACCGATCACTCGATCGTCCTCTTGGTTTCTACCTCCAGATTCGTGATCTTGTTCCGGTGCAGTCTCGCGGTAAAATCCTTTAGCCTTTTGCATTAAAACTTTCATACAACGTTACTCTGCCCAAAAGTTCAGCGAGCTTCAACTCCATTTTGTCACACTAAGTTTAAGATCTTACACTGTGTTACTCCGTTTTGTGAACTTTTAAATATCGAACTTATAAAATAAACCAAGTTAGTCAAAATATCCAAATATTCGAGTCAGTTATTCCGCTAAAAAACCCTCTCACCAATCTACGCTGCAAGTCATCACACTCAGAATATTCTCAAAAAGGTAAGCCAAATTAAATCTTTTATCCAACAATTTCTCCCCCTTCGGTTCGTTCGATTAGAGCGACAGAATGCCCGTTGTCCGATGTATTTCAATACTTAATCGGTAATTGGTGACCCAAACTACTGATGTGAGTCTAGCTGTAGCTGCGTGTGAATGTTTCCGGTGTCTAACATCTGAAGATTTCCACTAGGTACCGTTCCGACGTCACATCTTCGGCACTGCGATTGGCTGTTTCGTTTCATGTAGTCAACGCTTGCGCTTGCGCTTGGCGTCTATGCACTTATGACCCGTATGACGCGTCACAGCCAGTCTACAGGTTAATTTTTTTGAGGTTATACACTCTCATCACCGACGCAACTTGACAATGAGAGCCAAGCGGCTTAAGTTAGATGAAACGTAGATCTAATGGAAAAGATTAACACAAATAAAATTAAACTGTTAAATAAAGTTTAAAATGCTCAAAAAGAAAGGAACACAGAGTACATTGGCGCTCTCCCTACGGGTCTTGAGCCACGGAGGATGGAGAAGAGGAAGGGTTTGATCATCCTTCATGGGTTTGATCAAAGAGGGGTTTGATTGTCGGGCGGTGATTGGTGGGTAATGATGGCGTTATGATTGATAAATAGGAGGGACGCATTCGTTTACACTGCGTTTCTCATCTGCGAGTAACGTGACATAAATTACCGATCGGATATCTGCGTGAACAGTTGCTCAAATCGCGTCTCTTCACTACCCATTAGTTTAATTCTGTGAGATATGTGGTAAAGTAATGAATTTTCAATTTCTTAAATTGGCATGACCCATCGGAGCCTTCAGTAATCTCTCCGGCCTCACGCAACTTACTGTTATGTTTGTTCACGTTCGTTTACGCAATACTGCGAGCAGAGTATCCAAAGCAGGGACCTCCGAGGTAGCTTGCGTGAATAGGGTACATCCTTGCTTAAACGAACGGCCGATTGCGCTGCTATCGCTTTCACACGCGGAGTGAACGAATAACATCTGCCGCAGTCACTCAGTAAACGAATGCACCCTATTTTGCACGATTCGTCGTTATGAATTCCATAGTTCGCGTTGGCGGAGCTTTAAAGCAAAGTTTTCGATGTAATCAATATCTACAAATGCAACGCGTAAGTCATTGAAAATTACGGGCCAGAGACGTACACACGTATAGTTTGAGAAACCGTAAGATACCGAAAACCCTAATATAACCTTCAAGTAAAGCCTGTCGTCTGCTACAGATATTTTGCGAATATGCGCCGAACGTGAAATCGTTTATCAAATGGCATTGCGAATGGGGAAATACTCACATGTATTTAAGGATTGAACGCTCAAATACTTTATCTGCCTCTTCTTACTAATTCTCATCCACCTATCTTTTGTATCGTTTTATTATGTGTACAAACAAGCGCTGACGATACTCTGTTTTTAGGTCACCTTCTCGTCCTCTATAAAAGAAAAGGAACAGCCTAAAATACCAAAGAATGCGTTGCAAAGTTTATTCTCTGCCAATGAGCAGGCAGAAAATGGTAAAATATATGATAAAAAGCCTTTCAAAATGCGAATTGAAGCTGGAAAACATTATCACTGGTGCTTATGCGGCAGGAGTAAATCGCAACCATTGTGTGACGGCACACACAGAGATGTTTTTATAAAAGTTAAGCAGAGACCAATTAGATTCATGGTTGACGAAACAAAAGATTATTGGTTATGCAATTGCAAACAAACATCGAATAGACCTTTTTGCGATGGATCGCACAAGAGACAAGAAATTCAAGATGCAGTTAGGTCTTAGTAGATACCTGCAAACTGTTTCTTGCTTACTTTATCGGTCGTACATGAATTACAAATAATCGTTACACTGTAGTTGAATATCTTGCAGTTAAGGGTAAATGCGAATGAGTAATATGCCTTACTATGAAATACATTCTGATCCTGTATCCCGGCTAGCAATAAACCATCCTATAAGTATTCAAAATGGTATTTGATTTTCTATTCACTATTTTTAATTTATTGCTACAGTTTCCTGCGATTCACATTAATAAAGATGATTGATTCAAAAATTAAGATTTTGCAACAAATTAATAATTCTATTATTTTTTTTTTTATCATTTATTTTATTTATGAACTTAGATTTTTAATATAATTAATTTGCAATTCTGAATATGGTGCGAATTAAAAATGCTGAATATTATATTTGTTTATACTAGTTGCATGTAAGATTAATATATGCAGCCATGTGCAAATCAAAGTCTCCTGATGTTTCATGCTTATCAGAAATAATCATCAAGATATATCACACATTCAGGGCATGTATAATTATAGGCTCACTCGATTGAGAAGTTGAGGATCAACAACAACTAGGTACAATTAGTGAATGAGCATTATAATCAATCTTGAATCTTAACAAAGTATTTTCTGCAAAGTTACATAGTTTCACATTTTTACACAGCTTCAATGGCGAAATATTCACATAGCAAGTACCAGTAAATTGTAAAAATAATTAGTAGTCCGGGTGATATTGATTATGAAATAAATCACAATTTAGTTCCAACATTTTCTCTTGTTTCTCGCGCAAGTGATTCGGCTGCAATTTTTTAAACAGAGACACTAATTGAAATCAAGTTATGTCGGAATTAATGAAGAGTGTGTCAGAATACCGTATTATTTACGCACGCGGCAAATAGGTATTTTCGTACCTAGGGCACAAAGTTCTACACCCTAGTGCGATCTGTCACACGTCGGTGTAAAGTATTACGCCCGTGGTGCAAACAATATTTTTTGCCCTACGTAGGCGTAAACCGGATTTATCGGGCGTAAAATCTCACTTTACGCCAACTAGGACGAAAAGTGTTTTTCAACTCACGGTTAATTGTGCGAGCAATTGAACTGAGGCTAGATGTATGTTAGTAATAAAATAATGAGTCATGATATAATGCTACCTTGTAACAAATTGCAAGACTACATATTCATGACGCATTGGAAAAATGTTTATCTATGAAAGGAGTATCTGGGTAATGGAATTCATTCACAGGTAATCATGTCTCCTGCAATTGCATCTTTAGATGGTTTTGAATTATTGCATTACGATACTTATTACACATACATGCCAAGTAATTTATTACTTTTACATAGCGTTTCTGGAAAGCGATAAACTATGACGCACTCCCTCTGTTCCTCACTCCATCTCCCTCTCTCCCTTTCTCTCTCTCTCTCTCTCTCTACAACAAATATGTATATATATGTATCTCTATAATGACAAGAGTTAAAAGAAACTTCACAGATTAATAAACTTTATGTATTATGAGATACGTAGTGTGTTATAATATTTGTGTTATTTTACAAATCACAAAAAAATGTTACATTGCTGACTGGATTAATTTATGGCAGTGAAGCTTGAAAAAACATTCAGACATACTTTGTATAAGCACAATGGGTATATCAAAAGTAATGTCGCAGTATTGATCTACCTGTACTCTACAATTAGTAACAACACTTTCCCATAGAAAAAGGTTACATCAATGTTGCCTAACGTAGATAGGTCAGTTGCTGAGTGCAAGTTTAAAGCTGGTTAAAGCATAGAAGTGAAGGTTTTTGGAAATTACTTGCTTCTTTGAATTGCAATAAGGATATTAGATTAGAATGATTCAATTCACCTCAAATTACAAACTGACTGCTCTGCATAGGAAAAAGCTTAAAAACATTATTCAAACAGTCATGAATGTTTTTTTGTTTTTCATTTGGGCTCTATTGTTACATAAACGAACCATCCTACAGATTATTGAAAAAGCTGGATAAATTCTTAGATCACACATCAATTAATTTGTCTGTTGTGTAATAAAGTATGTTTTAAAAGTTTCGATATGAAATAAACTCAGCACAGATCTCAGAAAAAGAAGAGTATTGCAAACTAAATTGGTCTCTCAAATCATAAGCAATATTGAAATTTAGCCAGGATTCTTTGAATATACTTGACGATCTTTTATTTGCATCAATATATTTAAAATAAGAAGCCATGTAGCTAGAGAAGACTATAGAGAAAATATTCCACATGGCCTAAAGAATTAACTGATGAAAACTTTCAACACAAACTCTATATTACGTCAAAGCTCGCAAGTATTATAACATTCACACGCACATATTTGTATACATACATAAATATATATATATATATAGTTTAATAATTTTTTTTTCAACAACTTTGTCGAAACTCATATCAGTATTGTAGTATAGAAATCGTGAAATTAGTTGAAACAAATTATTTTTATATTTAATAGTAAACGTACATCGTGCTTCCGCGCATGCTCAACAAAATCAAAGTGAATTTTTGTCAAGCAAAAAATGTGCTCAAATAACATTATTATATATTTTGGTCTATCAACATTTGCGCTTTCTTACACCACCTCATGGACAGTATCATTAAAGTATGATAGACCATGTTTCGTGGTCAGGTACGGGAAAGAAGAAACTTTGATCATGCAGTAAAATCGAATCATTTACGAGTTTGCATGATGCAATGTTTGGACAATGAATAATAAGATTGAAAGGATCCGATGAAAGAAAGTTTGGGATATTATAATAACGTATAAAACAATTTATCTACAATGTTGTACATCACCTATTCAAAAACGTGTATACATATCATTTGATGGCTCAATTCAGATTTGAAATGGCTGAATTTACGTTCTGCAGCTGTATAAATAACAATGAGAGAACTGTAACGATTTGAATTGAACACAAACTGAAATAGAACGGCGGTGCGACAGACAAATATGACGTGACTTACTCACGAGGCTCTTTTTGTATTCGAAAAAGTATTGATTATGTAAAGAGTGAAAAAAAGTAGCTGGATATTGTAAAGATTTAACATTGGCTACTGTAAATTTTTACTTCAACTACGAGGCTTCGAACATTATGAAATCACTGTATCACATATAAACAACCCCATCACAAAGAATTGAATTTGCAAAACAAAGTGATTGACAATACAATTAAATGAATTGTAAAGTTTAATTCAACTTTTTTACACGTGTATAATTACTTCAAATTTCTGTTTTAATCAATCAATGTTAAAATCTCTCGAACAAAGGAAATAAAAAATAATCACTTCCGAATGTTGTTTTTTCTCAAATTATATGTATCCTGAATTTGATCAAGTATCTGAGCTTATTCTATCGCTTTACTCATGAATTCGATGAATCGTTTCCCGTACTGTTCCGGATCGCAAGTTGATATACCGTCGACATTTGCACCGTACTTCACGGTTTTAGCTGCCTTTGCGGCTTGTTTACGCACGCCATAATGTGTGAGTACATCTATGATGGCCAAAAAATAAATTTCCTTCGACGGGGCACCTGAAAAGAATGTAACAAAGTGAACGCTTCTCATCCAACATCTGTCCTTCTCTTTCTTTTTCGTATTTCACTATACATATTGTGAACAACAGGATTCTGTATCATTTTTTTAATACAACCCTTTCCCCAATTTATGTCCCAATAGCCTATTAATAATATTTGCTGAAATGTTAGTCGGATCAGTTATTATTAGAAATCTCACCATCTGAACTTGGGATTGCGTATATATCTAACTCAGGTATGATAGCGCCTTCATACTGTAGACTGGAATCTCGCATTAAAGCGGTATGCGGGGATTCTGGGGGAGTTGACATCCCTGCAACCGCAAAGGCGCCCAACTGCCGGCTACCAAAAAAAAAAAAAAAAACGCATTACAATATTGTCGTGAAACAAGATTCTTAACTGTATATGTATGAAATCAAAGACTAGATTCTATGGTGAATATGCGTTTGAGAATAGGTGCCAATTCGAAAATAAATTGCATGAAATTCATAGGCATTATATCACTCTTTCAACGATCATTTATGAAAGAATAAAGTCCGAAGATAACTTTAACTATTACCATTCTCCCATAGGGCCACGAGTATCTTGGCCGCTACCGGATTCACTATCGTCTTCTTCTTCGCGATTGTCTTCATCAGCTTCTCTCTCGGCACGTTCTCTGTTTTCTTGTTCTGCTCGTGCACAGTCGTGAACACCAAGCAACAGCGAGTAATCCATCAGATTTAAGTGTGTCAAAAACTGTATGCAAATGGAATAACGTTTATGGAACGCTTTGGACTTTTATTATTGAAAGATACTGTAAGCAAATTTAATCATTAATTATCAACATCGAACTACTAACGCCGACATCAGCTGTTAACGTATCTATGAGCTTTCTCTTTGCCTCTTCCCCTATGTAAATTTTCATTCCTTCTTTGACAAAATCGTTGTCTTTGTATGTCGGTAAATCTTTTTCCTTTTCTTTATCAGAGGCTTCTCTGTCCACTGTCGATCCTTTCAAATCAAATTTCCGGTGCGTGGGAAGATGATTTGAGAAAGCATTTCTAATGGCAACAAAGTAATGCTCATCTCCGTCAACCGTTAAGCGATACATGCCCACATACTGTGGCAGCAACGTTTTTCCATGCCTTTCAACGATATACTGGAAAATTATAATTAAGTTAACAGGCATTTTCAATTCTGTTGTCAAATGGTGAAAGAGTTGGAAATTGACTCACCGGATGGTATTGCTTCAAAAATAAATGCATTCTTTCTACCTCTTCACTCGTCAAAGTCTTGATGATGAATAACTTGTCGTACGATTGGTAAAACTTGGCGCCACTCTTACCTGATAAGTCATAGATAACTGGTTGAGATCTAAAAAGCAAGATAAATTTTACGCAGTTGTTTCATGCTTTCAACATCATCTTTAATATAAACAGGTTCAAAGTGCATCAAGCCAAATTAACATAATATAATTATGACAATGGTCTGAGGGGATCAATGGTATATACTTGGTTGAATAAAATTCAACTTCAATGCATGCACAACTGACATAATTTAGCTATTATTTATTTTACTACTATAATGTTATTGCCATCATTCCTTGGTTAATTAATAAAGGATTACCTCTGTAATAAAAAAAAAAAAAAAAAATATTACCGTTGCCAAAATTACCAAAGATTACAAAACAACTGTATAGAGAGTACAAGAAAGATGAAAAGTTTTGTAGATTCTCAAATAATTCAGTAAACATCAAGGAAAGATGAAGTCAATTACAAGAGTATCAGCATCTGAAAGTAGCAATTGATTCTGAATTCTGCCTACTATCCAAGACATCTGTTCAAAACTGGAATATTCAAATGCTGTATAAAAAGTGATTAGCTGCCGAAATAGATTATTGTAACTTATGGGGTTACATCCGGTCCCAACTTTTCAATAATCGTTTTTTTGTACATGTTACTATAGCTACATCTTTTAAGCATATTTGAGTCCAAAACCAATGTCGAATTTCCGAAAACTGAGAAAGTTATGAGCACTTAAGTGAAACAATGCACAATCGCTCTCTATAGAGGACGCCGTTGTGCGTCTGAATACAACCAAGTCAAGGCTAGAAAGATTAGCCTGTCAGAAAGCTGCACTTGCGGCGGATGGCCTCCTATATGCCCCAGAAATCGTGTATTATGGGTCAGACTAATTCATTTCATCTCATACAAAATCAGCATCAAAACCGCAGTCAAACGCCTTTATCTCGAAATTAAATTTTCCGCCATGGTGGAGCTTCTAACTCAAACATCATTCAATGGATTAACATCAATTTTTGCATACATATTCTTTTTACGATTTTGCATGCACTCATGATTGGATTTTTTGATATTTTTATCGTTTTATAATGACACCTAAAATACAAATCCATTTTCATATTCCCGATCGTAAATGTGTAACCATTTTTATTTATATTAAAACACATTTGAAATTTTTTATTTCAGGTATGGCCCTTCGTAGTTACAACCTCCACCACTTATTGTTAGTCCTGCGAGAACTACAGAAGTTGGGCACAATTTTTGTAGCTCTTGAACGCCTTTGTTTCTCGATGAAAAAAATTACCTATAGGTGCTGACTAATGATACTTAATCACCATCCAAAGATTAAATAAATCTACTCCCTACTTGGCTCGTGAAAAAATCTCAAAGATGTATCTGCTTTGCGAGCGTATGACCGAATGTAACCCCTTGTAGACTAATTTCCTTTATCCGAAGCTGAAAGGAATTAGAAGGATGAGTAAACACTGTAATTCTTGCATGCCAACGATCACAGTTGTAAGTGCTGTGTCAAATATTATAGCAGAATAACACTGATCAAAATTATCAACAATTTGTTTATGAAAGTATTGAATGAATAAATAAATCAATGGAAAATTATGAATGGTACCAATATTGTTAGTTGTACAGCCATTACAAATAATATTTGTAGATATCTATGTACTCTACTTTTGTTAGTAACTCGATGTGAAACGACGACATTTTCGTTGCACGAACACGACCAAATAACTTGATGATTTGAGGTCATGTGTGATTCATTACTATTTCAATAATTTATTTTATAATTTCATAATTACAACCAATTTATAAATGTGAATTACATCTGTCAAGTAAGTATACGCGTACAGACACCTTTTAAATTCTCATCTCTGCTGATTAGACTTCCAACTATGCCAGGCTTTGCGACAATCGGTTAGTTCTCTTACAAAAATGATGAGTTGTGTTAGTTGGTGCTGGACTTGGGCGTGCGTGGCAAAAGGTAAGAAAGGAAATTGAAAAGGATAACGAAATAATGAAAAAATAATCAAACTAAGAAGTTGTCTCTTCACGTTAGCCACAAACGACACGCACAGAAAAACTCATGTAAAAACCTAGCTGACCTCAAACGTTTTGGTTTAAGACTGTAGGCACGCTGCGGCTTAGAAAGAACTGGAATATGTGAAACTGCAGAAGGAGGAGGGGATAAAATAATCGAGGGAACTGTCGCCGATCGCTGCACCAATTGCCGAGTCCTTCCAACGGCAGTTGCCGAGTCTGGCCGCCGTTTAGCTCGCGAAGGATTAAACGTCCGACATCTATTAGCAAAAGTCATTTAAACTCAACAATCATAAGTTTTTGTTTGCCAGAATATTTACTGGGCCCTCATAATAGACTCTAATATGTCAAATTAAAGAACGGTGTGGCTAAGGACATCGGTAGACATTGAAATATAACAAAGATATATACAATCTCATGCTCCAAGCTGTAACAGGTAGCTCATCTTTCGTTACAAAGCATAAATCTATAGATCTGTACAATTGCTATCACTTGCTCATGCATCCAAGCCCCTGGATATAAGATTGTATAGAAAAGAAATGTACATGTATATATGTATACATATATTCATTTGCCTTCCCAATATAAGTTTTCATGTTATCCCAAGACATCTCACCTTGTCATAGATTCCTTGTAGTCCAAGTCGTCTATTCCAAACCTTTCTCGCAGATTTCTAAAGACCAGCGGACAGTATTCTTTGATTTTAAAGTGAGACGGCATGTTTTCTCTGGAATAATAATCAATGCAATAATTATCTGAGTATATCAAAGTAAAATTCTTCAGCATTTGCCTTTGATGCGGTCATTAATTGCCGCTTAATTTTTCAAGGTATTTGATTATTTCCAATCTTGGTAGGCCAACTGCTTGCACGACCTCCACAATTAACAACGTTAAAGTACCTACCCTTCTTAAAAATCACAGGCGGCGACTGAGATTTAAATTGAAAATAACTCAAGTACAGACCTTAAACATGCGGCCTTCGGATAAATTGGCACGACGAGCATTACATTGGTATAATTGTTCTCAAAATGTGAGATGGAAGTTTAAAACTGTGCCCATGAACAAAGAGATACAAAGTATGTACCAAATAGAAAACCTAGAAACAGGTCTCTTATCTCATGATTTATACACAGGACACTAGAACTTACTTATTGAAAAGATGATTGTCAACTTTCAATTTGCTGTAGGCCCTAAAATCATCGGGAAGCAGCATAACTGGTATGTTGATATGGCTCAACTCATTTATCTGTTGGATAAGAAAATAAATAAATATTAACATACCACCTTTTTGATTATCTACTAAAAAAAATCAAAGTAATACATTAAAATGTCGTTAGTGAACAGGCTATTCTCTGACGTCGAGAATTTCATTTTCATATTCTAACAGGATTGCTCAGTTCATGAAATCTGATTTCTGAATATTGCCACAGCAGCTATTCCTTTTCGTTTTAGCCATTTAAAGCTGATCATACGCATGAGATAAGCAGCGCCAAGTTAAAATTCAATAAAGAAGCGTTTGCTATCTCCTAGGTAGATTGTGATGATGACATCCCTTTATCTAGCAGATAAGAAAAAATGCAATATCTATCAACCAATGAATCTGTTGGATAGCAGGACTGATATTTTTGACATACTACTTTAGACAATGCAAAGCTATGTTAAATAGGAATGCATGTCGCATGACATTATGTAGCGAACTTTAAAATTTTTTATTCGCTCAGTTTCATTAGAGTATATGACTACTTGTTGTTTTATCGATTTACAAGTAAAAACACTTTTTTTTATAATTATATAAAGCCATTGAAAATTGCAGACAGGTATTATATCACGTGTACAGCTGTCGGGCAACAAATCTTTATATTTCATACGCGGCACAGTTGCATAATGCATCCGTCTCTGTTGTGCGTACATTAAAGATATGATGATAAGCAATATGTATATACTTGTATGTGGAAAGAAGTACTGTCATTTATGAAGTAGTCGTCAAACGATGCATATCATTTAAATAATTAACCAGAGGCTTAGCCTAGCCAGGGGTATGAGTTTGCGGTATCATTCATTCGTGCAACTCAAATACAGTACATGGCATTAATAAGAATTTGCAGAGACGAGAAAAGAACGGGAAAGGCATTAACGTATAAAGTATAGATAAGAAATTCATTGCCCTGGGCCAATTTTGTGTATGATAAAATAATAAAATGATTGGTCGACACGCGTCGGGTTTGGCTATGCACGGCAACTTTTTTGTCAACAGCTTCACGCGGTATCGAGCTTATAAAGATTCATGGGAAAGTAAAATAGGTATGTGCTACCTATCATCTGAACTACGTGTTGTGGAGAATGAAGAAGTAATCGTGATACATTACCGTGTGATTGACACCCCACATAAACACGCTAAGCAGCGGTTCATTCGCCCAAAATAATTTCACCTTTTGATGCTTAACACGAAAGTGTTTCTTTTTGAGCTTGCTTAGCCCGCTAGAAACTTGCGGTACACTCGACATTTTTCTTTTTTTTTGCTCGTCAATTTTGTTTTGTCTCCCAATGTGTTACGAGTCTTGTCCAGGCGTCAGTCGTCAGTCAATAAACTTTTTCAACGGTGAATACAGATTTATTAGTCATTGAACGCTAACATATTAACTCGAAGCTTCCTTTCGAGACGACGCAAATAAAACTCTGAATCAGACTATGTACTGCGAATTGACAGAACGCAATTAATCTCAATAAACCTCGCTGCAGAAGAGTTCGTGTGCGACTGAGCTCTGTAAAAATGGCAGAAATCGGCCTTGCCCATGTTCCCCCTATCGGATAGTTTGAGAAATTAAAAATCGAGATGCAGCTCAAATGCTCTCATTGGCTGCTTGGTAAGTAGCGACGGTGACAGGGGGGCGGCGGCTACTTGGGGGGGGGGACTTCTGCTGTAGGCAGTAAAACCAACTGCTGTAGAAAGTAGGTTCATTTCTACTTCAAACAGCAATTCTCGTATATGACAAAGTACTGAAGAAAACACCGAATCATTGACCAATCTGAGCATTTTTGCTACTGCTACATCCAGCTGTTTGCTGCATGTAAAAAAGCAGCCTTATACACAACAGTACTGTAGTGGTGGATTTTCGTTCGAAAGAGATAGCTCGGAGGTGAAGGGCTGTATCTTTCTACTAGTTATGCGTATGCGTGGGACAGTTTAAGCAAAAATGTGATGTCACTGATTTACAAAATAAAACGCCTGCGATAAGGGTGTATAAGCTTTTTGAAAGATTGTGCCGGTGCGAAAGAGACAGCACTTCACCTCCGAGCTATCTCTCTCGGCTGAAATCCAACCCGTAGAGCCATGTAGTGATGTTGTTTAGTCCAGTGGTATCATGGTATGAAACAGTGGAATCGTCGGCATCTATAGGGCCAACGAACTGAAGATATACCTATAATTCAGTCAAGGTCTTTAGTCAACGCTATCGGCTATGCCGTGTCATCACGAACTTTATGAAAAATAATGACATTCACTGACGGTGCAAGGTCACACGTTCCAACATACGACTTTATACCTTTACGTCCAAAATTATTTTTTTATAACATAAATAATGTTTAAATTCCTCCGGAAGTCGGCGAATCTTTACGTTTCAAATGTTTTAGAAGCATTTGCGGGGAAAAAATGACGGATGTAACCTCATACCGTTAAGTTGGATATAATTTTTTGGAAAAATATAAAATTTTATAAATTCTTCCCGAAATCGATAAATCATTATGTTTCGGAAGGTTTTCGTCGTTGACGAAAAATAGACTAAAATAGGATGCAACCTTATACCATTTACAAATGTGATAAACGCAAATATTGACGGTGCCGAAGGAGCGTATCCACCAAACATAAGGCCTTTTACCTACATTGATTTTTTCGGCCTATTCTAGTGTAAATAGGCGTTCTGAGAGACTTTGTAGCGGATATCGCGAAAAAAATTTATACGCCTTTTCACCACCAAATTCGTCTTTTTGGCGCATACGTCCATACACCATTAGACATGCGATATAATTTAATTTGAATGGGAATTCATCCAAATTTCAGCTTATTTGGAGATGACAGAAATGTTGCTTTGTGAATGAGACTTAAAAGCGTTGCTGTACTAAAACTTCTCTACTGCATTTCAGAAATCGGCGAAGTACGGCGAATTTTTTTCTGAGATAACCAAATACCATAAACTAACTCTAACACAGATGGGGAAACTAATAAGAAAGTTGTGTCACGCTTTTTGGCACGCATGACGTTTTTGACTGAATTAACCATAGGCATTTATCGGCCGACGATATACACATACGTTAATCAGCTGTGCCGGCACTACGGCTTTCGTACTGACCTGCTACTGTTGTAGGTAGCGCTAGGCTGCTACCTGGTTGCTACTCAAAGACTCCTTTCTGCTTGTGACAGCGAAATCTGTGTAAGCATCTGGCGCTTTGAAAGTGGTTACCCAATGATTAAATATTATTATTTATTTGAAATTTGATTCTGTGATAATTATGTATCGTTAAAAATGAACAGTCTTGGTTTGAGTTTGATTTTAAAAATGGGGTGCATTTGCGCCAAGGAAACATTCACTGTTAATGGGAGGAAATACACTGTGCGTGAACATCTTGGAGAAGGGTATATTTGCATACATATTATTACTACTACAACCTTAGGGATTGTGATTATTGCTGCATGATATAATCGTCGTCGTTTTCTAGAGGATTCAGTACCGTCTCTTTGGTCGAGGATTCTCTTACGCATAAAAAATATGCCGTCAAGAAGATTGTCTGCCACGGACCGGAGGACCAAAGATTGGCCTTGAAAGAAATAGAATACCATACAATTATAAAACACCCAAATGTCATAGAATGCATTGATTCAACACACAAAGGCACTGCTGATCCAGTAGTTAATGCTACTAGTGAAGTGCTGCTCATTTTACCCTATTATCATGTAAGTTGGACGTTTCATCTTCTTTCGAAGAGGTACTTCGAAATCAAAGCTAACGTCGAATGTAACTTAGAAAGGCACTTTGGCCAACGAATTGGAGCGGCGAGGAAAATCATCCGACTACATGAATCCTAACGAAATTCTTGAGATATTTTTACAAATATGTGACGGAGTCAAGGCGTTCCATGAAGCTAAGCCCGAGCCTTTAGCGCACAGGGATTTGAAAACTGCAAACATTGTTCTTGGCGAAGGGCTTACCCCAGTGATTATGGATTTGGGTAAACTTTCTCTTGCATCATAATAGATAATACAGATATAATTTCACCGGATTGTTATGGTTGTAGCCATGTTTTTCAATAATAATTTTGTAGGATCAGTAGCACAAGCCCGGATCAAAGTATGCGGAGCACATACGGCGCAAACATTACAGGACGTTGCCGCTGAAAGGTGCTCGATGCCTTATAGAGCACCAGAATTATTTAATGTAGACAGTTATTGTATGATTGATGAGAGGACGGATATTTGGGTACGTTACTATTATATAATGTTATATTCAAGAAAACATGTACTATCCAAATTCACTTGGCTTATTACGAATATTAGAGTAAATAATTCAAGTTGAGACGTTCATTTTTGTTATAGTCGCTTGGCTGTATTTTGTATGCACTTTGTTATTTCAAATCACCATTTGATACCGTGTATGAGCGAGGGGACAGTGTAGCGTTGGCTGTGATGAGCGCTAATATTTCATTCCCTGAAAGTGCCCCATACAATGAGGTAACTGATTAACCGACTGAAATAATATTTTAACAAAAGTACTGTTAACTTCGTAGTGTGTTTTTGTAATGGCTCGTTTATGGTCCTTGTTGCAGGATATTCAGCAATTAATTCTTTCGATGTTGAAAGCTAATCCAATGGAAAGACCTTACATCTATAGCGTTATTGAACACGCACACGACGTTTTGGCAAAACTAGAGGGCAGGGTCTAATCCTTATTGAAGACTATGCCAACTAATTTTCCTGTAAATGATTGCAATGACGATGGATTACTTGGATATTTTCCTAAAAAGAATAACGAAAATTAAAATTTTCAAATTCGGTAAAGACTAAACGAACATCCAGGATATCTTATTCCAACAACGTTGGACAGTAACCAAGAATTGATCAAACTGACGATTCAGTTACGGATATTCGATCAGTACGGTCCAATTCATGCCTGAGATGAATGAATGTACTATAAATATCATTAAGAATGTTATTCCTGTTCATGATCACAGAGCGATGAAACTGTCGGAGAGTTAAATCAATTATTGAACGGAAAATATTTTATTATAATATTTAAAATATCACAAAATCGAAAAAATAAGATTGGTTAATGTAGTACACACATTCCATGCTGTAAGATTCATTGAGCGATATATATTATGTAATATAATATAGTTGATAAACATATTTTAATATATAATTCCGAGAAAAAAAATATCATTCTTTGAAGCAATTTACGATTAGCGTCCTTTCGCCAGTTTAATTTATAACGGATGAAAGATCATCAGACATTTTAGAAACTGTTCGTGTAAGTTCAGTTATCGTGGAAGCTTAAAACATATACTATAGGAGGTAGCCACGCATGTACAATAAGTGTGGCGGAGGGGTAAGGGAGAGAGATGCCATTATATCCTGTTTCTCTCGCTCTGTACCGGATTCGTCGATACGTTTCCTCTCAGCCATTCGAATGCAAAGTGAGAGAGACGGAGTATTCCTAGTATATATCTCCTCTCATCACTTCGGTTTCAGTTTTCGCTAGTTTGACGCAGCCCCCTGAAACACGCTGCTAAAAGTGGTTCGCAAGATGTCCCTCGATTCTGCCGCCAATTTCCACTACTAGTAGCGCTAGTAGTTACCTGACGAGCTTGCACGCGGTCAGCAAGGGCAGCGAGCGTGTCAGAAGTCAACTAGCGCCGGGTAGAGGAACTAAAAAACTGGGACAAAACGCGTACAATTTTTTAGTATACGAGCAGTGGTGAGTGTCCACTTGAGTGTCAGGGGGCTGGGTTGACGGCATGGGTGGCAGCTACCTACAGTAATATCTGAGGATGAAAGTCTCCAAACGCTGCGTAATAGTTAGACAGAGTTCGATAAGTCAAGCATTTTCGATCTTAAGAAGTCTACTATCTTGTTGGGCAGGTAGTCAATGACGGTGTCATGGAGACTAGAGGTAAGGATCCGAACGCAATGCTAGCAAAATGACTGTGAAAGTGATGAACGATCCGCAGGATGTACCTGACTGGCAGCGCTACCACTGCGGGCTCCGTCAGCGCGGTGATCATGAAGCCTAGAGTAAAGGAGCCCGAACGCCTATAGGAAAAGTATTGTTACAAAGGGTGAAATCACCCGTTTTGCTCACTTTTAATGATCTAGTAGTCATCATAGATAAAAGACGTTTATAAACCTCTTATGTCTTTAAAAAGAATAAGGTTGCTGCGTCAACCAACATTATTGTAAAAACAGTCTTGTTTCAGATTTAAAACCAGAAACACGTACCCTGCAATTAAAGCTTTTACATGACATGTATTTACGCCTTTGATTTTGGCTTGATAATCAAACTCACGAAACCATATTTATTTCCGTAACGTCCAAGAACGTTACAGTATTATAAACGTAGACCCTGAAAGTGGTGAAAATTTGGGTTCGAAATGCAGCCACGGGAAACGCTAGTGCTGCGAAGATAGGAGATGGGTTTGCGTATATACGACCGTGATTTACACGTCATTCTTGGCTTTTCGTCTTTGCACGTATAAACGAGTTTTGCAAAGATTTTCTTATTGTGATAAAAATCAGCGTCTTAAGGTGTAGTGAGTGATTGCCCCACATTATGTCTAAGCAGGTGAGAAAATGGTATTTTTTTTAAATACATATGCTATTTTCAATACTTTATTAAATTGTAATTTACGGATTGAATAAAACGAGCATGAAAGTGAGGTTAAAATTCATATATTGTCATGTGTAATCACAAATTTTATTTTGAGTTTATTTCTGGTAGCAGAGTGCACAATGGGGAAATATTGTTCTTACCCAGGCTGCTGAACTGGGAGAGATGCCAGCAGAGCAAACTGCAAGCGCTTAGGACGACGGCAGCACAATGATAGCATAAGAAGACGCATCGCCAGTATTCTCGTACAGATGGCCTCGCTGCACAAGACAATATTTCCACCAGGCAGAACGAACGCTCAGTATTACGAGGAGCTCGAGGCCGAACAAAAGCTGTTCAATAAGATGGGCGAGTTTCTTGTCGATCACCGATGGTCGAAGGGATGTTTTCGAGAGCAGCACGTCGCAGGTGTTCAAGAGCTCGACCGATCGGAATGTCGTCTCGAGCGGTATACCGAGTGTGTGGAAATCGACTGATCATCTGTGCATCCTGTGATGCAACCAATTGGTCCAGATGAACCTTCGCGCGCTTTTTGACTGTGTGGATATGAAAACTCGTCCGCCTAATATAACTTACGACTCAGAACGGAAAATTCGTGCCCATGATTGTTATTTCCGAAGCGTAAGTTGATCGTTGAGAATTTTTGGAGATTCTTTACAAGCTTGTACAATCGTAACGTGATGTTACAATATTTCCAGCGTACATTCGAAAAAAAGTCTTCCATACGAGGACAAGACGAAATTCGAGCCCGGAAGCGAATGGATCAAAGACATCATTAGACAATACATTTGGAGTCGGAAAGCCGTTTTTCAATTAGAACATATCACTGATTGAATTTGGTTTCATAGATTTTTTCAAAAAATTGTCACTCGAGAACGGGATGGAAAAGAAAAATGTAAAAAAATATGGTAGCCTTTACTAATATGAGTGAACGGCATACAAAATTTCGAGTCGAATCGAAAAGGGTGAGGGTCGGAGCCTGGTCGAATTCGGGTGGAATGCTCCATATAAATTATTCACTGAGAAACCATTAGTTTCATCGTGTTGAGTAGAAGAACAATTGAGTTCGTCGGGCCATCCGGAGCTGGACAATTCATGATAATGCGGTAATTGTCGAGGGTCTGCGATGAAAATTTCGCTCTTGGATGAACTTCGATTTAGGTGAAAATCGATTTATTTACACCAGTCCGCAGTTTATCGCATTGTTAATATTATTTATTGTTAAAAAATGTTTGTTTTGTTGTTTGAAAATGTTTGTTTCCTATCTGTACGAAAAAACATTCCTATTGTGCAGTAAATAATAATTTTTTAATAAAATTGTTATGTTTTGTCGTTTAAAAATTTTTGTTTCCTATCTGTATGAAAAAGGACATTCCTATTGTACACTAAATAATAACTATTCGCACTTTTTGTTGTTGTTTTTTAATTCATTTGGATTTGACGCGTAGTGTATAAAAATAATTTTTAATAATAAATATTTCTAGGGTTTAGGTCAACTCGACTTTGAATTATGCCCAAAAATATTATCTAGTTAACAAATGCATGATGACAGAATTAATTGACAAACGAACAATTTACTGTTTTTCTCATCTGTTTACGTATAACTGCGCTACGAATATGAATATTCTCTTCTCTCTTTTTTCTCATTCCGTCTCTGTCATCCTCTCTTGGGTACAGCAGCGCCAGCGGGTATTTCAGTAAAAATTTTCACTGCTTTCGTAGCCCACGTCCGCAGTACAGCGTTCGGGGCTCCATGGCGGTGATTTTGAATTGTCGATCCTCACGTATGTATCCTATTCACGGTCTTACATACAGGTCTTGCGACTCAATAGAATTCCAATGGTAGAGAGTGGCTCCTCTGTTGAAGAAAAATCAGATGGAGCTGCGATCGAGGGATGCATCAACATAACCTACAATGTTTGAATAAGCCTTTGACACGTCTTATAATATGTAAATAAAATTTATGGGTTAGGATTCCACGCCCATGTGACGCGCGAGCGCGACTATCGTCATCCTTGTCGCACCGGGCATCCCTCGATCGCAGCGACGCTAGCGGCTTGACACGTTAAGAGGCCCACGTCGAAACTCAGAGTCGCAAGACCTGTATGTAAGACCGTGATCCTATTCGTAACCAGGCGCTGGTATCGCTTGCGGATACATCCCGAACTACAAAATCTTTCATCACTTTTACGGTCCACTTTTCGACGATTCCGCCCTATGCGTTCGGCCTCCTTACCTCTAGTCTCCATGGACGGTGTCGCCGACGTGTCGGCCATATTGAAGGCAACTGACGTTAATTGATAATAGATTTTCTCTTATTTCCCTTAGATTGAGCCAGTTACTTTTACTGGTGTCAACTCATTGCAAATGATGTAAAGCAGCTCTCAGAATCTATAAATCTCATCAATAAGGTTCGATCCGTGGTGTCTAGTCGGTGACAGCGTGGCAACTGTTCGTCTTCGGTGTTTCGCGATCGCGGGGCGCAGCGTTAAATCGTCCTTTCGCTCCCTGTCGGTTGTGTCGATGGATGTTTTCGTCGTCGGATTTCCAGTCGAATTTTGAATTACACGTTATTATCCGAGGCGCCTGTCAACTTGTGAGTAACATTATAGAATATTTCGTTCAATCCGACGAATTATAATCACGACTTACCTTCCAATATCTCGATAATATAGTTTTATTGTTCCTCGTCTTTATTACATCCGTATTGCAACAATGATGCCAATTGACAAGAGATGTTCAGCCAAACAACAGCAAGCGACGCACGACGGGATTGTATTTACTTGACAATTGTTCTTGTCGAGTATATAAACAACTAGGTTCTCTTCTTTCTATTAAAAAATTCGAACTTCTCGTAAAACTTGCGTCACAACTAACCTAAAAAATAGCGCAGAGATCTGATATTCATTCGTCATTTCAGTTTTGCTTCAATCAGTCATATCATTGTTTGCCTGCCCATTGCGAATTACAGTTGATGTGACCGCGGTGATTGAGATTACGTTCAATATCGATAATATATACTTTTTCAGCGTAATTAAAACCTGATTGAGCACGGGGTAGTTGCACAATCGGAATAATCAAATACGACTACTATCTGTCACGCCTGATTGATTGTAGTGTAGTGTAGACCAGTATTCCAGATAGGAAGATAAAACGGTTATGTCTTGCTATTTCTTTCATTTCGAAACAGGAATAACCTTGGCAGAAACGTAACCACCAATTCAATAAATATGCAATCGCGTTCAACGGGTTACGCAAGGTTTTTCACGTATTTCTAGTTCTTTTATTTATGCAACTTTTTCTCCCACCAGCTGGACTGCAGCCCGAATTGCTCACGTTATTTCGTGATTTAAAATCAAGCTCCTTCATAACCCATAAGAACAAGTGTTCCACGATTTTTGTATATTGCTGATGTAGACTTTACAAAATGTAGACTTAATGGTTGCTTACTTACTGATGTACACCAATTATGTACATCACGTCACGCGGTTTGTGAAAAATAATTAGCCAATGCTGTTCCTCATATTTATGCAAAGTTTCTCTCCGTTCAATATCGGTGGGGATTCAAAAATAGTCAAGTGACGAAGATGTTGGCTTATTACGTGACGTTTTGAAATAACAATCATGTGTTAAACGCGTCGTTTACGCTTAGGGGGGTGCCCTGGTCGGATTCGACGTTGACGTACCTATATATCTCCAAATATCATGCATTTCCATTCGTCGCAGAAATAAAGAAGTAGCATGAATTCAACGAATTTACCATTGCGATTTCATGGAATCCATGCCATTCCCGTATTTCTGCGTCAAATGAAAGTGGATTGGAGTGTTTTTGTTGAGAATTGTGTATAAAATTGGGACGTTATGCCCATTTTCACGTTTTAGGTACGTGGAGTTCGATATTTGCACGTACATACAACGTCGAAGTTGACTAGGGCACCCCCTTAAAGCAACCCCTAATACGAATAATACGTTTTCTACTTCGTTTTCATTATAGCATTTACATATTAAGCCGCACATAATTACTGTTTGCCCAATTATCGTCCGGTACCTGTACGCAATCCTTATTCGAATGAATGCGGCAATGTATATAAGAAGTACGGAGCAACGCTTCGAGTTTTGAATTCCTCGGTTATTGGTACGAAAAGTCGCGACGTTGGTCTCGAATAAATTCGCAACGTTAGTAGGCATATCATGCAATGTAGGTATATAATTACATGTATCAATGTAGGTACATGTATGTACCTAAACCGATGACACAATTTCGATATTTTTATACCCTATTTGTGTATAATTCGTTTCATCTACACCATTTCTATTAGCGTATGTATAAGCCTGCGTTTCGCGCTCTGCTCAAACTCAGAAGCCGTCGCATGACGCGTACGACGCACGTTGAATCTACGAGGAATCTATTTGACCTGAGTATTAAGCGTAGCCTGCGTGCGGATTATCTGTTATTCTCACATGACGCCGCAAATGCAAATTGATTTACGTAATACTCGCACTTTGACTCCGGACTAAACTCGCGAGACTCCAGGCTGATTGTCAATCGCGCGGTGGCAAAAAAACCGGGAGCCACGGGTTTGCCGCTTGCTTGTAGCGATAATATATCTATTTGCCAAAATAGCCAAGTTCCTCTCTGCAGCGGTTTTGGGCCTATCGGGATATTTTATTCTACGGATGTAATGCAGACACTGCACACGTTTGCCGAGGAGTTCTCCGAACGTAGACAAGTACTACTTAGTAGATATGATAGATCTGCTAAGTTTACATATTTCGTTTTCCGTCGTACACCTACTACAAAGAAACTCCGATCAATTAGCTAAGGGAATGCAGGAAGCCCATTATCTACTATTCTCTTCTACGCGTGAATTATCATCCTTAATGAATGAATAATGATTTAAACACGTTCCGACCTGGTTTATATGAAAATAAACTCTCATTCTTCAGTCGTGCGTTAGACATCTTTCGGTCCGCTCTTCGTTCGTTTGTGGTGGGTGGTGGGAAGCGAAAAAACAAAAAAATTATTATTTGCCGCCTGTTACACGTTTCCGCTATAAGTATACACGTTTTAAGGTAAAAAAAAACAAAAACTGCATAGCCGTAAATCGAATTAGAGAAACACATTTCCCTCCAATTCGTTTAAAATTTATGGGCCCCTTGGCCCAATATTTTAATATTTCTCGTCATTAGAGAGAGATTAAAAAAAAAAAAAAAAAACACTTGGTGCGTTTACGCCGTGCGACAGGAAGACGAGAGCCGAGTGATAGTGCAAATGTGGTCATAATGTCACAACGACGCCTCTTTCAGCAGACATAATTAGTCAAAGAATCATCGTAGTCATAGAATGTCCTTCGGCTATTGTTGTCGCGATGGTGTAAGTTATTTAAAAAATCAAATGTACGTTACTCGAAGAAAAACAAGCGAACATTTTCTCTCGCCTGTGAAGAACGAACGTACGAAACAGCGACGTGCAAGGCTCGTCATCAACCGTGACTATCACGTATTCATCACGGTTCGGTCACTCGTGTGTTAATGTCAAGCAGACGTCACGACCCCTCCATCAGCGAAACCATACACAGATAGTCGCCAATCGGGAATTGGTTTTCGTTTCCGAAGGAGGTTCTGTCCAAATATTGAAAACATCCTGTTCCTCGCAACTAAACATATAAAAAAATAATGATCGCACGACTATTTTTCCTCGCGGTGGCATAACTTTGTGAAAAATGGTCGTTATTTTTATCACGACTATTATCGCCGGCGGCCGCGAAGAATATTTTGAAATATGTTACGCTATTGTTGAGATAGGTCGTGACTAGATAATACATTTGTGTGCGTATGCGTGCGTGTGTGCGCGCATAACCGATTCTATAAGGCTTCACCTGCGGCTCTACTTGACTCGGCCTGTCCAATCGACTGGAAAATAACAGTTACAGTTTGAAATATTACGATAAGAATAACAGTTATACACGAAATTTCCTGCAGAAGTAAACATAAATAGGTTGATATTGTAATATCCGGAATATGAAGCTTCCGCGTTCGATACTTCGCGAATCCTTCACAGAATTGCTCACCGATTCTAATCCAACTTCTGCAACATTTACTCTATGACGACAACAAGTTTTACAGACCGCTGCATGAAGCTGAAACTAGCAGCCAAACGGTTAAACTTTTTGGAAATAGAAAAATGCAGTTCAGTCTTATCCTCGTAATTCTATAAAAGTATCGGAGGTTTAAGGTACTTCACTATCTTATTCAAATGAGCATTAGAACGTTTGGCCGCTAATTCTGGCTGGTAGTTTCAGTCTCGTGACCGCTGCTATCGATATAATGCAAATTGTGAAAATAGGTTACATCTAAGCCCTTGTGTAAATGCAAATTCTTTTCATTGCCCGGGTTTGTATGGCCAATGGCCACACGTAGGTATGTGTACACATAACGCACTTTTACAACCCCCCTCACATCAACTTCCAAAAAATGTACATGTAACACATACTACGGAGCGACGATGCGTTACGCAATGGACAAGGCGATTTGCAGTGTTAGCGACCGCCCCCTACGTAATGGTTAGAATATAACAAAATTGAAGTAGATAGGTATATGTGTACGCTATGCATATGAACTTGTCCGCCGGTGATAACAGTCCTGCCTACTTGTACACGCGTGGCCGTGGTGTGACTTTATCACCACGTGGTATAAACCTGCATATTTTATCGCGCTACTCCGCCTGATGTTCCCTCGTCAAATAATCGTTGCCGATTCAAGATATCGATACGAATTCGTATATTTCTATCGTATCCATGTGTGGTTAGAGAATATTTCTTGAAGCGACGCAGCTTATGCGTTATATTCACATTTTTAGGAGGGGGGGGGGGCTATCCGATAATAGATGTTGGTAACCGCAGGACGCAAAGCTCGCCCTCCTGCCCTTTCTGCAAATACGAAAATACTATACGAAAACTCTATTCTTCAATATCTATATGTAGTAAGAAGTATATACATATAGTATACAGTATAGTAAAAAGTTTTTAAGATTTTTTTCTCTTCCGATTATTATTTGCATTATTGGTATTTTTAAATGTCCGTAAAATTGTTCGAAATTCAATTAAATTCGTAGCGTTATACATACCTTATGTAGCAGTATTTAATTGTTATACAACTCGTTACATGACGTAAGCTTATCGTTAACCGTTTGAACGCTTATTTATCGAATATGTATAATATAGGTATCAACCGTAATTTCCCGTCCTACAATTGATTCAACGATGAGTCAACGACCTAATCTCCGTGCAATCATTTGTTTTGCACGCTTGTTTTTGCCACCGTCTCGCTATTTGCTAACGTTGCCGTGACATATTACACGGTAAATCCTACTAAAAATACATACAAGTCAAAACTAAATCTGCAACTTCCTTTTCATGAGCCGGTGACCTGGGTGCCTGGCCACGTGGCTTCGTTTCACGTTTCATTTAATAGTTAGTTCTCCCTTCCGAGATGGCTCGTTGGTCGTCATTTCCTACGACATACACATGTCATATTTCTTATACAAATACGGCCTAAACAACGTGTGTATTTCTATTAGTTTGTCCTTTCACTTCTCAACCTGTTTGTCGCTCTTCCGTTTATTACACGTATAATTTATACATATTATAAGTGTATTGTATTTTTTTTTTTAATACAATTCATACATATTATAAGTGTATTGTTCTCCTTGATAATGAAGAGCAAGTTTAGCAAGTTGAAACGCGGGGGCATTGCGAAGATCAGTTATGCATCCGTCGTGCGATATTAAACTTTTTTATATTCCGAAAAGAAAAAGAGAGAAGCAAAAGAGAGATCGGATGAGTGTGACGATTAGGATATGCAGAAAAATGTTGAAATCGTACGATCTGTGGCTTTTGCCATTTGATTATCGCAAGGACGTGGGGCAGCGATTCCCACACATACACATGCAGGCAGGCATACGTTATAATACACGTATAATGCACATTTATACATATGGGATCGCAGCACGTCGGAAACTTCAGTCTGCCGCGAGCAGTCGGCCGAGTAAACGATCTGTTCTGTCGTCACTTACTTCTAATTTTTTCAATTCATAATTACAATCAATTTCAAGTCAACACCGTGATACCTGTTAGAATAAGAAATCCATTTTGGCAGAGCACAAATATCACGAACCTTTACGCACCAGGTGAAAGACGTCCAAGTGTTCTACGTTTTGCAAAATCTTCATCCTCACAAACGGTAAAACTGTTTTCAGTGGATAAACGTTTCATTCGTATTATTCCCGCCTTTGCTTTCAACTGTATTTAACCGCCGTACGTATATGTTTTACCGACTGGTTGTAATTTTCTTTATCATTGTTACCTTCGATGTATTATTATTTCTTCGTCAAAAGTAGTTTTCGAGCTTTAAACTGTGGAAAGTTAAGCACCCTTGAGTTGAATCTCTCAAATTAAAATGTAATTTCGCAATCAACGTTTCGTCCGGTGCTTACATCATTACTTCTTCCTAGGTTGCGTTTTCTTATTTCTTTTTTTATTCAACTTTTCATGTACGCGCACACGTGAATTAGAATTCATTTAAATGACGACTTTTAGTCAAGGTTAGCCTCATTGACATAAGGTTCCCGCAAATTATCGGTAATGTATTCTCAACGTGACGCGGCCACGAGTGTCTCTTCACCTTTGATTTCTTTTGCTTTTTGCAATTTTTTCTTCCCGCCGTTTCTGAGCCAATCTTGTAACATCAGGAGAAAATGTCTGTTTCGATTCATTAGGACATTGAATTGCCTATAGTGTTTTCCGTATTTCAGATCGCGGTATTTTTAAACGAATATTTAATTGTACATACGCACAAGAAGCAGGACGTTTGTATCAGTTGCTTTACAAGTGTAAAATTGATCAAGTTTTCAACAACGATACCTCTGTCCGAATATTCTCCCGTTACTTCTATATGAACTTTTCAATATATATATACGTATAATGATACTCAACTTGGATCAATTTTTATTTGAAGAAAGTTGTGAACGGAGAAAGTGCCGTAACGTTGGACTGACACGTCTCTGCGTTAGAAAGACCGCTTTCCGGACCTTTTCGGCATCCATACGGTCTTTCTGTACGTTCGATTGATCAGCAGCAGACTATTTATTACCCAAATATACGTGCAACCTCGAATCCTTTCATTCGTTGACTTTGCTTTTATTTTATTGTCTCATACTCACATGTATGCTCTGTCACCAATAACGTTATAACGAGGAATCCACATTAACGAAAAAATTGCTGATTTCGATCTGCGTAGAGAATAAGAGATGTAAAAATGATAATTTTTTTTCTTTAATTTTTATCGTACAATACCTCGATGGTCTTCCTGTGCGTCGTAAGCATAATTGGATAAAAGCCACGCGTTCGGAATTATCGTCGAACTGTACACGTGCACGGCATACAACGTATATATGCAGAATGTATGTACATTGTACGTTCATAGATCTATGCGTCAGTCGAGGGTCGAGTGTTTGGGAATATCATTTTCATTCTTGGTTACGAATAAATTTTTCAATCTGCTGCCCTTTGAATGTGCCCTCATTAATTTATTGTGATAGATGTAGATGTTATATGCATGCACGGAACTGTACGATACTATCATATAACAAGTGAAAGTAGAGACCTTCCGTCTGGCTCAATGTTCGATTGAATTCTAGAGCGGTAACGGTTTTCTGGTACATAACAATTCGCTTATGTGTTATTTTAATTTTCCCTCGTGCCGATTGGTTGAATGAAAAAATAATTTATGCTGGAACAATTTTATTTTCATGCCTACATACTTTTCCTGCTATAGCTACAACTTTGGCACTCCAGTCACTTACGTATAATGAGTCCAAAAGTCAACTAGAAAAACTGGTTTTCAGCTCTCTGATGTTCAGCATTTACTTGAATATCTGGTCACTCCACAGATAATCTTCTTTATTCTCTTTTTGTGTAGCAGAATCGTTTTACTTTGACTAAATCACATACAAAAAAATACTGTAAAATGCCTTTTCAAATTTCAGATATAACGAAGAAAAATGGGACAGCTTTATAAATGAAAATCTAAACTTGTGTGTTTCAGATTATTAGAAAAAATGTCAGCCAAGGCAATACGCGAGGCGACGGGCAAAGATCTGATTAATCGTAATCTAGTGAAGGGAACTGCTGCTGTTAAATGCCAGTTTGTTTCTATCGATGACAATACAAACTGGGTTGATATTGCTATTGAAAATCCATGGCTCAAAACTGAGAAACTAGTTGTCAAGCCTGATCAGCTGATCAAGCGACGTGGTAAATTGGGACTAATCAAAGTCAACGCTGATCTACCTACCGTTCAGAAATGGGTAGAAGAAAGGATGAACAAAGATCAACAGGTCGAAAAAGCTACTGGAAAGCTAAAGACGTTTATAATCGAGCCTTTCATACCTCACAAACCTGTAAGTAATTTTTTCAATTTTGAAAGATTTGTCGTCAATTTTATTACAGGGTGTCTACTACCTGGAAAAACTTGGAACTCCTTGAATTCTCAGAGATTTTTTTTTCTCTTGGAATATCCAGGAATTCTCAGGGAATTTGTTGACGAATACGAATTTTTTTTTTATAATTCAATCAACTTATAAATAGAAAACTTACCGATACGTACTATATGCAAAGACCCAAGTATGAACAATTTTATCCGACACATATATAAAAAAAAAATTTCCGCTTCGTACTAACTAACATTGTTTAAGTGCACCACAGATGGAAAATTATCTCTCCGATACATCTGTAAAAATTGAAAAATTGCCTAGAAAAACCTGGGATCCCCAGGGAATTTGGGTCCTGACTTTATTAGGCACCCTATTATTAAAACAATATCCAATAACGCCTATTAATTGTAATTCTCCGAATTGTTCTTTACATCAATAGGAGGAGGAAGCTTACGTCTGCATATACTCTCATCGTAAGGCAGACACAATTCTATTCCATCACCAAGGTGGAGTAGACATTGGAGACGTAGATGCCAAAGCTCTCAAGTTGGAAGTACCAGTAGGTTCATCTCCTCCTGACCAGGCTAAGCTGACTGAAAAATTATTAATCAATGTATCGCCAGCTAAAAAACCGTGAGTCATTTTCGTGATACTATCGAGTTATAAGCAACAATTTTATCTTGAACATAATTTATAGATCCCCCTCTGTTGCTGTCATAATATACACATGTTTATTGAAGAAATATTAATTACCAATCGGCACAGATCAGCTATTCAGCATATTTGTCTCCTGGTTTCAGCAAAAGTCCTGTGTCCTTTGGGGCTTTGCTATCAATATTTCAATGTATTCGCATTTGCAGGTTTATTTCGGATAATTGGCAACATGTTACATCAATGCCAGAGTAAACCATACCTACAGACAAGTGTTTTTTTTTGTTTCAGTGTGATCGCCAAATTCATCGAAGCTCTGTACAAATTATACGTTGAATTGTACTTCACTTACTTGGAGATAAATCCGTTGGTTGTGACAAATGACGCAATCTACATACTGGATCTTGCAGCAAAGTTGGATACTACAGCTGATTTTATCTGCCGACCCGTGTGGGGTGAAATTGATTATCCACCTCCTTTTGGTCGGGATGCTTATCCCGAAGAAGCTTATATTGCTGATCTGGATGCTAAGTCTGGTGCCAGTCTGAAATTGACAATCCTGAACAGATCGGGACGCATCTGGACGATGGTCGCTGGTGGAGGTGAGAGTTGTTACAAGTATAAGAAAACTTTGAAACTCGAAAGACCTAAATCACGTGTTGTAGTTACCTGCAATCATATAATTTGCAGTTTTGTTTGCTAAAAGTATTTTTTTATTTTTTTTTTTTATTAAAGAAGATGTTTTTCAGGTGCGTCCGTTATTTATTCGGATACAATTTGCGATCTTGGCGGTGCATCAGAGTTGGCAAACTATGGCGAATACTCTGGAGCCCCCAGCGAGCAGCAAACTTATGAGTACGCGAAAACCATTCTGAGCCTGATGACAAAAGAAAAGCATCCTGATGGAAAAGTACTGATTATCGGCGGTGGTATTGCTAACTTCACAAACGTTGCAGCAACATTCAAGGGGATCGTCAAGGCTCTGCAAGAATTTCAGCCAAAGCTGATTGAATATGATATTAAAATCTTTGTGAGGAGGGCAGGGCCTAACTACCAAGAGGGTCTAAGGTAAATTGATGTCAACGAACAACACGTTGCGATGCTGTGTTTGAATTGTTAACGTTTACTGTGACTTATTTGTACCTGTGTTTTCGAACAGAATTATACGCGAAGTTGGAAAGCGCCTGGGCATATGTGGCTATGTATTCGGTCCTGAAACACACATGACTGCTATCTGCGGTATGGCTCTCGGAAAGAAGCCAATTCCTGATCCTGAGGCACAGGAATTCTCGACAGCTAATTTCCTCCTCCCCTCTGGCCAGGATGTTGGTCCCCCAGCGCCACAAAAGACCAGCTCTGGCTTGCCTATGCAACAACAAAAGATAAAAGAAACCGACGTTGTTGATTCGTCTAGTGGGCAGGAGTTATTCAGCAATAAAACCAGGGCTATTATTTGGGGAATGCAAAACAGGGCTGTTCAAAGTATGCTGGACTTTGACTTTGTGTGCAGGAGAACAGAACCCTCTGTAGCAGCTATTGTATATCCGTTTGTGGGTGACCACAAGCAGAAATTTTACTGGGGCCACAAAGAGGTCAGCTTGACTTATATTCAAGTTTTGATGAGTCTAACGATAAGTTTAAGAAAAGTTGTTGACAGCGCGATTCTTTTGCATAGGTATTGATTCCTGTTTACAAACATATGAAAGATGCGATGAACAAGCATCAAGATGCTGATGTCATGGTGACTTTTGCCTCCTTGCGCTCAGCTTACGACAGCACAGTTGAAACTCTTCTATTCCCACAAATCAGAACTATTGCCATTATCGCTGAAGGTATCCCTGAAAATATGACAAGGAAGTTAATTCTACTCGCTCAGGAAAAAGGAGTCACTATCATCGGACCCGCAACTGTTGGTGGTGTAAAGCCTGGATGTTTCAAAATTGGTAACACTGGAGGTATGATGGATAATATTCTACACAGCAAACTCTACAGACCAGGAAGGTGAGGTTTTTCAGTTGGTTAAGCGGTTATTTCCCGTTTATTGTCTTTTTAGACACTCGAGTCATCCAAATTTTTCTGTATTACAGCGTTGCCTATGTATCGAGATCAGGTGGTATGTCAAACGAATTGAATAATATAGTTTCCAAAGCATCTAATGGTGTATTAGAAGGAGTAGCTATTGGTGGAGATCGTTATCCTGGCACTAATTTCATGGACCATATAATGCGTTATCAAGCCAATCCCAATGTCAAGCTGATAATCCTATTGGGCGAAGTGGGTGGAGTTGAAGAGTACGAAGTTTGCGAAGCTCTCAAGTCTAAGAAGATAACGAAACCTTTGGTAGCTTGGTGTATCGGTACCTGTGCCAGTATGTTCAAATCTGAAGTTCAATTTGGGCATGCTGGCTCTATTGCGCACAGTAATCTTGAAACAGCTGTGGCGAAGAACGCTGCATTGAAAGCTGCTGGAGCTTACGTTCCCGATAGCTTCGACAATCTCGGCGATCTAATCCAGAATGTCTATCAGGGATTAGTGAAAGCTGGAATCATTCGTCCTGAACCCGAAGTTCCTCCACCCACTGTACCTATGGACTATAGTTGGGCAAGGGTTGGTACACGTTTTGCAAACTCCTTACACAATTTTATTCAGGGCAATTTATTACATTAAGAGATTTGTACTACTTCTATTTCAGGAACTTGGTTTGATACGAAAACCTGCATCCTTCATGACATCGATCTGCGATGAGCGTGGCCATGAGCTGCTCTATGCTGGTATGCCAGTGACGGAGGTGCTGAAACAAAATGTTGGAATTGGCGGAGTTGTGTCTTTACTGTGGTTCCAGCGATGTTTACCCGCAACTTATTGCAAATTCCTGGAAATGTCGCTGATGCTTACCGCTGATCACGGCCCAGCCGTATCAGGTGCCCACAATACTATCGTCTGTGCCCGAGCTGGAAAAGATTTAGTCAGCTCACTAGTATCTGGATTACTTACTATTGTAAGTTGTCAAAAGCTTCCCGATTAATCGTGATTACGTTAAACCATCAGTGGAAAATAATTTCGAATTCTAAATGACCTCATTCCGATGTTTTACGTATTTTTTTGCCCTTGCCTACAGGGAGATCGATTTGGTGGAGCTTTAGATGGTGCAGCCCATATGTTTTCAGAAGCCTACGACGCAGGCCTTCATCCTCAGGAATTCGTAAATGACACGCGCAAGAAAGGGAAGCTTATCATGGGAATTGGGCATCGGATTAAATCCATCAATAATCCGGATATGCGCGTGAAGCTCATTAAAGAATTTGTGTTGGAAAATTTCCCTGCCAAACCACTAGTCGAATATGCTCTGGAAGTTGAAAAAATTACGACAAGTAAGAAGCCTAATCTTATTCTCAATGTCGACGGCATGATTGCATGCGCATTTGTCGATATGCTGAGAAATAGCGGCAGCTTCACGAGGGAAGAGGCTCAGGAATATATTGAAATTGGAGCTATCAACAGCCTCTTCGTACTTGGAAGGAGTATCGGTTTCATTGGTATGTATTCGATATTAGCGGGTTCACTCAAAGTATAAAATCCATATGCTCTGACAGATCACTATAAAATGAATACTTATAACCTTTTCTGTTTTCCAGGTCACTTTATGGATCAGAAGAGATTAAAACAAGGACTATATCGTCATCCCTGGGACGATATTTCTTATGTACTCCCTGAACAGTACAATTAAAGATCGTCACATCATAATCCACAATATTTGTCATAAGCGCTTAATAATAATTTCCGATTCGTACTTTTACTGATTCCTGCCTAAATCGGACAAAAAAGCCTGAGTCATATATTATTTTCCATAAAAAATTGTTTTCATGAATTTGAATAAACTTGAAAATGAGCCTAGCTCTGTGAAAATACTATAATATCGTATTAGGTACATTCCACGTAAATGTCGCACCTAGGTCAGCACAGTGTCATCACACACACACGCACACACACTTTATTGTTCGTACGACTTGCAACTTTGCAATAAGGTATTAATACTTTATAGGAAGCGATAATTTGTCATCGGTTAAAAAACAGCACGATATTAAACGGTTGAATTATCACTGTCTCGTGCATTGCATTTTATTTAGCATTCCCTGTTCCTGAATGCAGTTCAAAATAGAAATTTATGTCACTCGTTATTTTGTTATCATTTTATTCTGACGTATTTATGAATTATGATGAAACACTATTTCAAGTTTGAAATTCGATTTTCATCGATTTCATGGTTTGCTGTCACTGTTACATATTTTATAGATAACTCGGAATACAGAATGAAGTATGGAAATTCGGATAATAGATAGGTATTGTGAAACGATCAATGGCTTGATAATGGTAAAATTTTTGTTTTCAATATTATTATGCTGCAAAAAACAATAGTAATTATCACTGGAAAGAAGACATGCAGCATAAAAAACTTGGCGAATTATAATTGAAATTAATGATAATTTACACGTTGCACTTGATCATTTTTCGCTTTGAATTGAGGTGATTGAATTTGGGGCGCAGTTTGTTGGACGCATCAGAATATTATCAGGAGCACGATTATTTTATGTATTTTACCCGTATCATATATCACTCAATTCAAATGTGAACCGAATGCCGCCATCAGGTTGTATTTTAATAAAGCATTATACTTTAACTGTTGAATAATTTTCGTAAGTTGTCAATTTATAAAATTTTAATTCTAGCGCAAGAGTAGACATCTGATGGATTTATTACACGAGGACTAGAACATGTGTAAAATATTTATATGCGTATTGTTACTTAGGTTTTTACTTAGCATATTATAATTTTGTTTTTTTTTCTGAATGTCTCGATAACTGTAATTATCTAATTAAAATTATAGGTGAGATTAAAATGGTTGAAGATATTACCTTCTGTATAAATGTTAACTGTAGATGCTTTTAGAAACTAAGAATATTTGAAAAACGATTTTAAAAAAATAATAAATATAAAAAAAAAAACCATGTCTGAGTTTAATTTTGCACTCAGACGTCCTTTTAATTACTCGTGATTTCGAAACTAAAGTATTACAAAAAATAATTTCAAGAATCTCTTTAGTTCAAAATGATTGCTGCACTTTTGTCACAAGTAGAACTCATGCTTCACAGTTCTCGTCGGATAATTTTAGGGGCAATAGGGGAAGGCTTTGTGAAAATGGGGGGGTAGGTATTAGGGTTCCAATATTTTTTCATAAAATTCATCAAATAAAAAAATTATACATATACTAGGATGTCAGTTATTTTGGCAGTTTTGGAATTTTTTCGACTACACTCTAAAAATATGTTCATATTATAGAAAAAAAAAATCATGTGGAAATACAAAAATTTTTGGATCATATTATGAACACGTTGCCAGGGGGCGATTGAAATTTTAATCATGAAATATATAAAAAAATTTTGATGTTTTAATTATTTGGTTTTTTCATGAGCTAGAATGGACTGAAAAAATCAATTTGATACTTGAGAACAATGTTTCTATTTTTAAATAAACGTAGGTATAAAATTATTTGCAATGAGCGCACATATTCTGTTGGTAACGACACTTAACTAAACCTTAAAAACCAGGATTTTGTGAAGTATTAGAGTATTGAGATTCAATTTTTTTTTTTTTTCCTATGTGGAGTTAGAAGTACATAATCATTGTTCTCAAGCATCAAATTGATTTTTTCAGTCCATTTTAGTTTATGAAAAAAAAAGTAACTGAATGGTAAAAATGGTTTTAGGGGGCAATCGATTGCTTTATAGTACATTTACGGGAAACTTTCAGTTTTAGAGTCCTTACAGGTGAACATAAACAAAGGATACTTTTAGGAAAATACTGGACCCACCGCGTAGCCTGAAAACTAGTGGTTCGTGGGTATGTAGAATTCGTATGCATAATGTACGAGCTAAGTTCATTATTCACTTCGATAAATTGAAGCAATTATGATTTTTAATTTCATAAACTTGTACTGACGTACTGCACAGTGCGTACAAAGTACAAGCAAAGCCCACTATGGTATACCTCGTTTATGCACACAATGCATTTTTTCAAATTGCAAACTAATCAAGCAGCGAACAATTCTTAAAATCCAAAATTTGATTTATCGCAGTTAAATCCGAACCAGCTGTAGCAGTAAAATGTAATTTTGCTTCTATTGCCGAGAAATATCTGCTAGATTGCATATTTGCATGATGAAAACGTGGAAACTCGAATCTTATGTAAGGGAACCGTTCTTAATAATCGTAGTTCTTTGGAGGTATACCAGTAGGTTTGCTTCCTCCTGACCAAGTTACATTGACTGAACCGATGTCGATCAACTTATAACTGCCTAAAAAATCGTCGATCAATACCATTCTGTATCAAAGTAGATAAATACGACTACTTACAGTACATATATATCATAAATCACTAGTACTTTACTTACCTGAAGTTAATCCAGTGGTTGTTGCGAGTAAAAGGATCTAGACATCAACAGCCCTCTCTGCATTCGGATCAGTGAATATTCATCCACAGCATCTTGAAATTATTACCTAGATGATCCTGGTGATCACTTTGCACCAACAATACAAAGTCATCTCGATTGTTAGCTTTCATCAAATATTATCTGTATAATTACCAACTATGTACTTGATATCGTCCTTGTACAAACATAATATTTGTTCAACAGATAAGACAGTATTATTCTTCAAAGTTTATTTATAATAATCATTTTGTGCGAAATACTATACTAGCATTAAATTATCTCGAATAATAAAATTGTCCATAAATTTTTCAAAACGTCGGTATTCACTAAGAGTAACAATTCACTGTTAAAATATATTAGTAACGACAATTTAGAGAGGGTGATAGTTATTACAATAACGTTACATTCTGTTCATCAGAGGTAAGATATAATTATTTTACATTTGTTTCATTTTCAAAACAAAAAGAGGAAAATGTTCATGTATACGTATATACACAGATACGAGATATTCCACGCCAACTCGACAAATGATTTTCCCCCACCATTTTTGATTTCGTTCACAATTTTTACTACAGTTATCCTATCTCTAAATAGCACTCCTGAATTATTTCAGATTGTTCTCTCCAACAGTTTTATTTATAAATGTTTATACATCAAAACAGACTGACATTTGGTAAGTTTTGAAAAAATTCTCAAAAATTCTTCGACCAAACACGAACATTTGTGGCCAAATCCGAAAGTAGAAACTATTTATTTAACATTTATTTGACTAATTTCAAGAGAATAAAAATTCCTGAATTTGCTTTACTTCTTATTTTGATAGGTAATTATTCATTTTTGTACGTGTATAATCATCTATGTAGGGCATAAAAATGAATAATTACCAATAAGAATACTAAATTAAGTAAATTAAAGAATTTTTATTTTTTGTTTTAAATCAGTCAAATATAAAAAAAAGTTTACACCTCCGGATTTGTTCTGAACTGATCGTCTACATGTCCGCTTGGTGTATACAAATAAATAAGTACCAATAAAAATACCAAATTAAACAAATTCAGGATTTTTTATTTTTATGAAATTAGACAAATAAGTATATAAATTATGGCTTCCACTACTGATTTTAGCCTGAAATAATTGTCTTTGATCGAAGAATTTTTGAGAATTATTTAGATAATTTCAAAAATGTAATTTTATTGATCTTTAAAAATGATGAAAAAATAAAAATTGGAGAGAAGAATTTGAAATAATTCAGCAGTGCTGTTTAGAGTTAGGATAATCATATAAAAAATTATGAACGAAATCAATAATGATGAGGGAAAATCATTTGTAGTGTTGGTGTGGAATACCTCATATACACGCACACATATATATGTATACATATATGTATGTACATAATTGAAAACATAGCAGAAACCATGTTGTCATCTTGTGAATAAAAAATGTTATTGCTTTAGATTCAAATGCCTATACTTCAGGTACTAGAGATAAAAAATTAAACGCATATCCTTCAAAGCTGATCAAAAAATTACTTTCCAGCAACAATATTTGACTTTGTTGATAAACAGGATTCATTTCTATTTTGTTTTCGCAAAACTATCAGAACTTTCCACTCAGAACTTTTGAATGTAATTCACGTTCGATTTCAAAATTGCTACTCAGATAAATGCAAATTTAATCTAATAGCACCTCGATTACAATTTTTTGAGACAACTGTTTCTTACTTGTTATACCAGCGTGTATAGAGAACTAAAAGTTCAAGAGAATTTTATATCCCACCTTCAATGTACAGTGTACTATTAAAATTGACAGCGTCAGAAATTTTGTTCTGTACAATTCGAGTTACCATCCTACAGCTCATTTTATTCTCAATATATCAAAGCACACTGGTCACCCTAAGCATCTTTTTATCGTCGTCCTCAGAAGATTTAGGATATTTGTATATTTATAAAATACTAAATATGAAAGATTTGTACAGATCATAAAATTAAATTCACCATCACACTCATTTTATTATACACATAACAATCTTAGAAGAGTCAACCATCCTTTTAAAGGATCCAGCTTTGCTGCTCTCAATCACGCGGATACCTTTCAATTGGTTATAAGCCAGATTTGATCTTTAAAAAATGTCTCCGGAATTCCCTGTTTAGGTGTGCCTGGAGATCGAAGGAAAATATCGAACCATCCGTTTTTCAATTAATGCGAACATATTATAAAATGTTCAAATGTTAACAAATGCGGTATATACATAATATATTGTGTTATATAACTTACTGTTTCTCACTGATTTATGAAAGATTCGTTATTCATATACGATTGAAAATAATGCGAAAAAAAGAATCACGAAGAGATGCTATTAAAAACTGAAATAAAAGATTAATTTTTAAACATTGAATTAGTGACATAATTCAGGTTTGATGCAAGTCACAACTGGAGCCTTGTTTTAAATAATGGAAGCCAAAACTGCAGACCTAAAATTAAATTAAAAAATCTCTTGATAATCAGAATGATGTTATTATTCATTCAATACTTATATATTAAAAGTTGATGGTTTTCAATGTTTCACTTGATCATCACAGGTCAATTATTTACAGGCCATATTAACTATCACTAATTCATATTGCTCTTGATCAAAAAATTACGCTCGACATTGATATCGAAGATTGTTTTGAGAACAGATAGCTTCAATCCTTTGCGAAATTTATTACAACCTGTAAAAAGTTCCAACTGACGTCGGGTATATATAATATTGTACGTTCTACCGTTTGTACAAGTCCCTCCATTATCTTTCACGCTTACTTTGTTATATTCTTAAAAATATTTTCTACCGCCACAAGACAAGTTTGTCCATTTCACATGAATTTGATTCATTGCCATTTCGGAACAGGATCAACCGACAAATCAAAAAAGATTTTGGGAAACAGTTGGCTTTTCGTAGGTACCTTCTCGTCGACTGATGCCACCAAACATCACAACCGTATCGAACCTCCGGTCTGTAGTTAAAATCGTGATTCACTTTTTAATGTGTGTGTGTATGTGTGTGTAAAAGTAAAACCTATCTTTCAAACTAAAAACACAACCTTAAGTTTTATGTTCACAATGATTCACTGAGTTCACTCTTTCGTTAACTTCTCACACTCAAATTTGACATATTCACAAGAGGTAACAGGGGAAGTAAGGGCTACGCACACTGTTCCGTTGAGGAATCAGACTTCAATCGTTCGATTCGATATCGATTGTACTGGCGATAAGGAGAACGAGATTGATCGTTATCGGTAACAACTCGTGTCCTGTGGGGTATTAGATTTTCGTAACGACCCATTAACCAGTCCTGGCACAAGCGGTGCTGCGTGTCTGCGACATTTTGCGTCGCCCACCTTGCCAGCCACTGATGAAACTTAGAGTTCAGGTGTTTCGTCACCGCCGGATGACACTGAAATCACAATGCAATTTTATACCAATAAGGCATTCCGCAAAACTGTTAGACCAACTGAATGCCCATTCTGAAGATCTTACCTGTCTAGCTCTGGTAAAGGAATTTGGCTTATAAAGGAAAGCCTCTTTGCTGGCAACATAGAGCATCCGGTAACTGTTCGGATTAAATCTGCACTGCGTACTGTCGGTATTAATTATGTCACCAGTGTCACCTGGTTCAGTCATTCTTAATGGTGCCGGCCGTTCCAAAAGTCCAGAAGAAGTTTCAACTGTTTTGTCGGTAGCCGTTATTCTAGGTAAAGGGTTTAATATTTTTAATGAAATACATTCCATTGCGATATTGTGGGATATGCTCGTACTGAAACTTACTCTGGTGTTTTGTCAGAATGAACGGTATTCAACGATGGCAACCGAGCCATCCTTGATGCACGTTTTCGCCACTCTCTGACGTTACGGTAGAGGAATACGGGCTTGCGACCTACCAAAAGTCTGTCAAACGAGCTCCAACCAGTTTCATCCATCTACAACAATCACAGTTCAATATTAACTTACTGTGAATCATTGGAATGATGTCGAATCTAATGGAGTATTCAGGAAGTTGAACTTTTTCAGTCTGATGTAGTGACAATCGATTTGATAAATTTTTCATTGTAGATATGTTGTGTTAGCAAAAATTTTAGACTTTCAAAACTTTTCGCGAGTTACTTGACCTGTCTAGGCAAATTAACGAAATTCTTTTTTTTCTAAATTGCAGTTACACGCAAAAAATAAATATATATATACATAAATATATATACACATCAATAGTGATTTTTGCTATAGATAGATTTTGTATGATTGAAACAGGTATCATCCAATGCTTCTTCATTTTTAGATGCATTAAAGCTTAGCTATTATGTAATTTTTTTCAAATGCAGTGATATGTTATCTAGGCACTAACAAAGTCAATGTTCTTTTTTCTACAAATCCTTCTCACGAACGACTGCTCAAGAGAAACTTTTTCTTTACAAAACTGGACAAACTACATTATTTGAACTTGAATTCTTCGGAATTAAAATTAAACAATATTTTCACTCAGGTTACTGATTATTAGATTTGATCCGTCAACTTCTTTTCAACTTTTGCAATTATTTGGAACTCGAATCCTAGTTGCTGGAAGATACGGGAGAAAGAGCTGTATGAATTTCCTAAAACAAGACTCAATGTAGTCATCCGTTAAAAAGAATACAAAACAAAAAAGAAAAAAAAAAAAAAACGGAATACCTACATTCTTACTGAGATTGCGATACAAAAGGTAGAGAAGTAAAATCTTATCCAGTTGATAATTCAATAGTAAAGTGGTAAACATAGGATAAACATAATTTTCTTAAGTATAACAATATAAAAATTATAATAAACTATTAAGACACTGCTAATGTAACTTAGGCATACTAATTAAAAAATGTATCAACTCTCTGCCAGATCCAATGATTTTACAATAAAATAATCAACATTCATTGAATGTGGCACAAAGGTGTGTTAGAAAAGAGATATATTATTCTCTCTGTACGTTGGTTTCCCAAAAAAGATACGTACGTCATTATGAACTGGTTTTGAATGTATATAGCAGGGATAAAATGTACTAAGCCAAAATCAAATTGTTAAAGAATGACTCCGCTACAAAGAAAGACCTGAGATTGAGAGGAAGCGAAAGGTAGGAACTCAAGAAGATACCATTACATTTATAGCAATGCAAAGTTTTTTTAGAACCAATGTCAAAAGTTGTCCTCTGATGAGAAAAGAAATTGATAAACTTAAAAGTAGTAAGAAAGTAAAAAAACGTAATTTTTTTTGGAGACAAACTGATAATTTAGTGGTACAAAAATGATAGACGATCATGTTTAAAAGCATTGTTCATGTATTTCAATATCTCTCTCTTCTATACAATATATATATATATATATATATATATGAATATACATGTATATAAATTTGATTTATATACATGTATATACACACACACTCCATATATAATTTATAGTTACAAAATATATATCTTATCATATGTTTCAAGATTAAAATTCATCATATAAAGAGATAAAAGTTGGGAAACAGAAAACGGGGGATGGGAGAGGAAATGACAAGGGAGCTACATTCGCACAGGACTTGCTGGACTCGAGTTGAAGTTAAATAATGATGTTATGGCAATCAAATCTTTGGTTACAACCGAGTAGTACGTATCCTATAGACGCAGACATACGATTCGACAAAGGGTCACGTGCATAATGAGATCAAGACAAGTAGATTTTTAATTCTTCAAACGTATATTAAAATATCGTACTAATAATGCTAGTGGCATGTAAGACAATAAATATGATAAAGAAAATAGTCATCTGCGCTTTCCCATAATACAATGACAATTCTCTGATTGATATTCAGTCGATATGTGATCACAGGCATAATATCAGACTGCGAGAGGAGAGAGATTTTTTTGAGATGTCAAAGAATTTTCTGCACAAACATTTCAGGAAGATGGTTTTCAACCAAAGTTTTGAATCAATAGCCATTAACGAGTCAGCACATATAAGGTGGTCTAGTCGTTACAATGAAACCTTTAGGAAGCTCTCCGAGATAGTGATACTATTCATGGAATGACGCGAATTGTGAACCCTGCACGCTAGCGAATTCACTTCTTTGGCAACATCTGACTCTAAAAGAGGGTAGCCGTGTAGCAGAATAGCAGTCAGGGGAAAAAGTAGTGAATTTTAAATTAAAAATATAAGAGATGAACCAGCGAAATCTCTCTATCTTAAAATTATCGCTACACATCAAAGCATGTGTTTCTCTATCTTTTTTCTCCACAAATTCTATGAAAAGCTCCATTTACACATTAGAAAATCGGAAATTTTGTTTGTTCTGTAGTCCGGATTGGAAAAGTAAAGAAATTTAGAAAAATCCAAGCTGCGCTACGGTTTTAGCCACTTAATTAATGGAGTCCAAATTTCGATGTTTCACAAAATTTACAAAAATTTTCTGCTCATTTCCTTCTCTCACGCGCAATGTAAGAGTATTAGTTTTTTGACTTATTATTTGTTTATTAGTTCTCATAGTGAATAAATTAGTACAGTTTTTTAAATTCAAAGGCATCTCTATTAATTCCAAAAGGCTTCACCGATCTATCTCATGAGAGTGACAAGAATTACTTCACAAATTAACACTACTGCTATCTTAAATAATGTATCAAAATCTATGTACAATTTTTTTATGGTGCAATATTTACAGTTTCTCTTAATTTCTTCGTTTTCCTGTTTTCTTTCCTTCAAAGATTTTGGACAAACGACGATAGTACTTTTTGGTCACCAGGCATCTTGCCATTAGGACGTCACTGGATTATTATCATTATAATTATTATATGCTTTTTTGAGGGTAATATTAAAAAAATTGTCTATCACAAATATTGTATACAAACATTTTTATACAACGAATAATAATTTATTGCAAAAGTGAAAGTTAGCTGTCAGCCCATTATTCACTCAAATGTCGTTGAAACGAATATCAAATCATCATACATGGGGTTCCGTAATTACTTAGCGATTGTAGCACCCATAAGTGAGACGAGACACGTATACGGAGCCTACAAGATTTCATTTCAGACTATCATTTCCTTCACCATTTACGATTAAAATTAACCTTTCGAAAACGATTAGCATCATTTCATATCGCATATACATAAAAAATACACCGGGGAACTCACATTGCCACAAAGTTTTAAAAATATTGTACTAAAGAATGATCCCGTCCCATACGACAAATTAGAAAATCAGTTACTCGAATATGTATAAAGTTACGAATTAATGATGTTATTTGTACATAAAACTCAAATGAAGATGAGAAACTTATGGTATTTGTTCAAGATCGATTTCGGTATTTTGAGTTTGTACAAGTATTTTGGAAAAATTTATGCAAATTCATCACTAATCGCAGTCTATGGACACGTTTGAAGAGGAAAAGAATTCATTAGTTACGTACACAGGTACATCTTTAGTATATTAGTGTCATTCATATAGGAAGTTCTGCATATACCATCAATAATCCAATCACGGTATACTTTTTGCACAAAAGAAATGACCGATTAACAGCTATTGTTGATTCTGCTACATTTCATTAGCTTAAAGAAGTGGTGTATATATAAGGACAACCGCTACATTAAATCTACGATCATTACTGAAAGGTATGTCATCATCTGATTTGACCAACAACAGTCGGGACAATAGCAAACGCAGTCAGATTAAATCGCGAGTAATATTGAAGAGCTATCATGCTTTGCAGAGATATTCAAGTGAATTAATCGAATTCTAACTACCAACTCCGTCTCAGCTATCGCAGGGGTCAGACTGTTCCTTCGTTTTTTAGATTTTGCAAACCTGACCATCGTTCAAGTTTAGTGTGAATCAATTTTCGTAGAGAAATAATGAAATTGATACAGGTTTTCTGTATTTAACTGCAAAAATACGAATACACGTCGTGGCGATAAGCTTGTCAGTGCATTGTTAACCTTACACTAAATGAAAATATGTGCAAACTTGAATTTCGTTTGGGCAAAAGTACCGTGTGACTGAATTATTGTTGTACAGAGATAATGTGCCGCTGTTAAATTGACAATCCTGCATGTCGAAACGACAAACGACGAAGTCGAAGTTCCAGACGATACTTTGATCTGACTTGGATGAATATCGATCACCCTTCCCAGCAGTTTGACACAGAAATTATTCGGGGTGCCCAAATGAATGCAAACTACAATGTCAGCAATGTTTTATGATTATGGGTGTGGTCCTATACCTTCTTGTTAATATCAGCGTTCTTGCGCTTTCTGCCCCTGCCCCCCCTTCCTGCCTGGTCGCTACTCACAGGATGATTGGCTGCCGCGTCGTTGTCTACAGAGGTAGGAATGTCCTTTGGACTTGTCTGGCCAAGAGGAGCGGGGTATCTCTCCACATAGGTCGACCATTTTTCTGCCGAACTTATACCCTCTCTCTGCCGTTCTCTTTCGCTCTCTCGGTCCCTGCATCCGCCCTCCGTCGTGTCTTCACTTTCAGTGTCTAGCAGCTCCATTGTTATTTTGCAGTCTTTTTTGTACTGCAATAAGTTAACAAAACCAAGGTAACGACAATCGAAACTACATTCGGATATAATTTTACATGAGTTGCGTTTAATATTTGGGTATACGCTATGCATCTATGCACAACTCTTGGAGGTTCTTACACATTATCCAATTTAAAATCACGGTCTAGCCAGATATGCTTCACGATCTTGAATTACGTGTATTTCACACTTGCCACGATATTGATTCAATTGCAGATTTCATGTTGAAATGTACTTAGAAATTTTGTCATATGGAGAGTAGCCTCAAATAGACCGTAATGATTGTAAGAGTTCTCGATAAAGGACCGGTAAATAAAACTTGGAATCAAATAACAAAGAAAAAAATAAAAAAGAAAAAAAAAATAAAGCAAATAAGCAAATCAACGAAATACTCACAATATGTATTTTGAAACAATTCTCATCAGTCATAGCTCTCTCTGCTTTACGTTGGTAGGCGGTTTCTGCTCCTAGCCTCAGATAGGCAGTGGCGCACAAACCACCAGCTCCGCTACTTTCCTTTGGCTGCCTTTGTTCTCGTTGGAATAACTCCATGCACTGCTGACACGTTGGATCAGAAACCAAATGCTGCAACTAAACAGACGAAAAATAGTTTAAGCACCGTAAAAATATTATCGACATGAAAGAGGATGCAAAAAATTCGTCATTAATTTCACGTGTGCTAAAGACTTGTGATGATTTATATTGTTCCGTATTTCACTCAGTAATTAGAATTTATGTTAACGTACTTGTCTTACAGCATATGTGACCACCTTATCCAAGGTAAAGGCAATATACGCGTGGATGCCGAACATTTCACGTAGCGTATCTTCGTACGCCGTGCTTTCCATGTTGCCATCTAAAACATTCTTCACCATGTCCAAGAACGCTGGATAATAATCCTCTATTTCTATTTCATCTGCAGCAAAAGAAAGAAAAACATTACAAAATGTTGTTGCTACTGACAACAATTCAAAAGTGCGGAAAATCGACGAGATTACACACTTTTTGGTTTTAATCTCAATGCAACCGCTGTGCTCTCCTTTCGTTGTTGTTTGTATCTGGATTCTTCTTCAGCCAAGGCAACCGCTCTTTCGTACATCTTTGTTAACCTCTCGCATAGAATTTGATGTAACCTCAGAAAAAGGTACCAGTTGTTACTGCCCATGAACAGGGTGTACGCCTCTTCGGGATCGGCGGATAAGGCATGGGAGGGAGGTTTTAGATCTGGATCACTTTTCACGTGTGCAGAAGAAAAGTTGGGTGAAGCCACTGCTTTGTTTCTACTCCCGTGAAGACCACCAGATGTTATCGTCAATGACGATATATGAGAGCTGCTACACGCAGGTGAGTCTATGTCCTCTTTTTCATCTGCAAGTTTCAACATAAAATTCACGTAGAAGAAACAATGGCGAGGGGGAAATGCTTGTAGTTTTGCAGAGCGTAGATCAAAGTTTGAACTTACCATCTTCGTCGCGCTCATCGTCGCTCAGTTCTTGTCGTGGATGAAAAAATAGGTCAGGGATAAAGTGCTTTAGAAGCAACTTTATCTGTTGCTTGTCTTCCTTGTGAATAGCTGTCTGTCTCTTCACGTGATGAATTAGGAGATTGGCTGCGTCATCGAGTACGGACTTGTCTTTGTATGCCAGCACCATATGTGGACCACCTCCCCCTTGTCCCTCTGCATTACTGTCGTCTGCTTGCTCATGCCTCTGTTAAATTATAAAGATTATTAGGTGAGACAAGTTCCCGTTGGAGTCAAGACATGTAGAATTCTGGTAGAATCGACTTTACCTCATCGTAAAGTGTTTCAATTTCATTGAAGAGACTTTTCGATCTGAGCGCCTTGACATCATTTTGTTTGAAATTTATACACTGGTGATCCAAGGATTTCAAATAGTACTTTTCGTTTTGTTCTCTCCATATTTTATTGAACCCTTTTTGAGCTTCTCTCCATTCCTCCTCCTTGCTTTTAAGCCTCCTAAGGACGACCGGCACCGCAACAACAGGATTTTTCTTCAACCCGTCAATAATGTCCGCAGCCTTGTCACCGTATATCCTCCTCAGAGCTCTCTGGTGTATTGTCGGCGAACAGCCTCCCAGACAATCATCTAATCTGAACTTTTGTATCTCCTCCGAGCTCATCCTACTCATTTTCTTGTGCACACCTTCCAGGACTCGAATCGTCGCTGCATTTGTTTCTATAACACCGTCCAGTTCGAACCGTTCGTCCTCACAGCGGTATATGAACTCTTCATACTGAGTTTTCCTACAGGATTGACAATTTCATAAAGTATGCACTTATTTGAAGCCGATAATTAAAATATGATTGCCTTTCAAGTATAGTAACTTCTATCTTACCTTGAAGTAACAAAGGTACTGTCTTCAGACCATGTTGGGAAAGATACCCACGTATCGTTCAGCACCTCTTTACACAGTTGCGTCCTACCGGTGCATTTAGGCTGAACGTACGATTTAGGTAACGCACAATAGGATGCGCCGAGCCGTTTGCAAGTGGAGTAATCTATTTCCATAGCCAAATCTCCTTGGGGACGGTCTTGGTGACTTCTGACGACATTGTTAGGAAGCGTTTCGACGTTCAAACCACCGGTTGTAGTGGACATAGAAGTTGAGGAGTCCGGAGAGTGACCCAAGAAATCTTTGAACCATCGCAATAGTTCTGGGAATCTGCCCAAGAACGGTGTTACCAATTGTATGAGTTCTGTCTTGGACACGATTTCTTGATTGAACAGAACCAAACAGCGTAAGAAATTCTCATAGACTTCTTGCGATCTCAGGGCCTTCCGCACCTATGAACCAATTACATTTCGTTTACTTTTCCGTGTATCTTGATTCATCTTAATTGGTACAATCTAGCAGTAACTGAAATTAGTCTTTAGTTTCACAAAATAATTTAACTTACTTTGTCGAAAAAGGCATAATCGTTAAGGCTTCCATATTTTCCAGCATCGGCGAATGTCACATCTCTCAGCGTAGCCATTTTGTGCTTTTTTGATGGTGGCTGACCGTGTTGAGTGTGATGCGAATTGCCAGTGGTTCCCGATGTTGAAAAGGACGGACTTCTTTTCAGCTGACCAGTGCTATGACCAAACTTCTGACCGCTATTCAAATCCCTGGCTCCCACCCCTCTCTCCCGGTCCCTCTCTCTATGATCTCTGTTGTCTCGTTCTACTCCACTTAAGCTTCCGCTTTCTCTGTGTTCTCTAGGTATGTTCCCCGAACTGTTGTACAACGCTTTCAATCCTAGGGGTTTTTTAACGATCGCCGAATGATCGTTAACCGCCCCACCTTTGTTACTCTGGAACATAGCAGACTGGCACCAGTTAGAATTAAATGATTATTTCTCTGCGAACTAAATGCACATCCTGTCACAGTTTCATGTCAATCGGATGCACAGAGACGATCATAACGAATAAACTGTGTCAAACTTTCCAAATGAATTTAGAACCAAAAATTTATCCTCAACTGACAAATAAACACTCACCAGGGCACTTTGTTGGTTCGTAGCATCAGGCAAAAATTGTCCAAACTCAGCGAGGAGATCTTCTTGATTTTCAAAAAGTTTAGCGACTTGACTGTAGACCTCTGCCTCTGTTAGATGTTTCCCACTTCCTCCTCCGACAGCTGCTCCTCCTCCAGTTACCATATGACCGGATTCTTTTAAGTTGCGTTGTTCCTTTTGATAGGTATGCAAAATCTCCAAAAATCGCTTATACTTTTCAGGCTGACCTTGGAATCGATTCTATAAAGAGGTATGCACGTATAAATTCAACAACCCGATGACATATTTTCTCAAGGTTTTTGCAAGTAAAGCAACGAATAAAAATTGTATTTCTACCTTAATCTTGTTCACGTAATTGATGGCGTGATTGAATTCCACAGGTTGACTTTGCTGCGTCTGACCACTGTTTGGTGTACCATCTTGTGCCTGGCTCAAAGCTTGACTGACAGCAGCTTGGGCTTGAGCCGTGCTTATGTGCGAATTGTTATACGATTGGACCGGCGGTGATGATGGAGCATGAACGGTTAAGCTATTGTTTGGAATGTTATTTCCAATGGCGTGGTGTATGCTGCCAGATCTGTAGAGTGGATAGAATGTATATGTCGAATATCGCGGATAGGACAAGAATGAAAAAAATGCATCTACTCAAATAAAATTCCTTGCTCACCCTTGCATGATTTGTAGGACGGATGGAGCCTTGGCCGGCTGAGTAGGCGGACTGGCAATGGGTGGTGAACCAACATTGCCTGTGCAGTGATGAGATAATGTTGGGGTATGCGTAGCAGTCGGACTAGGCATACTAACCGATACTTGGAAAGCGTATCCCTGTTCGTCGGCTTGTACTTCTATTTTATAACCAGGTGGTAAAAACGTATTGAAGCCAACTATGAGCTGGGGATGTCCCTTGAAAAGGTTGCTGACTCTCTTAATAACACCTGGTGTGTCTATGCTCTGAGACTTGAACTCTTTCATGATATCCAAGAAGTCATTGTACACCTAACCAAGAAAGAATCACATTTATCAAAGTCCCATTCAACGACAAAGTTAAAAAGAGAATAAACCTAAAACTGGATATCTGACAATCTTTCTTACCTGCGGTTGATTGTTGAACTTGTATTTGACTTGATCGAGGTAATGCAGAGCATCTTCAACCTTCAATCTTTGGAACTGTTGCGCCCCTCCGCTCAAGCTGCTCCCTGGAGCCGTGGGCGTAGGCGGTGTTGTGCTACCAGAATGCACCTATAACACAGTTACAAAAAATTCTAGAGAATTCCAAAAACTGCATAGAGTTCAATGCACTGTTTCTACCTGTGTTTGGCCCCTTATCGCTTCGGAAAATATTATATAACCTCAATCTTTAGATCCCTTATAATTTGGAGAATATTTGTGTTATAAAATAAACAATAAATACTTGTAGATGTGATCTGTTAGGTGAAAAAAAAATCGATACATTGGTTACCATTAGCGTGTTACACACATAGTTCAAGTACTCAACTACAGTATTCAATTACCAATGAAGTGCTATCGCTATCAATCACATTTCAGGTATAACGATAACTGTTGAACTCGAAAAGAAACAAGGGAACACCAATTAGAATGACTAGGAGGAAAGAAAAAGATGTTTATGACAATTCGTTCATGTTGGATCATTCTGGAAGTACAATTGCATCAATGTGCATGAATTTAAAAAGAACATTCTCGGTTCCTTTCTAAGGCAATTATTATTCTCCGACTACTTGCTTCGCAGACTCTCGATTATCGAAACAATCTTTACCTTTACACTGGAAGGGGCAGGAGTAGGCATTACTACGGCTACTGGGTATTGCTGTTGCGCCTGAACGGCGCCAAACTGGATGCTGCCTGGCATCTCCTTGGAAGTTATCGGCCTAATTGGCTGACCAGGCCCAATTCCAACGGCCAAACCACTGTTAGGACGGTAGTCTATGTTCTCTCCGACTTCTAACCCGCCCCCACCACCTATGCCACCTCCTCCTGCACCTCCCGATGAATGTTTCAACGCTGCTGCTGCTGCTGCCGATGCTACCTCGTCCACCCCACGAGTACGTTTCATCTCAAATCACATTGGAAATGCTGGAACCAGAAGGGTAGGTAAACATTGAAAGTAATGCATAGGTATATTTTCTTAATGCGAAAGATACTGATGAAAGTCGGGAGGAAACAAATAAAAATTTGTCCAGGTAGACAAACAGTGGACAGAGAATGAAAGAAGTGTTCCTTGTACTGTAAATTTAGGAATGAAACCGCATACAAACGGGTTAATTATTACAGCACTGGATGACGGTCCCCCAAAATAAAAAATGTTCCACCGATTTAAGGTTACGTGTAACTTACGCAGAAATGTTCAAAGAAAAAACGAAGCCGTTGAAAGTAAGGGACAGAAAAGAAGGATGCTCGCGGAATATCAGCAATGAAAGTGGTTAAAAATCAAAACGATAAACGGGGGTGGCGGGCAAATATGGAAAATATTCGCGGGAGCGCGGGTACGAGCTTCGGTGCCCTTCGGGGAGTCTTGAAAGCATAAAAGGTTAAAAATAGACTCGGGACTCGGTGGTGAAAACGCGGGCGTGTGTAGTCCAAGCTAAATCATATGTTGGTTGCCATGGCGTGCCCGGCTATCTCTTCAGCGTCTCCAGGGGCCGGACCCGATATGACGGTTTACAAAATTACGTACCCTTCTCCAAGCATCACTTCTACAAAAATCACTCCGCCTTTTTATCGTGCACTGCGATTTACCCACTCTTTTCAACGTGCATTTATTCCGAACAACCGGTAAAAATCTCTTTCTTCGGTGCAATTCGATCATATTTCGACACTCTACGTACTCTTTCCTCTTTAACCGTTCTCTAACCTGCAAATCGGCAACGTTTCGACAACGTTTCACATTTCACGGCTCAGCTCGACATATTTTCAGAGAAGCTGCCGCTGAATATTGTTTCATGCCTGACTCAAATCGTGAGTGAGCAGTAGGAGGTAAGCGTCATTTTGTTTTTTCAACTCCTTTGCAAAGCATCATTTTCGATCAACGTTCGGGGTAGTGTACAGTTGAAGAAATGTAAGAGAGAGAGGGAGAGAAATGGGAAATAAGAGAAGGAAAAGCAGAACTTGACGTGTACGGAAATAAACGCTTCTCGAGAAATCCGTGTGAAGCGAAAAGAACTTTAGATATTGAGGACTGTACTCTCGTTCGCTACACGGCTGCGACTTGGATAACAGTGTTGTTGGCGGTTTGTAGAGAAAAGACTGAGTAAAATAAAAACTCCGAGTCGTCTGCCAATAATCTAATTGTAAACAACGAAACTCCAAGTTATTCTCTTAGCACTATTGTTACGCAATAATAAAGAGAAATACGTTACACATTTCACGTTGTTTCTCGCGAACGAACTGCAGGGTGCCTCTCCTCCCGGAGAGGAAGCCGGCCTCGTAATTTTCAACCACCTCCACTTGAATTTTCTTCAGGAAAGACGTAAAAGAATGAGGAAAAAAAACCGATACTCCTACTCAACCACCCGATATCAAGTATCGTACCGAATTCCGATCAACGTTATCATCGTTTGCTTCAGTCACACGTTGAGAAACCGGTCACGAAAAACCAATAAAAACTCCATGAATGAAATAAGAACGGTTTAGTGAAACACAGAGCGTGTAATAATAATGGAAAAATCAAATTAACAAAGAAACAACGATGCTCCAAACATACGACGTCTCGTGTGCTTTTACGTATTCATACGCGAAACTTCGTACACGCGTATTCCAATTCAAACAAAAACTTTCACCTCCCGATCATCGTTTCACTACAACGACACTCATTCGCTAATAAAGGTGATCAGTCAATATATTTTATAAATATCCCGGAAATTCACGGGGGAAAAGATAATCTCCACAAGGGACATTGTCACCGCTACGGGGGTACTCGAAGAACTATTGGATTTTGTATGGCAAACAAGGAACCGACGGGTAGTGCACGGCAATCGGAGTGGGGGGGGGGGGGGGGGGCGGTTCTGCAGGGGCGTAATTCGAGGGTACTTTGCGTCGCTTCGTTTCCCTGCCAACCGGTCCCACCGGCTGCTGGTACAAGAGATTCATTCGTTTTAACCAACTAAGGTAACATCGGTTTGCGCTCAGAGTTCTGCGTATTTCTAACGGTGGGCACATCGGGAGCACCGAAACGTCAACGTTCTTTTAAAAGTGAAGGTGTAAGATAATATGTCCAATGAACGGAGTGAACAAGTTCGATGAAAATTTACAAATTTCCAGAGATAACGCAGAGCAGTTTATCAACGAGTCGAAAAACCATCGCGACACGCTCGTTCGGACGGTAAATTTTGCCGTTCTAATCGGAATACGGGACCTGATAGGGGGTTTGGTGTCTCCCTTTTTTCACCCACGGACACGCCCCTGAAACTAGCGGCGACGACGGAGGCCGCCAAACGGCGCGCGCAGGTTAACGAAATACCGGAGCGACGGCCATCTTTATGCGGCCAACAGCTGTTCCCGGCAGCGAGCAAACTCCCCCTGGTTATCTGGGTCACGGGAAACTGCGCAACACTCTCCGGATCTGTCGGTAGGACGATTTATTCGGGTAAAATAGACGGTGGAGTACCATCGCGATTGTGAAAAATGTTGAAGAAAATCTTCCAGGATGCCAAATGCAAGTACCTGAATCCTGTATCAATTCGAAATTCGCAGCGATTTATTCCAAGTCGCAGAGCATATGCCGGCGCGTCTCATTGGCTCGCTTGCAAAGGACTCGACGCTCATTGGCTGTGTGTTTCTAGACCCGGGAATGGACGGCAGGCGGCAGGAGAAAACTCGGGGCAACGTAACAACGCCGTCGCCGTGATTCTGTCGTCATGTTCGAGACGCGGGCGAGCAAAGCTGGGACGACGACGCAACGACGACGCGTGTATTATCGAGTATATGTAATATGGAAGGTAATTCGCGTCACCCCTTGACCAACCTATCGGAGGACATAATCGCACACACATGCTCGTCGTGCTCACGTTTGGCAGCGAGGGTGTGAGTGAATTAATCAATCCAGGCGCATTCAGCTCTTTCCGGATCTCCGTTAAATATATGCCAAAAATCACCGGCATCAAATCGTAAACAATGATATAATCTGTGTATACACATGTTATAAATTTTGACGTGCAAAGACTTTTTTATTTCTTACGTGATGCGTTCAATCCCTAAGCAATATAATTCATCTCCGATTGTCGTGTGGTAAACAAGAACAGCAGGAGGAAGCGTGACAAAAATTTTATCTACGATATAGGCGAAGTCTTGGAAAAAATAATCAAATGCCCCCGAGCGTATTCTGATCACAAAATATTAAAAGAACGTACATGCATATTAGCATTTGTGTATGTACCGTATGTTGTACTGAAAAAATAAATGTACGTGAGTATAAATACTATAATCTACCTTGGTCTTTCTTGACGAGCGAAAACATATGCAATTCTCTGGAAAGTAATTTGTCAAATCGAAATAAAACACCAGCAACAGCACCAGCAGCCAAAACAACGTCCTGTGGATCGATTGAGTGTTAAATAACACTAATGAAAATAACGAGAATAAATGATTGAAAGCATATAATGTAAACATCACGGTGTGTTTCACAGTTTGAAAAATATCTTTCGATAAAGTAGAACCGCAGCTAGCAGCAGTAAAGGATCAAGGTCAAAATTTAATCGCGATAAGCCGGATCTTCTACACGTCGTACGGACATTCATTGATCCGTAGTGTAAATGTTTTACGTTTTTCCCTCCCGATTGAACGGTATCGCATCCATCCTGAAACTAGCGTAGTACGCGATCAAAGAATACCAGCGCAAAAGACAGTAGGAGGTCATCCATCCGGACATAAGTGAGCGAGGAGGGGCATTCAGCTAAACTCAATCCGTGAGCTACTTCTCAAGTGTAAAATAGAAAAAAAAAACTTTTCCCGAAAAGTACACGAAGGATACTTATACATATAGCTATGTATTTGTTTTGTTCAGACAGGTATCGAAGCTAGGGTTCGTGCGATATCTTACGATACAACAGCAACCTTGCTCTCTCTCGTCTCCATATGGACAGCCACATACGGTCGACATTCGGATAAGCGCCAATGACCGAACTGGGCGAGAGGGACGAAAACGGACGAAGCATCATCGTCAGGTTGGGGGTGCATCACGGTAGTAGTTCTCTCTAGCTGTCTGTCCCTCGTCCGAGTAAGCAAGCCCGACGCCGCCATCCATCGCTCGCTCTCAACCAGGCTTGTTGTGTCACCTAGTCGACGCTGACGCCCGTCGCCACACCTCGAGCACGCCCTTTCGATTTTTACGTACATTTCCTGCAGCGGTCACACTATCGTCACCAGGGATTCCGTTGTTTCACCGGATATTTTGGTTATTCTCTTTTATTTCTTCGTTATTCTATCATTTCGAGTACGGATGACAAGGGAGTGGGGAAAGGGAGAGAGAAAGAGGGGGAGGGAGAGGGGGGGAGGGGGAGAGAGAGAGAGTGGAGAGGGGGAGGCCCGTCCGCGCGTGGTAGTTATCTGCCGCATATATGCATGTAGCCCGAGGTGTGTAAAAGCTGTATCATCGTCAGTTATTAGATATTGAGGTGGGGATGGAATACCAGGTGGGGGAGTTCGGTTCCGACGACTACTATTTTGCTGCTTTCCATCTGTGTAACGTATCAACAAGCCGGGGAAGGTGGAAAGAACAAGGAGAAATAAAAAAAAAAAAAACGAAAGAAGACGAAGGAGAAGAAGCCCCGAAGTCGGTCTTATTTTGGCCGCTAACGAAAAAATGTGACAACGCAGCCACGTCGTCCGTCGTAGCGCGAGTCCAGTCAGAGGCAGAGACGCAGAGGTGAGCCTTCGACCGTGCGCGCGCGGCTCTCCCGATAATCAGAAATACAGCGTTGCCGCGAGCCCGCGTTCGTCGCATATACGTATGTTTCTATTGCTGCTCGGGAGCGAAATATCCCCACCGCTGATCCTTTAGCCCCTCGCCGTTGCCAGGGCCGTACCCAGCGGCGAAACATACGCGTGGCGTCGACATTTGTCATTTCGTTTTATTTCTTTGCGAATAAACTTGTACATGTCAAAATAAAAATGCCAGAAATTTTAACTCGTCTTACGTTCCAGAAGATGCGGGGAATAGCTGAAAGGATGGTCTCCCGATTTTTCGTGGATAAAAGAAAATATACGCTACTGGTCGAAAGATATACGTAAGGCTGTACCGTATTGGCCCGGGTTTGAGAGAGGAGTCAACGGATTGGCGGACCAAGTCCACGCACGCGAGATGAGGGACTTTTGCGTTCGACAATGACAGATTTTTACCCCCCGAGAAGATGTGTCACTAACTTTGACACTGGGTAACGTTTATCTTGGTATTACATATTCGTACTCGTATTGCAAGCGACTTTAAAAATCAGTTTCATAGGGATACCCACAAATTGGACGAAGTGAAATTTTCTAATTGAATTCAATAGATTCTAAAAATTCAAAAGATGTACAAAAGAGTATAAGCTGTGCGTGGTTGCGTTCCATCAATTCCCTGTATCGTAGTTTTGTATGGTATTCCATTCTTTTTTTAGAATTACCTTTGAAAAGCTTTTGCATTGAAGCTAGCAAATGACAGAGAAAGGTATTAATAGTGCGATTATTCGATGGGTCCGCTTTGTCAGGAGTCTTCCTGTATCGCAAACTCCAAAATCGGCGAAAATCTTTGAACTGACGGACGTTAATATATGACTAATCAAACGCCGTAACGGACCACAATCAATTTGCCATTATTTCGTGAATAAATTGATGGCATCGCCGTATCGATATTCCCAGTTACACGTGGATGTGCCGTTTATGTATGGTAATTCGTCACAATTAGGCTGTAATTGATGTTCGTTTTACTAAAAGATCTGATTCACATGAAAGTATATGCATTATACTTATAGATATATGACAACGTTTCTTCGTTTGTTCAATTACAAATTTACAGATTCCAAATACTCTCAACAATAAGTAGTAAATGCCTGAATAAATGGGACAGACGTCAAAAGTTCGGTACGAAATTTCGTTAAAGAAAATACTCGCAACGTCGAAGAGGCCGTGGTTCCCGCGCTTTGCACCGCGACACGACGCGGGAGTTGGTGAGGGACAGGGGAACGGAGAGAAATTTTTTTGTATCGACGGCCCTGAGGAGCCAGTCTTTTTAGTGGACAGAGAGCCGTTCTAAGGCACACGCCATGAGAATATGACAAAAGTAGTTCCTCCCCCACGCAACATACTCTCGTTCCATAATATGAGGTCCTGCATCGAGTAGTACGTACACACATAGCCAACGATCAATCTTCTATCCTTCGTCGACTCAAAGCTTTGGATTTTCCACCGCGAATTATTGTGGCAGTGTGCGCACGCGCGTTTATGTGTCCGAAGCTTATTCAGGCAACCGATGAACTACCTACTTGGCCTGTCAAATCACGCGTACCTGTGCAACAGCAACAGCAGCAGCAGCGGCGGCGGCTTTCTTCGTAGTCAGTGTTGTGCAAATTCTCAATAAATATTCGTTGAATTTGATGTTGGGAAATTTCTCTTTCTGACATTCGTATCGTTGGTATTTTAACGCGGTACTAAATTTCGTGAATTATGCATTGGAATATAATAGCGGTTGGATATACGGAAGCGTGCGCATGTATATTTTTCCCGTTGTTTCATGGTGATTCTTCGCATTTTGCGCGCAAACCCGACGGCGACGATGTACGCAGCACGAGGCGCGAGGCCGGGAGAGCCATCGTTATTATACGGCGGCGTGTGCACCGGAATCGATATTTGAAGCGTGCGTTCCGTTTCTGCGTGGCTGGTGGTCGCTTCTCTCACATTCGCGCATCCCGCGGTCCTACGCGAAACGCGCGGGCGAGCCAAACGATGGGCTCTCGCTCGAAACAGAGACGAAAAACGTATAACAACAAATACGTTCGGCGATGAATTCCTTCTCTAAACACTCACCCAACCGATTGCATAGGTACGCAATGCGGGTATAACGCGTTTGCAATTACGGATGTTGTTCACAGGAGATTAATCACCGCACATAGTAGTCGCACAACTGGCTGCAAGGATACAACATGATAAAGAAAGTATCTTATATGAAAAAGCCACCGATATCAATATGACAGTCCGTAGGGCGGACGTTTTTCATCGTGATTCAATTATTTTCACGCAAAATTACATCGTACGCGCTTTTCACTCAAATTTAAATGAAAAAACCTACATCCCTAATCGAATTGTGTCGCACTGCATTGCGATGGCTAAAACTCTAGTAGGCGATGTTCTGTTCTGATTTTTCTAAAATAGTTCGTGGTAATCATCTGTCAATCTGTGGCATGCGTACGCGTGTGAGCAACTACTCTCATTCCAGTAAAATTATTCAACGACAGAATGCGACAACAGGTAAATTTCAATTATTAAAGTGGGTGAAAAATCCGACGGATTTATATTATTCTCGGTTGGGTATTACGCGAAACGAACGATTATTTCGAACGAGGCTCCCGCGGATCCGAATGTTTTCTTCTCCATAACGCGGCTGCGGCGATGCCAAGTGTTCCCGCTGCTGCACGCGAAGCTACGAGTCTGTAGGTACTCGGTTAGCTGCTTGAACTATACAAATATGCCTTCTGCTTGCCTCTGGGTTAATCGTAAGAAAGTGGACAAACGATAGACCGTGATTTTCATACATCAACGAAAATATGCAAATTGGTGCAGCGAGGAACGGGAGTAACGATATGCGGACGGAGCACGATCCTCGAGGAAGTTTTTAACTTCTAATTGAAAAATACGTTAGAGTTTTGCCATATGACGTAGTAACGCAACACGGGACATTATGTCACTCCGCCCGGCCCCCCCAAACAATATTTCTGTCACCGCGGTGATACGCGACACGCAGTTTTTTTTTTTAATCCTGGCTCAGATGTGCCGGATTATTTTATACATTCGATGCTCACGATTGCCTAGTTTTATGACTGCGTCAGTGAATTTTCAAGGGTGAAATGCATACGTGGGAGGGGGGAGATTCTCTTTTTTCAAATCAGTGATGACCACAATTTTACATACCTGACAGCCGCTTGAATTTCACTTTAATTTCAATCAGAGCGTATAAAACTGCACTTTCCGTTGACGTCGACACTTGGAAATATTCACCAATAAAATAGCGATTATTATTATTGTTCTTGTGTGATGAATCTTGACACATCTTACGGGTAAACTGGTCCGCTCATGCAGGTGACCGATTGAAGACTGTCGGGTCAGCCGCGAATACGGCCGAACTCAAACGAGCCCGGAGGGGTGACGGGCTTGTCCTTCCGACAACACTTTGACGATTTATCAAACGGATAAGCGGAGGCTGGTCTCGGACCGAGCCAGGATCACATTTTCACTGTTATTTCACCTAATAACCGCTGGAGTTTGACTCGCGTCAGCCGCGTTGCATCTAAATTAGGAATCGACTCTGCGGCGTCACTGACGATCACCCCCATTGCGCGAGCTAATGGACTCGTCCGTACTTGGCAACTGTTTTCCCTCGGCTCGAAGCTGCATTTTCATGCTGCCCGACGCCCGCGGCTCGGCCCGAGCTCGCCTCCGATTGGTCGATCAGTCCGAGCGACGTTTGCGCGCCGATTACGAACTCCGATATCCCCGGCAAACATGCCATAGCTAACCTCTTCTTCCTTTGTAGTCAGCTTTTGTTTCTTAACTAATGATTAATACCGAGGACCAAATGTTTACGATTTCCGTTATTGCCTTATTTTCTCTTCAAATTCATGATAAAATCGCTGGAAACCCCTTTTACTCGTGAATAAAACGTGTGTACGTACGGCCACGCGTGTCGTTCCGGTACGCAGGCCAATTGGATCTGATCAACCGAAGACGAACTGTGCGTGAGCCTCTTTTTCCTTCCTCTCCACAGTGCATATGGGTATGTATGTACCATTGATAGCCGTCACTCGCTTTTTTGTTCTTTTATCAGCGATTTCAAATCACTAAAAAGTTTTATTACCGATTATAAAATCATTTCGACCTATCGGCTTTTATCGACATCGCTGCTCATTCGACATCTACTGATCAATTCCCTTTCTCGCACGTATTAATTAATTACATTTATTATTTCACGATGCCGTCGATTTCTGTAAGTTGTCTCGTCCGGTTGGCACGACGATACAAAGTGAAATGTGACCGACCAGTCGCTACAAAAACACGCGTGCGCGCGGTGTTGGGCAAAATTGTCTTTCAAAAGTCGAACACCACTACGACTCGCATTTAACTGACAAGTGGTAAAATATCGAACGAACATCTTAATCCCGGTAATATCCCCGTAAATTATTACAACCCGACACCCGGTGTAGATGCACACAAAAGCCCAATGTAAAAGTTAAAAGTCTTGATAGTTCATCAATTGACAGAGTAAAATTTGTCGGTTAAAGTTTGACAACTGTAACAACAATGAAACTTTTGTTAGATGTTTCATTTCCTTTCTATTCCCGTCGGTCACCACTCGACCTCTCGACACAGGAAACTATCGTTTTTCATTGGACGGTAGTGGCGGCCGGGCGTTAGTAGTCGACCAATCGGAATTGAGAGCGTGTAGCGAAGCGGTAACGGGCGATGAGATTACACGTGTCGTGCGTTCGCGAGATGATCACGGTAGTTTAAAGCAGGCTTCCTATGCGGATTAGCCGCAGTTTAACGTGCAGGTTCCTCGCCTAAGTTTAGCAGGTGATTTGCGTAGCTCTGACTTCGATAGAGTTTACAGGAAACTGGTATGGTTATAAATATCCACATATACCAGGGTTTATTCAAGGTTAACAGTGAAGGGATCTGACCATCTCGTCTTGTCGCTTTGTGTACTTGTTGATATTGTTTTTAACATCATTATTTACTCTACTGTTGCAGACGATGATGTTCCTGACGATAATATCAGTACTGTGCCTAGGTATCGGAGCTTTTACCCAGAGTCAGCAAATTGACAGCAAACAGCTACAATGTTTAGGTGCGGAAAAAATGAAAGTTTTATTCGAAAGGAATGAAAAAAGTTTTCATTAACCGTTGTGAAAACATTGAACATCAAAGGAGTAGCTAAAAAAATATCAACGTCCGAACAAAAGATCTTGGATCTATTGATAATTATTTGCCTTTAGTTTGCAGAACTACCATGGATGAGCTGGAGGCAGAAATAGCTAAAATCGATCCATCAGTTTCCATTGATGTTGGTAACTACCGACTGGACGCAAATGGAAATGTGAAACAAAAGTCTGTACGTAAACATGTAGCCTCTTACCGTTTCTCCATGTGTCTTGATTTCATAAATTTGATTGATCCGAGATGAGTAGAAGAATTATGATAGCCTGGTATTGATAGAAATATAGCTAATTGGCTCAGCTGTCAACTGTCAGCTACGATAACTGATACCAAATTGATAAGATATACTGATTGTCAATCTGTGATCTGAATTTTCTTTGCTCGATTATATTGCTGATACGCTTTGATTGATCAATATTTTTGTTCAATATATTATTTTTCAATAGATTCCTCTCGCCAGATCTGAAGTGCACATTTCTGACATGCTCGACAGTATATGCGCCAAACTTGACGACTATGTCAGAGCTACGTACAAATCAACCGGTCAACTTACGCTTCTAAGAATAATGGATCCTACCGGAGGAATGAATCCTGACATCAGCAAAGTGGACATTGTTCAAGACGGAGATTTGAACAAAAGCCTCAAATTCTATGTAAGCAGAGCGGAGTTATTCTTTAATTGTGACAAACTATCATTAGCCCAAGTCGTGTTTTACCTTGATTTAAACCTGTTTCCTTATTCCCTCTTCAGTGCGAAGGCATCGTTGATGAGTTTGAAGATGATATAGTCCAGTTGTTCAGCAAGGGAACTAAAGACATCGATGTCAAGGTCTGTACGGATGTGGCAAACTTCTGTTCGGACACTGTATCTGGTGAGGATGAATTCACGGAGGACGATGATTTCACAGAGAGAGATGAATTGTGATGAAAAACGAGAAACGGACGTTGGTGAAGAAAGTTTGTAGCAGTTTTACAAATTTTGTACAATGTTAAACAAATTCGTTCCGCAGCTTCGTTTTCACCCGCGTAATTATATTTAACTCGGTGATTAAAAAAATGTGAAATTGTGAGAAATAGAAATGATTCTCTTCTCACAAAATTACTCACCGTGTATTTAATAAGTTATTTACGAGGTTAGCCACGAATTTCTATTGACTGTCGGCTTGAACTGATATTCGTACATACATTTGCCTGCTGTTACAGCTGTAAATAAATCAACTCCTCATGGCAACGATTGTTGATCAGGTGTAATTACGCGCCAATCTATTGTATATGATTGTATACAGCATCTCGTTGATACCTCAGTACAATATTTCAGTAGGCACTGAAGTTTTGTACGACAAAACGATATATTTAGTTCATGCGAATGAAATTTATCTACTGATTCTTTTTTTTTTTGTAAAAAATATATTCCTATTTTCTCTTTTTGCTGTGCTTTGCGCAATTGTGTTGCGTATCACCGTTATGCCAGCGAATGTATAATTAGAAATTTGTTGCAAGATTGTTGAATCTGATTAGAATCCTATACGGAGATTGTATATGATTCATGTATTTTTCTTGTGGAAAATTAGATGAAAATGTTAATTATACGGTCAATATGACTCGAACGAGCAATTACTATTTCTCGTAATTGCGAGGCAATACAACCGATTCAGTATCGTGTCGCTTCAAGCACTTAAATATTATTCGCAATAAAACAGGTTATCTGAATTTAAATCAAGTCTTTTGTCAGGGATTTTCGTTAGTAATTCCTACGACTGATCTCGGATGCAAGTAACCCTTCCGAATCACACCTGTTGCTCGCAATCAGCCGCTTAACCCAATACGCCTTACCGTAGGCAGCATACATCACTTCTACCATTACGCCTTACCGAAGGCTATCCGACGCGCGTAACCTGTTGAACACTACGGCACGATAATTTGTCAGATCGCGTAAGAGAATTATCTGCATTTTCGTTGGGTAGAGAAGTCAGATTGGATCAGGTCATCGGGTCATCCAGGGCCATTCTAAGTATCGTAAAAATAGACCTGTATCATGAGATAGAATTAAAATTCCATTTGATTCGTCAGCAGAAAATCGGTCGTTGAAAGTTAAGAAAAAAGTAAAAGCAAAAGAGCCGAAACCCGCAAGAGACGAAGCTGGCGCAGTATTCGGACTGACTGGACTGAGCGCTCTTATGAGCCGGTTGAAGAAAACATTTAAAGGACAGAAATATGCTGGGAGTATTCCTTTCTCTCTTTGACGATATTTGTGGCGGGGATCGAGGCGGAAGAGGAGATGAGGCGAAATTATGCTCCTATATCTATAGCTGTTCTACTTCACTGCTCCGTTGTCTCCCACCATGACGCCGATTGAAAAGAGGAGCAGTACTCCCGGTATATCTCTGTCCTTTATATGTAATTGTCAGTGCATCTTATAGGAGCGCTCACAATCAGTCTATCTTTATAAGTCCTATGGGAATTTCGGAGCGTCCCTTCCACTCGTCGCTGAACTACAGTTACCCTCGCTGCTAGTCGGTGCACCGTTTCCATCACCACTAGGTATCTCCCCTTCCAGCTTGCTTGAATCCGTTTCTATCTACATATCCTATACCTTGTTCGCGGCTTCGTACAACCTACTAAACAAATTTTTCTCCACAAGCTCGAGTGAAAGTCGACAGACAGTGCGGAGAGTAGATACGGTGTGAATATACTAACGAGAGTGACGACAATGGGAAATCACCTCGGCTTTGTTACATCGGGAGCTTTTCTAATTATTTTCGCTGCTGCCCTTATTGCCCTACAGATTGTTAACGGTTTACAAGGTAAGTCACAGCTGGCTGTTCAATTTCCTTGACATTTATTCGGAATCGTCAAACTTTTCAATTTCTTTTTCTGCACTCCTTTCTTTCTTCCATCGCCCCCTTCACATCAGTATGACTCCTATGCACACGTACACTTCACTCGCCGGTAGTGATTTCGATGCCCAGGGACCAACGTCGGAAATTTTTGCCTTTTTATCCTTGATTCCTATGTCGAATTTTGTTATACACATATTTAATTGCTTCTTATTTGGCATCTTTTTATTCAACGTATACGGGTTTGGCTTTGCGAATTTGACGAGTGGCACATTCGAAGATCTCTCATCAAAAGAATAATTCTTGTCGCCCCTTTGATTTCCCTCTATAAGTATGAGGCCGCGGGCATGTTACTTTACACCTATGTTTCACGGTTTCGGTTACTGATGTAATAACAACAGAATGAAAAAAACCTGCGGTCCACATCCTTTTTTCATTATTAACACAGGCGTCCTACAGTGGGCCAAAAATAAAATGAAACAATTTAAAATATGAATAAAATCTGAACGCGTCGAATGGTTCTCAATAACGTTTTTTATTCGAAATTAAAAGAATACACCTTTCGTTTCGCGTTTGAAAATCTGAGAAATATTTATTCTTTGCTGAGATACACGCTCTTGAAAAACAGGTTTTGGAGTAGTTGGGAGGATGAAAAAAAAGTATCAGCAAAGAATGTTCAACGAAATTACCTTCTTGTATTGTGATTCGAAGTTTGATTTTAGCATTTTAGCGAATCTTAGATTCTATTCACATGGCATGAAACGTTTATTGTAAATTAGTGTTAAAACGCCCGCTTTGCGGTCAAAATTCTGTTTTCAGAATATTATTAAGACATGGTGGCCACGATGAAGGAGAACCACGAAATTTGTGTGGGGGGGGGGTCAGGGAATCATGGAAATGTTAGCGAAATTTCAAACTTGGTTAGGGAAAAAAAAAAACGACGGGAACGAGAATTAGAAAATTCTCATTTTATTATTGATAAAAAAAAATTGGCGAAATTTTTTGGCATTGTAAACAGTGCCGCGCAGCGTACATAATATGTACGTATACAAGATACACATGTGTATACTAGGACGGCACTTACTACTTATTGAGGGTATTAACGATTTTTTTCCAGGCCGCTCCCTATATCGACTCCAAATAATTTGAAAAGAATGCCCTCATTTTTTCAAATTTTTATCTCAACTATAGACTCTCCCCCCAAGAGCGTGAATTTCCTCATTTAAAACAAATCTGTGCAATTCTTATAAATTATCTGGTACGACAATGTGAATTTTCCATCACATATTAGCATCAATGCCCACCAAAATCTCGCAGTTTCTGATTAAAAAAAAACAAATGATTGCTCTTGCGATAAAATATATGCTGAGGATTTGTCCTAAACATGTGTATTTTAAGCGGGGAAATCCACTCTCTTGGTGGGAGGGGTTGGAGTTGAGATAAGAATCTGACAAAAATCAGAGAATTGTTTTTAAATTATTTGGAGCCGACTTGGAGGGTGAATGATAAAAAATTCGTTCATGGCCTAAATAAGGACGTGTTGTCGTGTCTTTTTCTCAATATTGTTAAAGTTCCTCATGAATTTACATTGAAATAAAATGAAAAATTTGGGGTATTTTAATTCGGGATTCGGACTAATGAAGATAACAGAAACTTTAGTTAGCGAAAAGTCGGAGAATTTTTTCGTTGGGAAAAAGTGACCACCGTGCAAGAATGTCCACTATCAAAAAATTCGGCTGTAAATGATTACGAGAACTTTATCAAAATTGATATTGGTAAAATAAACGATCGGAATACTTTAACAAACAGTTAATCAAAATTTAATTAGGAACATCCAACCACCAGGCAGATGAACATTTTCACGTTTTTTCGACAAGGCGTTACGGCTAACTTTTTTAATATTTACGAATTATCTATAGCATTAAATTCACAATCGCAGAGGAGAATTATTTACTGATCTTTCGAAGTTGAAGGCACATAGTCTATTCATAGGTCCGTTTTTTTTTTTTTTTGTTCTCCCTGTATAAGTCGATCCAAGTCTGCGGTAAAAACGTAAAATCACGACGATGTAAAGGTATATCGATGTTTGGATAATGTCAGGGAAAGTTGACTAGCAAGAGACTCCAATCGAAGGCCGCACCAGAATTACCATCGCGTTAATATTACAACTGCTTGTAAACGAAATCTACGAAAGTTTACTCATCCTGCAGTAGTCACGGATTTTTCGTTCGCGATACAAATAAAAGATACATTTAGAATATATATATATATAATATGCGAGAATACAATAGATCATCGCGCTTGTTGAGCAAATACGGCACTACTACAATATATTGTAATGTCGATTGTCTGAAGATTATGCGATTATTTTTTTTTCTTCCTAGTTCATTGTCGATTTCAATTCGAAAAATATTTATATCCTGTGGCTGTACGCTAGACAATAAAATGCATACACAGCGGGTACACAATACATTTGTGATGTAAGGAAAAATAATCACGAGGTGCGAACAATATGCTACACGTATATCACTCGCTGTCGGTATATACATATACTTTAGTTAGACTTGAAATTTAAGCTGGCGCGTAAGACATGGAAATACTTGAAACATTTTTCTAAGAATTAAACTAGTTTTATAGCAATTATATTATGATGCATTGGTTAATACACCTTTGAACTGTAAACAATTAATAATTGTATTCCAATTGCACGTAAAGCATGTATGTACAATGTACATACAAACATATAATAATGTAGCTGATGATAGTTGTGTAAACGTAGTCAAAACAGAGCCAAATTGTTAATAATTTGTTGAATTAAACTGTGATACTTGGAAAAAAAAGTATCACAAATGCATTAAAGAATCCAATGTCTCCAACAGCAACGACGAGACCTCAACACGATAAGGTGGTCGTGTGTTATGTTTCCTCATGGGCGATCTACAGACCCGGCAATGGACGATTCGGTTTCGATGAGCTCCAGGCCGAGCACTGTACCCACCTGGTGTACGCCTTCGCCGGACTAAACGCCTCGACATCCTCCATTCGTAGCATCGATCCATGGGCAGACCTCGAGGAAGGCGGTGGTGAGAATTAATCTATGCATGCTATACTTATTCGTTCTTGTTTGAATCGATGAGCGATGTCGGTAATCGATTCGGGCGATGGAAATATAGCGAAAAAACATTTTTGCAGCGAAAGGAGGATACAAGAGAATGACTGAACTCCGGAACAAGCATCCTGGACTGAAAGTGACCATAGCCATCGGAGGCTGGAACGAAGGCAGTGCTAACTACTCCGAACTAGCGGCATCTCCGCAAAGGAGGCAAACTTTTGTCAACAGCGCTGTTGATTTCGTTAGGTGGGATACTCGGTGCTGCGAGAATGATATATTTTGTAATCGCGATGATGTTGAATAGCGTCAGTTTATAATTGAAGATATAAATTTGATAAACTGGTGAATTCGAAAAATTAACGATTGTCTCGTAACTAATGATAATGCATATCCGCATTTCAATTATTAGACGGTCTTTGACCGTCTTACGAGCTTCCCATCAGAAGCGTAAGATTCCAACATGTAAACAATCCTTACATACATTCTTACGTCAGTTTATAATGTCTCATAAATGTCGAACGCAATGTCTCAATAACACATTAATATCTCATTAAACAGCACTCATTCTTTTCAATTGCAGGAAGTATAATTTCGACGGACTCGACCTCGATTGGGAATTCCCTACGCAACGAGGCGGGGCTCCTCATGACAAAGAAAACTTTGTCCTTCTTGCGAAGGTAAGGGATTTATAATTTGCTTTCGATATCGCGTGCACTTATCTGTCATTTCCCGAATCAAAGTGTAGCGTAATTGTGTCCGATTTAGGACCTGAGCACCGCCTTCAGGAGCAGGGGGCTTCTGTTGACGGCGGCACTTGGGGCCGGCATTGCGACTATCAACGCTGCCTATGACGTTGCCCGGCTCTCCGAATACCTCGACTACATCCACGTGATGGCCTACGACTACCACGGGGCGTGGAACATGAAAGTTCTCTCCAACGCGCCCTTGGGACGCGCCGCCGACCAACTGAGCGTCGTGAGTTGAGCATTGTGCAGCTAGTTGATATTAGAATATCAGACAACAGCGTCTGCAAGAAAAGAAAAAAAACCAGGAAACAAGCATTCAGTCAGTAATACTGAATAAAACCTCAAGTACAACGAAAAATGTATGTTTTAGGAAGATTCGATCCAGCACTTACTCAAGCTTGGTGCTCCGCGGAGAAAATTGGTTCTGGGGCTACCGACCTATGGGCGCACCTTCGTTCTTACTAGTCTCCTAAGTGGCGCGAACGATAGTCCGATCGGTGCCGAAGCCATGTCCACAGGGTTCCAAGGACCTTATACTCGAGAGAATGGTTTTATGGGTTACAACGAGGTATGCATATTACACAAGTTCATGTTTTATTTCCGATAAACGAAATTTTATAGAGCTACTTCGGTATTTTCTATTTTTAAATATTCATGGTTTTCATGAAAGTAATCGGACTATTTCCAGATCTGTAGCGAACTGGTGAAGGAAAAGAATGGGTGGCGAACGGGCTGGGACAAGGCCAGTGGAACAGCATGGGCAGTCAAGGGGGACAAAGCGATTACCTTCGACAACCCGAACAGCATGATGATGAAGGTACGTATATTGGAAACTCCGAATCCATGAGCGGAATAAAGTGCGTATGGAGCGTAGAACAGATTGAAGTATAATTGACGAATCGACGTGTTTATGCTTGCAGGCTGATTATGCCGCGGAAATGAAGCTGGCCGGCGTAATGGTGTGGAGCATTGACACTGACGACTTTTTGGGAACCTGCGCAAATATCAACGCTGAAAAATTGGACCCTCTTTTGGGATTGGATTATCCTCTGATGCGTTCGATCAATTTTGCTCTATCTCGAGCCCCGAGTAGCCACGACAGTAATGACAATCTCGTTCCGGACGACGTCGAACCCCCGATACCGGATAGCGGCCTCCAGGCTTCCTTAAGCAGCGTCATTTTAATCATCTCCCTAGTATCGAGTCTGTGCTAAAGACACCTATTTTCTTCCAAGTTGCAGACTTCTTACTGCAAAGCTCATTAGGATTTTTATAACCTGATCTGGTAAAATTTTCTAAGGAAAAAACTTTTTTCTCTGCCCTGTTAGCTTCTCGAAAAGAGAAAAATATACATTATATACAGGGTGCACACTGTACACGTACCTCGCGATATCCCTAAATGATAGAAACAGTTATATATTAAGTTTCTTGCAAGGTAATTGTAATATCAAATTAAAATTCGTAACGTTAATGTAACAGAGCATTTTTGAAAAAAAAATTTAATTCTTTCAATATAATCGGGAAGTTGGAACACGGTAATATTTTTTTAAAAATATCGTTTCATTAACGTTACTAAATTCAACGTCGTACTGTAATTGTAAAATAAATATACTGACTTTGTGATTATACGTCTATAGGTCAGCATTTATTATTCTATAGCATACTACTATTATATTCGTTAATAAAATATTCTATGTTACTCAGAAATGGAATGATGTAACATCACATGCTGAATGTGCTGTATTTCCTTAAAGCGTTCTTCTGCTGTCGTGGCAGACCTGCGCACGTTAAAATGCGGCGCATGCGCTGTCGCGAAATCCCGTAGGTAGAATGCTATTTTTCCTTTTTAATTTCATTATTACATTTAAACACACGAACGAACCGTACTACGCAATTTGAAAAGTACTGTTTATATAAATGCAAAGAAAAACTTGCATGCAAAAAAATGAATTTCTGAACTTGACCATCAATATCAAAGTTTGCCATTTTTTGTTACAGCTGACAATGAGGTAGAGAATCATGCGTGAGAAGAAAAGTTTTTGATAATTAGGAACTGATACGACGATGGGTACGCTTTCCTAACTCTTGGATATATGGACTCGATAAGAGTTGCGTCATTCTAGAAACAATGCTGTTTATAATTGCAAAAAACGCGCGACGATAAAAAGTGTCTATATTAAGATGTACATAATAATAATATAATATCTGCAGGTTGTTCGTTTGAAAGTTTTAACGGTGAAATATACCAATCCCGTTGGTAAAAGTGTAACGGTGCTGCGGTGAATATAATCAAATACATTATATATATATATAATACACACTATACAACTGTTTCTAAATAATTTATCTCTAGATTAATCCTTGCGATTTCGCCAGGTGAAACTTATGTAATTTATAACTAGGCTATAGGTACAGCCTTTATCTAAGCTCCGCGGTATAGGCAGGCATCCATATTCCATCTATACAGGTATAACCAAATACAAGAATCGAGTATATGGATATGACGTATTGAGTCTAGAACGCGCATGTGTGTATATTCGTATACCTTATACATATTATATCATTCATTTCACTTTTCGTAGTCAACACTCGACGTTTACTTTAGCCCGTTGATTAAGTTTTATAATAAACAATCAATTGTCGACTGATACAGAGTCGAACTATTTAGTTTGAATCCAGAGACATGGCAAACTGCAACTATAAGCTGGCGGCTTGTGCCTATCCAATGGCTAACGTAGATGCAGAAGCGACTGGCCGTAGAGTCTCGCAGCGATTGTACTTTATAACTACCAACTAGAATGTCTCGAATCATACACACCCATACACGTCCGTGATAACTATAATATACAAGCTAATTATTCATCAGCGTTTTAAAATCAATCCTGACCTGCAGCTACGCTGCCCCACATCGCGTCGCTTTGTAAATAATCGCGGACACGCTAATCACGTTGATACTTATTTCCTCAATCGAAACATAATTCTGTCATTATCGACCCAGCAACAATTGCCACTGCCGGAAATCATGAATAAACAATAAAAACGAATTGAAAATTCCAAACATTCATTCCGCGATCGAGCGCTTCTGACGCTTCTTCTTGGTATAAATTTCGTTGGACGCGGATAGATATATACGTACAGAAATGTGTAGTGATTCAGTTTGACTGTTAATGACCTTTGATACCGAGAATCTCTCCACATAAATTCATAATGAGGTCGAGAAATCAATCAACATAGGTACGGAAACTATTCGAAAAACCATATAGAAATTAGACTGAGAATCAATTTTCTGTTCTCCTTTTTGCTGTTTTTGGTACATTTTCTGTGCGTTTCTATCCGGCGTCTATCGGAATTTTTACTAGGGCTGCGGAGCAAGCAATCGAAAGATGATGGAAATTTGTGTATAGATCATTTTTTAGGTCGTTATAAACGTATGGTAATTATTTTTAAAAATTCTGAATCGTTCGTCGAACGCGGATACTGAACGCATAGATTCGAATCGATTTTAACAAGGCATGTACACATAATTATTGCACATAGGTATAGGTAGGTGGGTAATTCAAATACGTGAGGAGGTATAAATACCAGAATTGTTTCGTACGACCTAGCCGGCGGCGTTAGCACGAGAAACGCGTCAACTCCATCAAAACCGGCGATTGGCGTACAGAAAACACTAATCTGTAATCTCCGGCCTCGGAATTCCTTTCGGGCGAGTTACATAAAATCGAGCAGCGCCGGTGGCAGGAGTGGGCGCCACAAAAATAAAAATATCAAATTATACTTTTACGTCGGCCTTCGCTCCTTAATTCTCCTGCATACCGGGATCACTGCGTGCTGGCGCGCAGCTCGCGGATCCTTCCATTTTTGTGGGTAGGGGTAAAAACTTAGAATCGCTAATTCATAGACGCGCCAGAATATCGAATTTTCTTAGGTGCGAAAATATTATTCGCAGAATTTAGAAATGTGGAAAGTTCAAGTACAGAAAATTGAAAACATAATAAGTCGAAATACAGAAACACGAAGTATAGAAAGGTCGAAACATGGAACAGCGAAATCGAGAATCTGTATATACGATTCTATATATTATCGAGAGGAATTCCGACGATTCTACAGTTTGGCGTTCTATATTAATATTGACCTTTCTAATCTTTTACTTCTCCGTACTTCGACTTTCCATAATTTTAAATTCCACATATCAAGTTTTCACTTTATTAAAAATTCGATACTGTGGCCCTCCGATTTTTCATCTTTTTAGATATTTACCCCCACCCGATTTTTATCCACCTAACACAGCGACGATTATGTATGTTCAGGGCAGACTACTTATGTTTGCACTTGGCTCGCCTGGCGCCATATATATTTATATGCAATATGGTCCATTTATGAACTCTGCGTGTTATTGGACAGGTATAATGCGCGTCTTGGGGATATGCCTCACACAGAGGCACAAGCGTGTAGTGATTGTGCTCCAGTTTTGAAGTGAATGTTTGTTGTGTGAGAATGTAGGTCAACGAATCTAAGATCTATCCAATTTCTCAAAGGCATTCGTGCAATACGCACACATAACGGTGCAGCTTCGTTACATACAGGCTCTGCCCAACCCCTGTACATACCTATAATGTCGTCGTTATAATTAGGGGGAGGAGGGGTACAGTTTGGACGATATAAAATCATTCCTATTTTTAAGATTTTTTTTTTTAAAGAAAATGAAAATACTTGGAACAATTTGAGTTTGACAGCTTTATTGTTTATAGTTTCAAGAACATTTTAGACTTTTCCATCGAAATTAACAACAAAATGGCGGCATTACCTTTTCAATCCGGTGGCGCAAATTCCTCGGTCAATTTTCATCCGATCAACTTGAAATTTTTACACTATTTTTAAAACATGTTTATCGATTCGAGTTCGTGGCGAAATTTTTCAATGACAATCCCAAACATTTTTTATTCATAACTGTATACATTTGAACTTTTTTTTTGTTGACATTTGGGCTTCAAGCTTGAACCCGAAAATGTGCTTTTAACTCAAAAAAATGTTTTCATCTATTACAAGTTGGACAGTGATGTCAGGAGATGCGCCACCGCAAAAGCACTTGAGTTCGGAGTCGTTCTCTACTTATATGTGCCATGTCGTCATTTTGTTATTAATTTCAATAAAAAAAATTCAAAGATTTTCTTGAAACTGTAAATAATACGGCCCTCAAACTTAAACTGTTCTAAGTGGTGTCATTTTCTTAAAAAAAAAACTCTTAAAAATACGTATGACTTTGAACCGTGCAAGCTATAACCCCCCCCCCCCTCAAGAGAGAAGAAAGGAATTGGTTGGAAATCATTGAAACGGCGCCAGGACGTTTGATTCCCTGCAATCCGTTCTCTGCACACACCGGCGCGGCGTTCAAAGTCATTCTTGTACATGTAATATGTACATCAATTACACTTATGACTGCTTCCCGGTTGGTTCCTTATCGGATTCGACTGTTTCCTACGATCGGCCTTCTGCTATCGCTGTTACAGTTCGCTAATTAGACTGCAGATTTTTATTTGGATCTTTGGTTGCTTTTATTATTATTATCATCGTTCTTTCGCGCCCAACTTTCTATTCCATAACTTGCAATTACCTGTCACCGCATGTATCCCGGTAAGAGAGTCACCGTAATGTTATACCGGATCAATTCAACTTCTTTTCGCATGCAGAAACTCCTGACCTATCCCACTGCAACCAAAATTCGCTGTGAGTTTGCAAAAGGTTGAGAATCGATCGTGCTATTTCACACCGCATCGATTCGGTATTGGATCCAACTCATCGTATTATTCCCCGACTGCTTAAGGCATTTTTCTTTATCTTCCGTTTATCGAAGTTAGAAATGGGGAAGAAGACATAAACATGTCTTTATTTTATTAGAAATCCATCGTAATTACGGGCTTGTACTTATTTTGGATAACAAATAACGATTGTCTGGGATTTTAGTGGAACAAAACAGATCCGGTGAACCAAGCTTTTGTTCAGGCATGGATCAATTGCCTTGAATTATTACACCCCGATGTGCGGCACGACCAGCCGACAATCGGTGGACCCGGACCTGATCTTACCTGCCGACGAATGAAACAAAGCGGCCATTAATCATATGAATTTATATTTGTATGTATGTATATATAATCTCTACACACATTTTGCAGATTGAATAATTTCATTTATCCAGATCGCGGCCTGATACTTTCAACTCCAAATTCCTCGTCCTTAATTATACGCATAAATTTCACTTTCACAGTAAAGATTGTGCACTACACAATACGATCATCGTGAATGATGCCGCAATTAGTAGCGTAGAGACGAATAGTTGCGGGTGAATTCCCCGTGGATGTATGGATGTATACATTTAAAATCATATCGGGTGGGACCTCTGATCTACCAAAAACCGCTGCGAAATTGCAGGCACTGAGAGGCGCCTGCTCGACGACGACCTATTTCCAGAATACTTGTTCCAAAACCGGAAGTCATAACAATAAGCCTCGAAGGAACACGAAACGCGACGACAATGTCTGTCACGAAGATTTCGAGTACGGACGAGAGATTGGCGTTTTAAAATCCTCGACTGGCGGCGATCTCTCGCGGCACTCTAATATAATGGCTTAGACTCCGGCGACAACTTGTCACGCTTTTACTAAACGTCGTCACGATTTCAAATCGTATGGACAACCCGCGGCTCATATATTTTAAGCAGGTTGATAGATAGGCGTAACATGCATAAAGCGCGGACGGAAGGATTGATCGTTTAGTCATTCGTGATAACGTCTCTTGATTTTTAAAATTTAGCAACAATAGTCTGCAATCTACTGTACAAAAACACCTTTTCAAAGATCTCAGAACGCGGTTACACAATACGGTAATTTACTTCGTGTGTACGAGCGATCCAATTAATAAGGTACCTAACCGAGTGAATGTCAGCGAAGCTATTTTTAAAATGAAAGAGGAGGACCTGTAAGCAGGTGACCCTCGTACTGTCCGCGGGGCAAGGACTTGCCGGGATCATGAGGTTAACAGTACAATCGGAGTAAGCGATATTACACACAGGCATGCGTGTTACGCTCATGTCGACATTGCCACATCAGAGGAGAGATTCACCATCCTCAAGCAAAGACCGAGATCACCCGTCATACTAATCACACGAATTGGTCACGAACGTATTGCCAAATCCGTATCAGAGGCTGCGGTAACATCACGTCGCAGCAGGGAAGTCACTTATATTCCAAACCCGAGGAAAAAGGATGTCCTCCCGAGACATGAATCTCGTTTCGGTCAAAGGTGCACCAATCCCTGAGGTAAGTGTACCGGTTATTGACTCTGTCCAATTATTCACCTTTTTTCGTTCTGTCTGTTTGATCCTTAGTTCTGAAATTAGCAAAAAATAAATTTGTAGCGTCTAACCCTCTAGTAATTGGTTTTAGTCATCGAGAAATCACAATTTTTGCCGTCAATTTATAATTTTGGAAAATAAAAGGGTCTGAACGTGTCAGTCACTGGTACACTTACCTTGTACAGGACCTTTCCCGGCGTCCTCCGAATCGCCAGTTGAATTCGAAAAACTAAGCTACGTATATTTCGCAAATTATATATACGTATGTTGCTGTAATCTCGAGGATCATTGAAATTCTGAGGAATCAAATAAACGAAGAAACGGTGAGCTTAGGCTTCTATGCGCCTATAAGTATGACGTATCAGTGATTTGATTCATGGCCAACAAAATGTAGTCCCAGCTTACTCGCACTACTGGTGTTGGCTGTCCTTTTATGGTCATTATTATAATCGTCGACAAGTACCCGTGAAATAGTGATTTTTATCATACGATTAAAAAGCCTCCTCGCGACTCTCCGACAAAATTCTCAATCAGTGTCGGTCAAAGGAGACATCTACTGTTTATACAACAGCTTTGGTTAGGGCCGGATTTAAAGGTGTGGAGGCCCTGGGGCGACACAAAAGTGGGAGACCCCTAATTATTTTTCAAACAAGGTACACTATTTTCATGTTTACAGTGTTTCAGTACTTGATTGCGAGACAAATACAATACTGTGAACGAACATATGTAAATATCGTAAAATACAATAAACGAACCAAATTAAATTACATCGTTGGGTGAAAGGAATTTGGTGACCTTTTTTCGAACGAAAAATCACTAATCGTTTCATGAAATAAAAAAAAAAAAAAAACTTCACCGTCACAAAGCTTCCTCCATGAGGAAGCAACAATAATGCCTCACGAAAGAGGGAGAACTTTCTTCTTGTCAGAAGAGTGATTATTTCACATTTTGCACACGATTTGTAAGCAAATTTCACCTAAAAATTTGAATTGCGGAGGCCCCTCTCTTGTAGAGGTCCCGAGGTTTCAGCCCCTGTTGCCCTCCCCTAAATTCGGCCCTGGATTTGGTCGATGCACTTTAAAGAGCAACGACTAAAAGTTGAAATAAAAGGAGAACCTGCTTCCCTCGCGTAAGCGAAGTAGCCGCGTGCATGCCCCGCGAAAAGGGGATTCTGGCAACTTTCGATGATCTCAATAATCGATACGCATATACGTACGTTTTAAAATCGCAGACTGCTGCTGCTGAAGCCACGGTCCAGTTTGTGACCGTATTTTTATTCGTCGTTTTTTTTCTCTTCACTTTCTTCGGTCTCTTTCGATAGTTTGGCAACCGCATTCTTTCGCTTCGGCGTGGCGCCCGCCGTTTGATTTATTTTATTTTTACAATTATTTGCCGTATGTCTTATATACCTAACAATTATAATCGTGCGTGGGTGATAGTGGGATTGAAATTTGAGGATTTTTCATTATCATTGTGCCGTACATCTACTTATAATCACGTGCCTTTACACGATTTGTACAAGAACAAACAAACAAAAAAAAAAATAAAAAATATGTAGCTGAATAAACACACGCCGAATGAATAAATACTTTTTGAAATATCGTATTTTGTTTTTCATTTAACTGTAGATAGGTTCTATGTATAGTTAAGAATAGCATAAATTTTCAAATAGCATCTTCTACGGTTTGTAAAATTAATTTCTATAATTGACCAAACGAGGTCAAGTTTTTTTTTTGCTACCAATAACATTGCCAAATATCCCACGTCACGAACCGGAACAATACGGAGTTTATTACTTCGACAATAGTATTTTAATCCAACAATCTTGAGGCAAAAAATTCACCTTTCAATTTCACATACAACAACATGACGTAAACTCGGATATATTTTTTTTCTTCTTATATACGATCGCGGCGTGCCTTCATTCTTTACACAGGCATGCTGAAGCGTTGCTGCGATGAGATCATTTGAGAATTTAGAATAAATAAGCGAAGAAGCATGCGAAAATAAAAAAACATAAAATTACAATTTCGCAAGAGAGTTAAATGAATTTGTTCCGCGGGAGAAAAGATAGATCTCAAGTTAATTCGATTTTAAATGCTGCATGTACCGCAGGCATGTACTGGCAGCATATATGTGCAACGTATAGATGTCCTCGCATCTGCGGAGAACTGTCGCCGATTTCGTCAAAATGGACAAAAAGTTTGGCCCCCGAATTCGGTGGTCCTGCTGTCGGTGTTCCTGTGTAACACCCAACGAGCCGACTCTCAACGAGAGATTTTAAAAAAACATTCACTCGTTTGTAGTGGGCAGTTAAGGTTGTCCTTATGAGTATCCGGAGCCCATCATTTCGGAGCCAGTTCGCCTCCGCCGACTGAATTGAAAGGACCACCATTTTTTTTTTTTGCTCGGTCCAAATTTTTCGGCCCCAGCAAGTTTCGCTCGTTCAATTTTGCAGTATTCGATATCCGATCACCCGTCGAATGTTAGCGATCGACAACCGCATCCACCGAAAATAAGAAGCGAGAGTTTACTCCACAATTTTATAAATAACACAACGCCATTATTTCATCTTAGTGAAGTGATCGCTTAGTTTGTATACAAGACACCTCATTCTGCTACCCTAAATTTATTTTCTACTTTTTTTTTCTCATCAAAACTTTGCCAAAATGACGCAGACAATTTTCATTCTCTTCGCTGGTAAGTGCAACTGCAATTTTTTTCATCACTTTTTTTCCATCACCTGTATCATCGATAATTCCTAAGTGTATACAAGCACATATATAGATTGTTTAGATCATTTATCTTCTTGTACGTTACGCTAATACAATGTGAAATAATGTCTGGCTGGAAATTTGCGTGCAGGTTGAGCGATGAATTACTGGTTGGTATTAGAAATAATTTGATCGTTTATTCGGTGTGTATCTTGTCACCTCGTTGTATAATCGGGCGCCGACCGACCGAGGCTCGTTTATTCAGCCTCCGGGCACTAATTTGATTAATATGTGTATGCGAAATAGCCCCTCAACGTGAAACCGAGCCAATTGTTGCACTCGCGTGCCGCACGCTTCAATGGCCCAGGTGCACGAATTGCACGCGCAATTGTCCATTGAAACGATCGCTACGTAATGTTCTTCCCGTAAAATTTTTCAACCTTTCACTTCAAGCGTGCGTTCGATTTTCTTAAATATTCAAATTTCGAACGCGCACGGCGGATTCGGAAATCGCCGCGATTAGCTCATATAATGAAAACATCTGACCGAATGACTTTGTTAGGAAACATATGGAAAGATTGTTCGAATACTTGAGACGATAACGCGTTGTATTATTTCTAATGTTAAACACGCCATCGACGAGGAATAGCCTGGCGTCAATAAATGTGTATTTCAATGCCAGTTGTTGAACTCTTGAAAGTAATTAAAATATTCGACGGCGAGTGATAAAAAAGGAATCTAACAAATTGGGCGGGGAGCGTGTGCAGATCGTTTGCCGCGAACTGTACACAGCTTGTCCGTGAACGAGGCGAAAGTCCTTCAAAGAGGATAGATTTATGGGAATTGAACGCAAATGCAAAGTATACGTATTAATTAATTGCTGGCTATATTGAGTATAACAGAGTTGCTTTGCTAAGTTAGGAATATTAATTACCCAGCTTCAGATCTTCCCACTTTGGTCTAGTATGTGGATATAAACATCTGTTTTACAATCAGCGGTCTTTCCAACAGCCAAGGTTAATTGACCAAGGCTCTATCGGGCTTAGACACTTTCGTAAAGCTATTCATTGAGTCCAGCATGTATTGAAGAGAAAAATTGAAGGCTTTGCGATCTATTCGATATTAGACGTGTGTACATAGATGACGCGCTAATATATAACGCGCCCTACCATGCTTACGTGGTGTGTTTACACATTTTCGGTATCAGGGTTCGTACACTTTTTAGAATCTGAAATTCCCTGATTTGTCCAGGTATTCCACCGTGAAAATAGAATTTTTCCAGTAACCTTTCATGAAATATACCACTGATTAGTGATAATTTTTTTACACATTAATACTAATAACTACCAACATTCAATATTACCTAGTAACTGTCTAACTGTCTGACTATCAATTTACAAACAACAGCCCGCGATTTTTCGTAAGAAAAAAACGAAAGAAGGTTTTGTATTAAGTAATATACATAAAATGTATGAAGTGGTGCGGTGAAAGAAAAGTTGAAGTGCAATTTTTTTTTAGATCTATATTACTTTGTATAAGAAAGAGTTTATTTCTTCAACAGACTCAAAATTTCAGTTTTATTTTCGAAATTCCTTTACTTTTCCCTGCTGTAAGGAATTCCCTGATTTATCCCTGTTTTTTAGGTTTTCCCAGTGAGTACGAACCCCGGGTATACAGTTTTCGCACGAACACGATAATTCCAAATTTTCACACCATTCTCCCACCGCGCACCGGGTTATTTCCGTGAGGCGCCCCATAGGGATCCCTAATTATAGGCAAATCAGGGTACATATCCACTATGAGCAGCTCCGAGTTTCAATGCTAACAAAAGAGCATCGGAGCTGCCCAGGGTGGATATGTACCCTGATTTGCCTGTAACTAGGAGGCTCTAAGAGGCACATCGCGGACATAACCCGATATAATTAGACTGCGAGTTTGGAAAAGTTGCAACACGAGGTGGGCAAAATGGATCCCAGCGGGCGTAATGGGTTCTACTATACAATGAAATGGGATTTCAAAAAGTGCCGATAACGCTTGAAATGTATTTTTAGGCCAAAGACAAGAAAACTGCGTTGTCGAAATTGGTCTAATGTTATTCCCTCATTAATGGGCCCATTTTGCCAGTCTTTCCCCAGTCTTGCACCTGCTCGAATAATTCCAACGAACGTCTCGACGGTTCCTTACAGCTTCCCTCGTCGCTGTGGTGACCTGCGGTCATTTCTACAACGCCGACGGGACGCCGTACGACGCTTATCACAACCTGCATCTGATTCACGATCCACCGCTCTACCCGACTTATCGCGAGGTCCCCAACACCGGATTCACGTGCTCCGGCCTGGGAGACCAATTGTGGGCGGACACCGCGGCTCAGTGTCAGGTCAGTAAGTCCTCGCTGGTGGATTTTCCGGATACAAGAGGGCGGCGAATCGCGAAGCGTATATCCTCGCTGATTAGATTTTGCTGAGCGACATGCGGGCACGTTTTTGACGCGTGCGCTCGGCTGCACGTATGTTGTACATACATACATTACGTCACATCCCGCACGTGTCCTAGCGGTCAAGTTATTAAACTGTCAGAGGCAAACTTGTAATGGGATCCGACTGACGTCGCCGCTGTCCGATCAGATCATGAAGGAAGGCTTGTCTCGGCACGCGTGAATTACAAAGGCGCGGGTTGCGCTTATTAACATGATTCAATCGCCAACTAATTCTTACACTGTATACTCTATGACATAGGTATATAAGACGAGATTCCGACGTTTCGGAGTGGTGAAATTTCTCGTATTTCAGGCCTATCATCTCTGCCAGGGCGAGCAACTCGTATCGAGCCATCTCTGCGTCAACGGGACTCTGTTCAATCAGCAATTTCAAGTCTGCGACCAGTTCTACAACGTCCGGTGTGGCAGCCCCTATGAAGACCTGTAGGAAAGTGGAAATGAGCGCGTAGATAATTCCAGAGAGGTTCGTAACGGTGGCTGGAGTCTACCTACTCTGACGACGACGACGGCACCCTCCCTCGTCACCTGCGTGAATTTTACTACAAAACAATATTAAAAGATCACCCGCCACACACTTATACATATTATGTCCTATCGCACGCGACGTTAATTGTACCTATAATATGCTACACCCATTATTCCTCCGTCAATTAAGAATTATATCTATATATATATATATATATACCTATGTATACATACCTATACATAAGTATATCGTGTATTATAATGTAAACCTTTTCCATTGGCACGAATATTCTACGATTATATTCTTCTGTGTATCGTATACCATACGGAGATGAAATAGTCAGCCTAATAATATTATAAATGTTTTACTATACTTATTGTGATTTTAATGAATTATATATTTAATATTTATTTAAGAATAAAATATATTCTAGTTGTTCCTTCTAACGTACATTTTTTGCAGCTTGTATCTACTTATATCAATTATTTATATATATTCGTTACCCGGACATTATGCGGAACATATTACAGGTAGGGTGACTGCATTCTCGTAAGGTGATGGAATTTTTATTTGCCCTTGAATCAGCTAAAATCAGAATTATATGTTGGCTAGGTATTTTGCCTGTGCTCTTATACAATGAATAAATCAGAGTAGAGTTTGGTTCTGCATATCGGAACAATCGAGCCGAGTGCAGATTTTAAATCCAGAAATCCTACCGTTTGTCGCATGGATATGAAAAGCGTATATTGGTCGCAGTCACGTGGTTAAGTAGAACACGTTTGATATTAATTCTAGCGATTATCTTTGCGAAGCAAGGATTAACAGGGCACGTCTCGACGCTTGACATGTTGATAAAGGCAAAGCGACGCGGCGACGCCGCGCCTCGAGGACCAAAGACCACGCTGCAAGGTCCTTGCTCCAGGCCAACAGGGGAGATGCAATGGACTTGATGAAAAGAAATCGTGCCGCACACGTCGCAGGGCGTGTCTTTCGATGACTCGGTATATAAGCAGTGCAGGGTGCGAAATTACCGCATCCTGCAGCCACGCGTAATAGTCCGTTGCGCCGTCGACCACGCTCTCATAAATCCGCTGCTGCAACGTTATTCGGGATCGAATCGTGGTTGAAAGAATAGTGAGTTACGCACGGATCAAAAAATAGGGAAGTTATCGAAAAAAAGAGGATGTCTAGTGGATTTCAAAAAAGTAACGCCCGAACAGGGACTTGAACCCTGGACCCTCAGATTAAAAGTCTGATGCTCTACCGACTGAGCTATCCGGGCCATTGAATAATATGTTGTTTAGAAAACAAACAAGGTGAAGACGGCCGGATTAGACGCTACGCGACTACCCTCTACTTGCTACTCTCGTCCGTTGATAAACGAACGCTAATCGTGCATGTATTTGTTTTTGCAGCTAGCCGGCACGCTGCTCACCTATGTGGCGACTCTGGTTTGCGGCCAGTATCCCGCGGGTCTTGACCTTCACAAGTGTTCGAATTACCCAAGCTGCGATAACGCGGCGCTAAACGAGGGTCGAGTCATCGTCACGAAGGACTCCTGGAACTCATGGAATTCCTGGGGCGGCAGCCCGGAACGACACGCTTCGGAGGTACTGGTAAACTTGTAGTCCAGTCTGAATGTACATTTGAAATTGGAATTTTCTGATACCACAATTTTATTTTTCTATTCTTAAGGGAGATCATTGGTAGTTTAAATCCAGAATTCGGAATAAATTCTACAGTAGCTTCGGCTGCCATCTTGAATTTAAGGGACAATTTCGTTTTGTCATATATCTCGCCTGTTTTAAAAACTTACTAAAAATGGTTAAGTTTAAAGTTGTAAGAAATTCCATTCTCGACAACTTTGATGATAACAACTTTTTGTCCACGACCGATATTTTCTGATATTTTAAGGTGGCGACCGAAGCTGCTTATACAGAATTTGGTAAAAATTCTGGATTTAGATTACCGATGACCCTGCCGCCCCTACGATTAGAAAAAGAAAATAGTAATATAAAAAAATTTCAATTTGTGGTGGTTTTTCTTGGTATATTCCGTCTGGACTATACGGATTTCGGTGTCTGGGCGATTTCCCGCAAAATTTAAGGAAAGACGTAAGGCGTACAGTCCGCATTTTACAGTCAGCGCCTGCATCCGCCGAAGTCGCGACGCGGTATCCGGCCGGGGTGAATCCTCGGAGCTGCCCAAACTACCCAAATGGCGACAACGCGGCTCTGCACGCGGGAGCGACTCTGATGGGCGGTGCAACTACTGATCTGTGTGTAATATAGAGATCAGTGGGTGCAACCAGCCCGGGCGTATCGTCGGGGTCCAAAGAGGACGGTGAACCCACTTGGAACATCCCGTCGGACAGAAATTCGCCGCGATTATACCCAGCTGACGTGAACGCCGAAAGGTGTCTGAATTACCCGTACTGCTTATAAGTGCTATAATTCGCATATTTAAACACATCTTTCATCCTGCATACTCTACAACTTCTGGTTTAAACTCAATGACAATGTATGTTACTGTTACGAACATTGTGTATACACTGCCTTGATCGTTATAGGTATGTTTAATAAAACTCGAGCAATATTATCTGGAAAAATATGAAAGCTGGTTTCGAAGAATTTGCATCGTCATTCCGACACGATATTCTCCTCGTGTATTAAGTCTTGAGTGAATTAGTTGTTTCGCCTTTGCTATGCCGTTTTTACGATAAATTCTGAATACGGTTAAGCTATGCACTGTGAATGTGAGCACTATTTATATCCCGGCATATTTTGACTGTTAGTTTCGTTTGGATATAATAAATTAACAATTATTACACGATTATTCATTAAGTGAGAAAATTCGTTACACGCCGTCGAGTTTTAATAATATGGCAACTCGATTGTTCGTCAATTCTTTAACGATCTTTGAATGTGACGTCATAAATCTCGCTTAAATACTGACATCGATACTATCGAATAGAAACAATGCACACATCAGTATCCAACCATACTGAAGCAGCTACCAGTGCTGGCAGCAATCACGTGAACTTTTCATTAAATTGCTATTCTAAGACCCTAGGGAGTTTTTTGAGCTCGCAGCTTGAATCTTAAGTCCTAGGCCCGTACCGTAAAAGCTCTGGTAAAAGTACAGTCTCAAGAGGGCGCCAACATTGCAGGCTGCTTCTGCTGCCGGTTGACACAAGATGGAGGCTGACGGTGTAGATGGAGACTGCCGGTGCCTGTCAGTGTTTCGTCAATCTCTTCTTTCAACCGTTTCTTGATATTTAAGTAATGAATTGTTAATCAGTTCTCTGCCAAAACCGATACAGTTGAAGAATATGTGCGTGATTTAATCCTGAATATAATTCAAGGTACAAAATTTTCAATTGCAATTACACGGATCACGCATTAACCTTTATTGATATAACGTGTCCGCATCATACACGTTACAGCAGTGCCGGCTCGAACAGAAGCGGGGCCTAGTGCAAATTTGACTTGCAAGACCTTGAAACAAATTTCGTACAAAGAAGTAATGATTTACTGAATTTTGGTATATATTACTCTTGAAGATCACTTTCAACTGTGTCTGAAATGTATGTAAGTTCGTGCCTTGGTCGATTTTGACATTCATTTGTGTATCTCCAAATATCAGAGTCCACGTATCTCGAACGCAAAAAAGGGCCTACAGCACCATTCTATACGCAATCCTGAACAAAAACACTGCAACACATTTTCACTTTACGCAGAAGTAAAGAAATGGCATGGACTCTACGAAATCGCAATAGTAAAGTCGTAGAATTCACTACATTTTTTAAATTCATTATTCATCAGCATTTAGTTTACATTTATTTCATAAATTTAACATTTCAATCACATAAAAACTCGTTTATAAATCAAATAACAAAAATAATTGCTTCATAAACTTATGAATACAATTTGGGATTCGTCTAACTAAAATAATTTTTTTGACATGTCTTACAGCAAATTCGTTGATAATATCATCATAATTTAAGTTTTTGGTCAATTCGGATTCAGTCGATATAGTGGTTAAGGAAGTCAATCGTTCTTGACTAGTGTCACGTCTCAAGTAATTTTTTATTATTTTCAACCTCGAGAACGATTTTTCTGCTTATGTGACGGTAATTGGTAAGGTCAATAAAGTTTTCAGAACACTAATAAAATTTGAATAGAGTTCAAATAAATCGTTTTCAATTTTCAAAAGGGGCACATGTCCTGAAAATTTGATTCCTAGTTTTCAAATTGAGAATGAAGTCTGAAGACGAAGCTGTAGCACCTTTGAAATATGTTACTTAGAAAGTTTGTTCCCTCCAGAACAATTTCAGCACCTTGTCTTTGTAAATCTATGCAGTGGGAGCAAAGATAAACGCGTTTGAAAAGTAAATGATTATTGAAAATATGAATTTTTCAATAATTTATTACCCAAAAACTATGTTGAATAAAACGTTGAAACAAATTAAGAAACCTTTTCTTTTAGGCTGCAAAAAGATGGCTAAGTTTCAGCGAAATAAAAAATGTCAACTTTCAAAGTTTTGCCAAGTTGGCATGGAAAGCCCCATGCATATTTACAATTCACTTTTTTGGTACTACGATTATAACAATAAACAATAAAATATATTATTCAGTAAAACTCAATAACGCATTACATAAAAAAACTCGTCTTCCTTTCAAATATGTATATTTTATTTATTTTCACATCGCAATAAAAATGAATGATGTACGATCAGCCGTTACAACACAAGCACAATAAACATTACTTCAATTTTTTTTATTATGTAGTCTGTCGCCGACTGTCAGCACTAGTCATCTGCAAGTCAGTCAGCGGTGCAGCGCCTCAGAGAGGCAGGGCCTTGCATGCTCACACTGTTAGCACCCCCCCCTTGGGCCGGCACTGCAATACATACATATTATATATGTACTGATGTGTGTACAATGTACATGCCTGAAAATATTAACGCACACTTTCAGAAGCATTGGATTTGATTTCTTGCCAAACCTCAAAGTCCATAATGCATCCCGTTGAAGCATTGTACGAAATCGGTGCCGCAGCTATTGATGGCTTGCAGAACATGTGAGTATTACGTTTCTTGATGAATAAGTATGAAAGCAAAAAGTTCTACAATGGTCCTCAAACTGGCAAGTAATATCCGGCATGTAATAATTCTGGATGGCTTTCAGTGAGTGAGAAAATTATGAAATATCAAGGAATACTTTAGAAAAAGTTCCCTGAATTATCCTGTCAGGCTTCATCGTTTGATCATCTACTGGAACCTTTCCACCTGTATTACCTTCTAGTTTCAGCGTCATAGTTCTACAGAAGAAAAGCTGTAATAGCGCATGTGAAAATTCTCTCTTTCTCTTGCAGGTTTCCAGATAGCGACAGGTTCTTTTTGACTGTAACAAAAGTCGCTGATCCAGACTACGCTTTCTCGATTCTAGTCCCACTGTTTGTCATTCTAAGTCCTAAGCTATCTTCTGATATACTGATAGTTAGTTTTGTGTCCGAGTGGTGTAACATCCTGTTGAAATGGCTCCTCATGGAACATAGACCGTACTGGTGAGTTGAAAATGGAAGTTATCGTCATCACGTTCAACCTTGCAAGGTGTAATGGGGACTGTAATTTTGTGACTTATTCTAATATCTGTCATCTCATTCACTTCAGATAAAACGTACATTTAGTAGATCAGTTCAGCCCTAGCTATGCAGATGTTTTTATCTTTCAAGGTAAAGGTTTTCAGTTTTGAAATTTATCATCACTGTAAACTTGAATTAAACAAAAATAATGTAATATTGTGATAAATATGGAAAATATTCACTAATGTGCTGTAGGTGGGTTAAAGAAAGAGAGCTGCTCACAAAGCACCCTGTACCTCTGCTAAGACAAACTCATTTAACATGTGAAACTGGTCCAGGTTCCCCATCGGGTGAGTAGAACAGAGCATCGCAATATACATCTCTAAATCTCTGCAAAATCACTCATGTATCACACTTTGAAATTTTGCAGGGCATGTGATGGGCTCTGCAGCTGTACTATTTGCAATTGTTCACTTTACAAACGAATCGTTGTCAAGGCATCAAAGAATTAGGTGGATCGAGTCTTCTTTTCTATTCACCATCATCAAATGACATTCCAGTTGGAGAGCATCTTTGTTTATTAACTCCCCGTTTTTTACAGCAAAACGACTAATACAAGAATAAAGTTTTTTCTCTGGCTTTTGTTCGGTATTTTGCTGTTCTTGGTTTCTGCGTCTCGCCTTTACGTCGCTGCGCATTTTCCCCATCAGTGTATCCTCGGAGTACTTGGAGGTGCGTAAGTTTGCCTGTAATGTTCAGTGCTGAATAATATTTTTTATTCAGTGTCACAGTTCGTCATCTGTTCAAAATTGTCTTTTTGCAGGTGTGTTGATAGCACGGATGTTTTTATGCAACTATAGGATTTCAACATGGTGGCGGCATTCTCGCAGGCCAAAATTACTCCTGGCCGCCTTAGGCATGACTATGATATCCTTTGGATCATATTGGCTGCAGAAGGGCCTTGGTAAACTAGTTACTATCAGACAATTTATTCAAGCCCATTGTGATTCCATCTGCGAAGACAGACATATGTTACTCATTTTGCAGGCATGGATCCACAGTGGAGTGTCAAATTGGCGTTTAAATGGTGCACCAATCCGGAGTGGATTCACGTCAACACAACACCGCTATTCTCTCTAGTGAGAGTATCTGGTGCCGCTTTTGGATTAGCATTAATCGCACCTGTCCGATCCAGGTGAGTACATGAACATTTTCTGTTGAACATTCTGTTCAAAGCTGAAGCACTAATTGTATAAATATTGATATTGTTTTAGGATATCTCACTCCGCACAATCTTCAAGCTACATAGTTAAAGGAGCTCTGATTTGCAGCTTGACTATTGCCTTGCAACTCGCTCAATCTGCTATCCCAACTGATCGAGTACTACCGTTCTACCTCTGCGTCTTCATGTTATATGCTGTTCAACCGTACATGTACTTAGTTGCAGTGCCGTTCATGACTAGTGATCGTCCAACACCAGGACTCAAAGTCGAGTAATAGGCAACACAATGGTTAATATTTCAATTAAGTCATTTATATCTTATTGAAAATTTATTTATCAAGTGCAGCACAAGAGTCTAGTTAAAGTACCTCGCGGTGCTCTAGTCAAACAATCTTCATGAACAGTCAGCACTGTGTCATCGACACTGCAGATTTACTATTCATATTTATACATATACACATATGCAGTTGAGCTCTGTGAGTGAGTTGGCATAGTTGGTTAATAATCGTAGAGCAAACTCGATGATTGTAGAAGATTTAATTGCGAAAGTTCGTAACATATTTAGGCCTGTTATTCGGCGTTTCGAATGGCATAGATTCAAATCTACGGGTTGGCAGATCATCAAAGATTTAGGAAAATTTCTAGCATCTAACAAACTTGACATACAACTAAAAGTCAGAAATAAATCAGTCTTGTAATTTGTCTGCCATCGTATCATATCGTATAATCAATATTTTTTGGAAATTTCGTCAGGTGCATAATGCATCCAAACTACATATATAGATAATATATTTAGAGCAATTATATCGATCGAGTATCGAAAACAATAAAAAAGGTTGCATAATCTTTCCATTTCTACTCTGATGCTATATTTCCTTTGCACCTGTAGTATAATCCCGATTCTTACAGGTTGCACGGTTTTATTTTACATCGATAAATATCTCGATGAACACCTTGTATGCAATGAAAATAGAGAAAAACAACAAAGTTACAAAAAGAAAGCGATTTTCGGGCAGAGTTTGGTATACGTAGGTACGAAGGTATACCGAGAGAACAGTGCGCGGCACGTAAATTATATATCTGTATACCCTGGTGCCTGTACTGCGGACGCTCGTCGAATATCGCCTGAGAATATGGCAGGTTTTTTTTGTTTTTTTGAACCTACATTAGCCGAAACATATATGGGCTCTTCCTGTCTTATTCTTATTGTTTGCCATTCTTAGTTACGTCTGAAATTTACTGCCACCTTCTCAATCATATTCTTCGCTGCTATTTATAGCGTATATTGTATCGCGGGATCGGAAAATCGCCCGGAAACAATTTCAAATATTGGCGGGAGTCGAGATTGGTCGAAGCTAGTCGATAATCATCGTTCGAGAGGATGACGATTTGTGGCGCCGCTGGCGGCCGTTAATCGAAACAAATGAATTGGATGTTCGGAAACATGGCGGCCAGCGACGACGAGCCGATGCATCTCTACGAAGTATTTCAAAACTGCTTCAATAAGATCGCTAACAAGCAGCCTGGTGAGTGTGAATAAACGAAGTTTAACATACTAGGTTTAAGAACCAGTGCATAAACAGTGAATAACTAGCCCGGAGTTGACGTATAATTGTGAATGTTTAAGAGCGTGCGTGTCGTGTTTCGTTCGGATATCGTATCGCAGACGTATACAGCGCCGCGTTTTTTGACCAAAAACATCGCGTCCGAGTGACATGTGGGTGAAAATATCTGACCGGACGGTTGTCGTTCGATTACCAATTACGCGGCGTACGGGATGCGATTTAACGATGATTAAAAACAACCGTTTTCAACCCAGTTTCCCAGGATGGTTCTGTTTTGGTTCACTTGACAATGTAGATGGTGCTGCCTCTACGGCATTTCTCTCCCCTGACTTACTTTTTTCCACTTTTTAAGATTTACTCGCAACACCCGAGGTTATCCAGTTCCCGAACGATGTATATTCTCCCAATTAAACATTCCCCCTTTACCGCCCCTCAGCCCAAACGTGATTTCACCAAACAACTTACACGCGATACTCGCTAAGATTCACTCCATCCCTCTTCCTCGCCTCCTCTCTACCCCGTTGTCCCAACACCCCGAAAACAATCTCTCCCTCGCCGTTTATACACGTATACATATGTATATCACTCTTCCGAGACAATACCCGGCGGGTTAGAATCTCTGATATCCTTTTCTGTACTTTACCCGCTCGAATCCCATCATATTACCAATACCCCGTTGACAATGACGATCTGTTTACAGGTGTCCCTTTTTCCATTTCGCCATCGCGCGATTAAAGCCAAGATTCGAATGCATATTTACACAATTCTAAACGCGTGGACAGATACAGTTCGTCGAAGTTGTCAAAGTCTCTGCACGGAAAGTCATAGATGTTCTCAACCTCCGCACGAGTTAGGCGAACTCGTCTGCGGGACCAAGTTATCATCGTGCACAGGTTATCGCAAGTTATTCTTCCGCGAGGGTATTACAAACGCACAAAGTTTGAAAAAAACGGGCGATAGTGGTTAGGAATAGTTCGTCGACGTGACGGTGTTAGTGAACTTGATATACTTGAGATACTTAAGATAACGTTAACCCCCAAACGCGATAGATTTACGATCCCAGTGTCAAGTAGGATTCCATTCGACATATCGACGCGTTACACGTGTTGGAAATCTTATTGTCCGTTCGAGAGTGATTAATGAGAACGAATAATGGATTAAAAGCGAAAGAAGCGTAGAAAACCTCATTTATTGCACCGCCGAAACAATCAAGAAACGTTCGAAACTGAGAGAAGGCATCTTCCGATCTCTTCAGACTTTGGCTAGGTGGAGTGATTTTTGTCGCCACTTGCAACAATCGCTGCAACATCGTCCTTTGTCCGAATTCCCGCCGTTGTATCGGATGCAAAGATGCACTGATGAATTAACGCTAAACGAAAATATATCCTCGGCAGACGGGCATACCTACCCGTTTTTCGCGACGGTGTCGACCTTTGTATTTGAGATAGAAGCACGTGTCGTAGTCCACCACGTACGAACCCCCGACAGGTGCGCAGTAGCGAAAATAGCGAAATATCAACCCCGTCCCGCGTGCTACCAGCCTTCCGACTCTCCTCTCGCTCTCTCTTTCCCTCCTACTTTCCCTCGCTTGTTTTTCACTCCCTATATGAGTACCAGCCATGCGCAGGCGTCTCCTTTATTTATTTATTTTTTTTTCATTCAACTTTGTCGACTGTAAGGTTCCTACCGTTGGTGCAACAGCTCACCAGTTTGTTTAGGTCAAAAGAAAGATTCTGTCCAAAAAAGAGCGTTCTACATTGTGCGGAAGATCGCGCTCATATGATTTTTCACTTTTTTCCATGGTTTTTTGAATTTATGAAGAGACGTTGCAGCAATTGAATTATTATTTCTTTCCTGAAATTTATGTTACATCCAAGAATCACGATCCATAAACAACGACGCATCAACCGGGAATCTTATTTTCTTAAATTACGAGTTTATATTAAATTATAAAGATTTCCAGAGATTGAATTAACAATGAAAAAGCCGCCAGAAACACTTCTCAAACAACAATTGTAGACTTCTTGATATTACAAGTGTAGGTCTTCCTTGTAACGTAAATTGATATTATGATTGACGTAAGCGGTAGAAAAAAAAACTTTAATTCACGATACTTGTTAAATTAAAAAAATTGTATATAAACGTGAATACGCATAACATAGAACGTTTCGACAGAATCTTTCTTTTAAAACCCAAAAAAACCTTTCATGGGGGTGAACTGGTGGAAAATCGCTAATTACTTTGTTTCTAAAACGGCCTAACGTACAGTCCTTATTTCTTTATCATTCACGTCTTTTTTTTCTTCAATCGTCGGAGCGAGTCTAGGAGAAGATCCGAGGGGTTAGTTGGGCATGGTAAAACTTCTTTTAGGTTGGCGGGAGGGAGGACGAGGTGGGGGTGCGACACCGACGCGACGCAGTGCACCTGCCGTTGTCGTTGCTGCCGTTGTACCGGCTGCTGCCTCCTCGGCACGTTGTGCGCCGAGGTATATAGGTTTTTGTTAGCTTTGTACGCATGCACGCACGGGTTTCTACTTACGCGGTGCGAGTTTACCTCCGTTCGCGGGTCGCACGGAGAGTCAGGCGCCCACCACGTAATGTAAGTGCAGCGTGCACGTTCACACTCACCTCGTGTGAAAACGTCACCTACGTAGCCGGTATTACGGTCCGTTGGAACGATACCCTTAATTTCAAATTGGGCGCGGGGGCAACAACTCACCAATGGATCAACGTTTGGAATGGCCGATACATCGAAATTTCAAACATGCGATGATAAAATAACGATAGATGAATTGTTCGAAATCTTGATTCGTCTAATAGGATATATCGGTTATTCACAAGTTTTGACCCGCGGTACCCTTCAAATTCTAGTTACTCTGCACCGAACGACGATGCGAAGATCCGACCGATGTCTCTGAATCGAAAACTTGAGAGGAATCGAATCCGATAAGTGGAGAGTCGTTAATCGACCCGATGTATCGTAGAACGCGCAACTTGAAGAAACGATCGTCTTTCTTTCGTAAATATTATACCGTCGTACGCGTCAATTGCGGATCATCACAACCGTTGATCCCATTTCTCGTACATCCGCGACCTTGTAACTTGTACACCGCGGATTCTGAAAAAATCATGCGTATTGCAATCAAAGCTCGCGTACGTCGGTACAATATGTTTTCTAAATTGACCGGAGTTTCGGATTTACAGAGCTGGGTTATCTGTATACGTGAATCTGTATATATATATATATACAACGTTTACAGAAATTTCTGCTCGGATGTACAGAAAATCGAGGAAAAATGGTGTCGCGTATCAGTTCGCCGGACTTTCGGCTGGTCGATCACCTGTTGAACATTCCAAGCGTCTGCTGCCTGCCTACCGGTACCTTACACACGCGCTTTTGTACCCACCGCTTATACACTATACCTTATATTCCCAAGGCGTGCAGGCAGGCGAGCAGACTGGCGGCAGCGATCCACCTCAACTATACCTTCTCCTCGTTCGCTTGCTCGCCTCGCATCCCGAGAAACAGGAACGCGACGCGGCGAACAAAGGTGACAAAGTCCCCCAACGGGAGACGAGGAGGTGTATCGGGCACGCGCGCGGCACGTGGCGCATCCTATACGTCTCAACGGCGATTCCTCATTTTTCATAATAAGAGACAATCACGCCGTAACGCACGGGGTAGGTGAGAAATCTCGTTTCCTTTAAATCCTGGTCATGGTCTCGAGGACTCGTTCATTTCTCCGGATCGTTACTCGAGTACGTGTCGCTTATGGATAGGTGTGTAGACTGCGACCGGAACAACGAGATGGATGATCCTGTAACGATGAAAATTAACCCAGCGTCCCAGCTAACAAATTTTCAATTTCAACTTCAAATGATCTTTGTTACTTCGTGCGACCCCAAAAACCCCCTTAGGATTTTGATAGTTTTTTTTTTTGTAATTTTACAGCCGCCATATTGGATCCGCTATCTTGGATTTAGAAATGATGAAATTCCGACTTTAGATTCGTGATCGGTGAGCCTAAAAATCTCCGAGTTGTTAAATGCGTGACTGAAAGGGTTATATATATTTGAAAACGTTCGGTAAACCTGCAGTGGGAGAGTTTGGAAAATGACAAGAGCGAACATATACTGGACTCTATTTCCACCCCCCCCCCCCCCCACACACACACACACACACACACACACACACACACACACACACACACACACATACACAAAAGCAAATACTTATGTATAACCGGCCCAATATACTGACGTTGGGGATAACTCTCGGGGATACTGCGTTGGGTCGAGAACCTCTACTCGGTGTTACGGAGGTGGTCCTCCTCCCCCTCCTCCTCCTTCTCTTCGTCCTCTTCGGAGGGCCGTTCCGACACACTGGGACCGTGGATCGGGGTCCGTAAGTCCGTTCGACGTCGGTCGAATGGGCGAGAGGATCGAAGGGAGGGACTCGGAACGACAGCTGCTCCATGCTGCAGTGACCTTACCCTCACCACGTCGGGGTCTTGCCCGAACGGCGAGCGGTCGGTCGCGTGGCACGCCACATTCTGCCGGCTCCCCCTTGGGCTTATCCCCGTCCTTTCATCCTCTTCTTCTTTTTCTTCCTCTTCTTTCTTCATCGGCGCTTTTCTGGTTTTGCTGGCTCGCTTCTTCTACCTCGGTTTCTCCTCGATTCTACATCGGCTTACGATAATATCGTTGTTATGTACATGTATGTATAACCTGGAAGTTGGGATGCTATTCATAGAGGTCACGCGTAATTACTCAATTTTATACACTTTTCCGACTGTTGGACACCTTATTCTTCACCCGTTTTCGGTATGCCTGTGTGTGGGTAAATTTTAAGTTTGCTAAAGTTCGAAAATATTTCTTATGTTACCGTCCATGTGTCGTTATTTTCTTCTGCATTCGGCTTGTCCGCTACGAAGAGAGGCGCCACGGACTCTTTCAATGCGAGATGATCTCTCTTCGTAGTTGGTTATAGTCTGGTACATAGGGTATAAGGTGGCAGCTGCGCTTAAATATTCCGAACGTAATACAACCTTAACGATCAACGCGCTTATACTGACAATATACAGAGTGTAACTTACCACGAGGCTAAAGTTAGTAAATTTAAAGCGTCGAAACGTTGAGACAAAAATTACTATTTTTCATCTTTAGAATAACTGAAGAAGTTGAATTTACTAAATCCGAGTTTGTTGATGCTGTATTAACAGCTTACTAAATTTCCAAGAAATCCCAAAGTTGCAAAACAACAATTTTTTCCAATCATGCACCGTTGGAATAACGTTACAAACTTCAGCCTGCTAACTTATCCGACTTACGTTCTGTGTACAGTGTTTGAAATAATTGAGATTGAAACACATGTCGCAACTTTTTAGTAACTGAAAGAAGAAATCATAAGTGATATGATAACTGTGACGGCAAAATCGCGGGCACTTCCTCGTTCAATTATCCTCGTGGAAATGACGACAGCTGCTGTGTTGGCCTGTCCGACCCGATTAAATTGCTGATAACCAGATATTTATACAGTGAAACGTACATTTATAATTAAATACTGACCTGAGAATTAATCATATAATTACCCACTTTACTCTTTTCTGCAGAAAAGAAAATAAAACTCGGACTGATTGTCATCTTTCGAGTTTTCGTGAAATTCTAGCCAGTCCGTAGCCTGCCTGCAGCCTTGCTGCATGGTATACCATGTTGGAGCCCCCCCCCCCCCCCCTCTTTCTCTCTCTCTCTCTCTCTTTCCCAGCTTACCCTTTCGAAATCGAACAACGCTAATCCTGTTGCAGGTAAAGCACGAAACTGCGAGAGAATTTGACGCGTTTTGAATAGATCCTCTGTAATTTTGACTTCTTTCTTTTTAGTGTCAATTTTTTTTCTACGTTTAAAGCTTCGCCTCACACTTAATCACGGAGACAAGAAAAAGAGCAGATTTTAATCAAAACTTCAGTAAAAGAGAGACACTCAAAATCTTTGTAAAAAAAATACCCATGTCAACAATTTATTGTTGTCTCCATCAAACGTAACAGATATTACTCTGCACACGGTGATCTTTACTGTTTCTATAGTAAATTTTGCATTTTACGAAGTATGTTTCCATTTACCAAAAAGACCTGACGCGTCCCTCTCGTTTACCGTAGTTTTGGGTCAAATCTTCTCTTTTATTCTATCCGTGATCGATATAATACGACGTGCACATGTTTTCTTTATTCATATGTCGTTTTTGACTTCGTTAATCTCTCACGTGGTAGTATAAGGTTGAGGAATCGTGGGTGAATCTGTCGTGTGAACCATCAGCTCGCGATACAATTAACACACTTCGGATATTGACAAGGATTGTATGTATGCCGGTGTACGACCTATATTACAGTACGTAGGTATCGTATAACCGCAACTTCGTGATGAACATCACAGACGGTATTATTAACGCGCTTTGTTGTGGTACGCGATACAAGATTAGATTTTCTGTACATGGGTAGATGAGAATAATTATATCCGCGCACGTATAATAGTATGGCAGTTCGTTACCTGTCTAATCTTTGTTCTCTCTTTGTTTTAATACACTTCTTATCGTGTGTATTGTGTTTTTTTTTTCCTTTTCATTTTTCTCAACACTTTCCTAATTCTTGCGTCTATGCACAATTTATTGCACTATTATATTATTGCAAACAAACGGTCGTAAAACTTTACTGCAACTGCAGGAACAGAGGCGATAATCATTGCGGAGGTGCGTGAGGTTGGTGCCACGCGACCCGATGAGGTATACATATACCTGCCTGCCTACCCTTGCCTTCTTTACATTCAAAGGTTCAGCTTTTACGGAGGTATAGAAAAGAAGAGGCGCGCGTGTGCGTGTGTCGTAGAATGAAATAGCTGGTTGAAATAGGATGAAAAAGGGGATAGAGAACGTGCACGCAGGAGAGAAAAACGGAGCATGTATTACAACGAACCGCGTCTGTGGTGGTAGAGAGAATTTCTAATGTGCCGGAGCGAAGAGAGGGATGGAAAAAATGGTCCCTCCGGCATCGAATGTAGGTAGGGCCCCTCGAAAAATAAAGGGCGGGGATAATTCAGGTAGCCAACGGTTCTCAAACGCCTCTTATATATTATACGTGTATACTGTTTGGCGTAATGCAGAATCTCTGCGGCTTTGCCGCGCAGTAGACTTTGGATCAAGGATTTCTTCCATTGAAAGTGAAACTGTCATCAAACGGGAGCGATACCCTCGAAACTGGAGAATCATTCCCCCGAAATTATCTGATATTTTTGGTGTTATGTACCATTGTATAACGTACCTACATCATACACAGACGATGGAGTCGATGAGCATATAGTGCCATAGCATGCTGCGTCTGCAGGTAGAAACTTTTCTCGGGCACGCGAACGGAACGTGGTTAGAAGAAACGTTGTCCCTCTCTCTCTCTCTCTTTCTCTTCCGCTCGCACCACCGGTCGGTCGGTCGGTCCCATCCGGTCGAGTTTACGGGGACTAAGGAGACGCAGAGGGGTTGCCAAACGGACCCTGAGCTCGCTCCACTTTCCCTCGCATCCCTCAGGGAGTATAATATGCAGGGGTGACCTATCGGGCCGGACATAATTAATTCGAGAAAGATGTCGTGGGTGGAGGAGGAGCATGCGGACGATGCGTGTTGCCTCGCGATGCCTGCACTGCGGAGGTTCCTGGACCACCTGTGAAAATCCATCCGTGCATGTTGGTAGTACATAGCATGTATTGCAGGTAGATACCTATGACACGCACCCGACGTCGCCTAGTGATTATAAATACAGGATCAGCGTTGGATGTATTGCACTCGGGTAACCAGACGACGCAGCTTCGTTGCGTCCGTGAAATCTATGTATTATAACCTGCAGCGGCGTAGCCCTTGGCGGTGCGTCGGTGCGACTCGGGTTGACGACCCTGCACCAGACAATGATCTGAAAAACTAAATACTCCGACGTGAACGTGAACTCGATCGCACGGTGCAGCAGACGAGGAGGCGGTATAAAGGACACCGTGTAAGGTGTGGACGTGGAGGTGTACTCCAGGAAGTTGGCACCTAACACGTACGTGCGGCGCGTTATACGAGGAGTCCTCTATCGCATCCTGTTTCAAATACTCTCGGACGTTCGACGCTTTTCACCCACTGACGCGATTTCCTCGATATCGCAGGAATTTTGATTCCAGGTCCAAAGCAGGTCCTAAGTCGGAATGCTTCGATCGAAGTTAGAACTCTTTTTAAACTTTGCCGTGTCGGAGAGTGTGAGTAAGCCTACGCACGAGGTGAAAGACATGTAGATCCTAGTTGAGGGCTAAACTGGAATCCACGCGTAGTAACCTATAACGTACATAGTAGTTGAACTCCTGTTCTTGACGTGTCTTGCGGAGCGTGAGGGTACAATAATATCGCATAATCCTGCCGACCTGCTGCAGGAATGACGAAGTGGCGGTGGGTGGCTCTGTAATCGTCGTCGTCGTCGTCGTCGTCGACGGGGATATCATGCATCAAAGTACACTGCGTTACAGCACTGCTGCTGGTGGCTGACCGACCGCGTTGTCATTGTCAGGGAATTCAAAACTCTTGATTGCACCACACCGCCTATCGCACAATTCTCCCGCGAACTGTCCAACTCCGGTCAACTCGCCCTCTTCCATCTCGTACCTTCCCGAATCCCCTCTACCGAACCAAAGTCCGTCTTTGACGATGACCCGGACGAGTCAATTCAAGTCTCACAGGCTGACGTTTGAAAGCGTACCTTTTTCCGTCAGTCTTTTATAAATATACCCGTTAAGTTGATTTTTCTTGTTTTTTTTTCTTTTTTTTCGCCATACGTCGGTGTTATTTCGTCTCACTCCCTGGCTCCGGTGGAAAGAAATTCATTGATTCTTGTCACATGTAATAGGCAGCAACTCGCGGCGGCATAAACGCGTGGCATTTCAGTTGGCTGGGTGTAGAAACTGGCTCTCTCATCGCCCGATCAGCCGCGTATAACAAGTATGGTAATCGCACGGGCGTGTTCTTAGTTTTTAGCTCTTATAGAGTTTGAGCATACGCGTTATGTATACTCGTATAGTGTATGATGGTGTGTATATAGGTATAAGTGTATGGCGGTGTGTAACCACGGGCAACGGCCAATGGTACACAGGCACGATGACGATTATTCTAATACGTGTATAACGAAGCGGGAGACCGAGGAGAAAGAGAGAATTTTTATTACCAGTTTCATGCCGGATGTCTATGTGTATGCCTAATGTGATATATCGTCTCTACGTATGTGTAACTATACTAAACGATCACTCCGGAATTATACATAAAATATCCACGTGTCTCGATCCACCTTCTTCTCCTCACGCTCCTCATCTTCGTCTTGTTAGGTATTCCTCGTGTGTAAATCGAAGAATATTTAATAAGTGGATCGATTTCCGATATAGCTCAGTTATGCGTTATATGATATATATATAAACAGACACACATACACACGCGCGCGCATGCGTGTACGATGTAACGTTACTTTTCAAACATGCTATATACTAGCTGCGTAGTTGATTTGAACGTTGCTCAATACAAAGCAGATCTGCGTTATTACCGCTCGGTTAATTCTCGTCAACGTGTGCGTATTAATAATATACCTGTCTGTCGATATGTCTGTCCATCTATCTGCGACTCGTCAATTATATGTACATATGGGGCAGTCCATACGAAACCGACCAACCCGCGACCCGGACCATTTTTGATTTACTTGAAAATTATTCATTTTTTTTTCGTTGTACCTTCTGAAAGCAGTCTTTCAGATTTTTTTTTATAGGCAATGAAACTTGATTTGACAAACCGTTTTAACAACGGTAAATAAGCTGATGCCGGCAAAACGAAAAATTCACTGCGTCATCCCTCAAAATAACGGCAATATAGGAAGGATGGTGGTGAATTTTTTCAAAAAAATTACAATGGCCCAAGTTTTGGAAAACAAATATTTTGGGTTTAAAATCGACTAAAATATATGAAAATGAATATCGATCTTTTTTTTCCGTATTCTCTTTATGGAAATACAATTCAAAACGAAAAAAAGACATAGCGTTTCATATTGATGTTTGTTTTCGAAAACGCTATCGGCGTTCAAAAAAGATTTCGCGAGCTTTTGTGAAATTTTGAAAAATTTATTGTGTTTGGACGGGTTGAGACAAAGTCTAAATAAATTCTGAAAGACTGCTTTAAGTAGGTGAAAAAAAAAATGACAAATTATAACATAACCGCTGGGATTAAATATCTAACAAGTTTTTTCGGTTCTAGCTGCAGCGTAACAGAACAACAAATATCCTTCTCGTCATTACTCATATAACAAATTATCATTAAGTTCTTTTCAAACCGATGCACATATTCATATTATCATTACCAATCGATTCGAATCGAGAATGCACAAGAACAGCACGAAAATCGTGACGGTGCCACAAACTTGTCAAGAAAATTCTCCATCAGCCGCCTGATGATGATTGGTTTTGATCTTCAAACTTTGTCATCGATGCATATATACATATTCTTTAAATTCTCTACCCCCCTCCTCCAACTCCCTCCGCCGTCCTTTTCTTTTCACCATTTGCCGATCAATATACAATATAATATATGAATGAAAAATGCAAAGAGAAGTCGAATAAATTTCCTATACGTCTTTATAAATCAAAACTGCTCCACGACGGCCGCGTTAGCAGTTTTGTTTTGTGTTTCGCGGGGTCGCGGAAAACGTGAAGATGCTGGTTTGGCGATGGTGAAGAGGGGGCGAGGTCCTTTTTTTTTTTTTTCTGCTCGCTCCTAGCATACTCAATTTTTTTCACGATCGTGATCGTAACGCAAACACGTGTCCACCGATACAATACATATATATCTATACATATATATGCATACACCTGTAACGCGCGGACATAAATGCTGCAGATTTAGGCTGCTTTCGGATCGCTTTCTCCCTCCCCTCCGCCTATTCGTCTTCCCACCACATACGTTCGATATTATTTATTAAAGACCCCGCGATGTTACAAATTTTTCTCCATTCAATTCACAACGCGTATATCGATATAGCTGTGTATGATCTTGTCGGTGTATTTGCCTCATACATACCGTGTGTGCATATTGGTTATAAACTCGTGAGTTTCTTCTCTATCTTCTTCTTCTTCTTTTTCTTCTTCTTCTTCGTCTTCTTCTATTTTTGCGGTTATCGATAAGTATACAAGAGTAAGGGTAAGGTACGGAATGGTAAATTTATGGCAGATGTGTGTGATCGAGGGAAGGTCGAGCTGCGAACTCGAATCCTCCCCGCGTCTGGAACAGTTCGTATGCCGGAGAGGTGAGGTGAGGTGAGGTGAGGTGCTCGAAGACGCGTTATAAATATGAGGGATCTTCGTGATATGGTGTGTGGGTATGCGTATATTCGTTGCAAACATGCAAAGGTTTCCACCCTGTCTGTATATTGTAATGTTATTCGCGCATTGAAAATTCGCGGATGTATCACGTGCCGTGTATGCCACAGGCGGCACGGGGGTGAGGCTAATCCTCCCTCGTTCCTATACACACAACCGCGGACCGGCGGACCGACTTTTTCATTTTTTATATACCCATCCTCATTCGCACGAAACCTACTTTGTATACATTTGTTGCTCGGTGTATTTATTCATTCTTCTCATTCTTCGTATTCACATTTTATCGTTGCAGACAAACCAGGCTTCCAGTCGCCATATGGCCCAGCTATGGACAACGGTATGGTGAGTATATTGTACAAGTATGCGTATAGACGTACTATTTCTTTTTTTCAAACTCTACCCTAATTCCTCTGTGACAACAAGAAGAACAACAACAACAAGGGGAATCAGTTTTACGGTACGGGTTAGTATTGCATTTCATCCGTATAATCGCGCGATACGTGGGTTTATATCAGGGTTGGCCAACCGTTCGATCGTCGCTATTAGGCCAGTCGGTCGCGGCAAGCCAAAGATATATTTTTTCATGCCGCTGTCGAAAAGTATTTCATTTAATTCTGTGGTAAAGATTTGAGATCGGTAGATAGCTCGGTGTCTGGAAGGTAAACGGTAAATCTCGGGTCCGATCAAGTTGGCGATCCCTGGTTTATATTAATACGTACACGTAATGACCGATAAATATTCTCAGAGACCGCGGAGGTATCGCGTTTTCATTATATTATAGAGAGTTATTTCCTAACGATTAGACGTCGGACGCCACCGATAAAATTCCCGTCGCGTTCCCTCCTCCCGTACCCGGTTACCTACATATTGTATATCATTAATCTACGATAATCGCTATCACCGCGGTTATACTTTGTACATCGCACGATATACAGACGCCACCGCGTATACACCCATATACGAAATTAGGTACGCGCGTGTTTTATATTTCTCCACCTGCATTTATAACTTATTGTTATTTTACTATTTTTATGCAATTATGCAATCGCCACGCGTGATCGGTTTATATTGTAACGCAATTCAAGGTAGTATATGGGGCATTCCATGTTAAACCAACCACTTTTTTCCATCGCCATTTTTGATTCGTTCCGCGATTTTTTATACGATTCTACCATGTAAAAAAGGCACTCCTGAATTTTTTCAAATTTTTTTCGCTAACCATTTTTTTTTTTTTTTTTTATATTATTCGAACCCGTTTCGAAAACGGTCGTTTTTAAAAATCTGAAAAATCTAGTTTCTCATTCCGATCATACCGACACCTGGCCGATGATGGGCCGATTTTTTCTTCTATTTTTTTTTAGCACTTGAAACATTTTCAACAAACGAAACTCGATCGCGGAACGAATCAAAAATGATGAGGGAGAAAAGGGGTAAATTTGACATGGAATTCCCCATATATATTATAATCGGAACGCCTCGGGTATACGACACATTCGTATTAGCATACGCCGGGTATGCGGGGGTAAAAGGGGAAGATAAACAGAGTTGTGGGGCTAGGTTAACCCTTTGAGTCGTCGTGGTAAGTATTCTTACCACCATTTTTTTTTTTTTTTTTGTATATTTAAAGAAGTTTTCAACATACTTCTATGCGGTTCTTTGCTATTTCTGATGGAATACTAGTAGGTTTTCAATACTTGAGAGTAATTGTTGCGATGTAGTGTAAATTATTGTCAGAAACGAGATGCTTGAAAAATATCGTGCAAATTGAAGGAATAATTAATTTCCGAAAAGGTTACCCTTCTACACATATACATGTTTTACATAATTTATAAGCTTTTGGGGTCACTGATTATGAATCGGAAATCGGATTTTCAAAATTCAAGATAGCGGATCTAATACGGTGAAATGAAATTTCAAATTCGATCGAATTCGGAGAAAAAACTCTCTCTGTCCAATTTTTGGGGTCGCTGATTACGAATCTGAAAACAGATTTTGAAAATTCACTACGGCAAATTCAATCAGCGGCCCCGAAACCCCCTGCATACCATTTTTTGACCGTATTCGATTCAATTTAAAAATTTGGCCCACCATATTGAATCCACCGCCTTGAATTTTTGAAATTTGATTTCAGATTTGTAATTAGTGACCCCAAAAACCATAGAATACTATCTTGTTATAAAAGTTGACTCCGCACAATAATGTGTGACTCAAGGGTTACGGCAATGCCTGGTATGAAACCGTGACGAGTAGAATGGGAATTTTTCGAAAATTGGCAAAAACGGAACACCTGCAGAATCACTATCGATATAAGACGTACAAATCTTGCATATCGATACATCTTACCGAATTAATTATCGTTGTAATAAGGTGTAGGTATGTCTACGTATTCAAGGTTCGTATGCGTAGAGAAAACCTTGAAAACCGGGAATTTCGAAAATAAGACCGGACTTTTGAGTCTGCGAAGAAATAAACTCGTTCTCATACAAAGTAGGCACTATCGATCTTGAGAAAAAAAAGCGTACTTCAAATTTTGTTTCGTCGCACCGCTTCATACATTTTATGTATATCACTTGATACCGAACCTTCTTTCGTTTTTTTCATACGGAAAATTGCAAAATATTTTTTGTAAATTGATAGTCAGACAGTAAGATATTTAACAGGCAGTACTGAATGTATTAGTATGTGTAAAAAATATTGTCATTATTCAACGGTATATTTGTAGAAAGGTTATTGGAAAAATGCTATTTTCGGGCTGGAATATCTGGAAAAGTCAGGGACTTTCAGATTCCAAAAAGCGTAATATAAATACGAACCCTGGTATTGACATACCCCACCACCGTTTAATGTTACATATTATAAACGATACGATATACGTATAGGTATAGGACATATATTTGATTCGCGGGCGCGTGAACGACTTTGTCCAAAAATATAACTCATGAGGCGAGGGGGGCAAAGTTTTTTCGCGAAGTGAAAGTCGTGAATCGCGAAACTGGGGGAGGAGGAAAATCAGGATAATGGAAAGTGGGCGCAGAAAGCAAAGGACGAGGTATTAAATTTTTAACATATAAATAAATATCGTCTCTTTCTACGTTATACGTATTATCAGCCAAAAATTCCTTACCCGTAGGTACAGTCGCGGTTGCATATGGCGAAATAAATTTATCTCGCGTCTTAACCCGTACAACTGCGAGTAGAATATTTATTTATAGAGTAGTTGGGAGTCCCCGGGGTTGTGGTTCTTATATACGTGTGTAACACGAATATGTCGAGGGGGGAGGACAAGAAGAAACCTTTGGTCAGTTTTGATACGCTGCCAACTAAACCGAGGGGGAAATAACTCGAGATTTGAGTGACACGCAATCATTTTTTTAGTTCAGTTCGTTTAAATTAAATCATGCGATTTGATCGAAAAAAAAAAAAATTTCCTAATCCATTATCATTTCGATTCATGAATCTCAATTTTTCCTCGATAATTCGTTCTGATTGAAGTGAGTTTCAAAGAATTTTTGTTCACATTTCGATATTTCCTGATGATTCATTTTTTTTTTTCTTTTTATTGCAATTGAATTGTTTGTCCCTGTACAGAAATAATGATGAAATTTAGTAGTTAAGAAATTAAACATAATTAAAACTTTGTGAAGTATTAGTGACCAGGAAATCCGGTTATTCAAATCCATAATTAAAACTACTGAAATTTAGTTAGCCATAATAAACCGACAAAAACAACTTATATTTTGAAGATCCAATTTCTAGGAAATCGTTCTAAAATTCCACAACGACGATTTTTCTTCCCCATATTCCGTTTCGTTGACGTTCTAACTGCAGCCTCGTGAAACAACTGCATCTTCACCCATAAATTCGTATACATACGCACAAAGATGGGCACAATTATTGTGAGGTTTGTAGGTTAGCTTCGTGATAACCCATACAGGGTTGGTATACCTATCTATATGCACGTACGTGTCTGTAAAGTAGGTGTAAGGTGGGTTGGTATAGATTTTTCGAGGAACGGTAATACGCACTTTAATAATCTAATCGCCGGTTGTTAAATGATAAAACGATAAGAGATTCTTGATCCGCTTGATGATGATCGGGCTTACATTATATTGTACATTTCCAAAACCCCTATTACGTGTTATTTTGAATCGGTAATTATTATTCTATTATACTCCAATGTTTTATATATCAATTTGTAATTATATTCTCCTGCTATCACCTCCCGTTTCTTCTTTATATACGTACAATTTGGGCTGTTTGAAATGAAATAAAAAGAAAGATTTTCCTACGAGTGGATGAAGAAAATGCTTGCTTCTAGTCTAAAAGGAAGTCTTGAAAAGACTCTGGGCACTTACACTGTAGCTCAAGTGTAAGGCCGAGCCGTTTTTTGATTTTTGTGATGAAAAAAAATCTAGAATTTGATTTTAACGCACATTTAGCGTGAATTATTTTTTTCAATAAACTATCGTATTGACATCCACCACGAGAAAATACTCGTACAGTGTGTTCGTCGAAAAATTAATCTGCATTGTTTTTCCAATACCTACAGCTGTCGAGAATCATTGTTTATTCCCGAATCAACGACAATATATTTTTTTTTTTAATTTCAAACACCTTCTATTGTATATGTATAAAGGTCATGTATAAACTCGTCATGTTTGTTGAATCAGAACTGTAAGCTTTTTCTGCAAGTCCATTTCGTACTTTATTTATTTATTTATTTATTTAAAGAAACTTTTTTACGACTCTCGGAAATCTGTCGTCTCTCTCCTTCTCTTCGTCTCTCTCTCCCTCCCTCTTTTTTCCATCTACTCGAATACAATTTTTCGTCGCATTCTCATTTCAGACGTACGGCGGCGGTCCGTTCGGAGCCGCGGGCGGGGGACCCGGCGGCGGTCCCGGGGGCGGCGGGGGGGTCGAGGGGGCGACCTACCCCCCGGACTCGCCGTATTTCCCTTTCGGAACCCGTGGTACCGCGGTACCCTCCGGAGCCACCCTAACCACGACATCCGCCTCCAACCCCACGACACCAGTCATCAACAACGCGAGATTATCGAACCCCACAGCCGGTAAGTCTGTTTCGTATACCATAAATTTTACACAAAGTGTATTACCGTGCTTGTGTGTGTGTTGTGTGCGGGTGCATTAGGGTGTTTCAAAAAAAAAAGATTTTTTTTTTTTTTCTTTCTGACGGTGTTCAAAAATTCATAGTATACCTAGAAATAAAAATTTTGGCCCTAATATGAGCTCTTAATATTAATAGTAAGGTTTGCCTCTATCCACTTCTTTATTTTTCATTTAAATAACACGGGGAAGAGTTTTTTTTTTTTATTTTTGCAAGTTGAAACAATTTTTGTAACAAGTTGTTAATATTGTTTTTTGTTATAACGAGTTAATTTTTCAATAAAATTTCTTAGTATTTAGCAAAAAAGGAATAAATAAATTTGTTATAAAAGAGACCCAAAAATCATTTATGTGATGTTTTTAAGCTTTATATTTATGTATTTGTGCTTTTTGTGAGTTAAGTATTGAATTAATTAGCCAAAAAAAAAGTTTACAGTCTCAGGTTAACAGAATTAGAGTAATTTTACATAAAAAAAATAATATAAATATGGCATGTGATATTTTTTTGTACTTTTATTGGAAAATATTTGAAATTTTTGATTAGTGTTATTTTTGATCGCTGATATCTTTGAAACGGTTGATCTGAGGAACTTTGATCTTCAGACGTTTTTTGTAGAGCGTGAAATTTTCTACAAATCTCTTTTTTCAGATTGTTGTTACGATGAACCGTTCCAAAGTAATAAAGATTCCAAAATAAAAAAAAAAAAATTTTTCCCGTTTTATTTAAATGGAAAATAAAGAAATGGACAGAGGCAAACCTTACTATTGATATTAAGAGCTCATATTGGCGCAAAAATTTTGTTTTTAGGTATAATATCAATTTTTGGACACCATAAGAAAAAAAAAAGATTCTGTCTTTTTTTGAAACACCCTAGGGTGTATATGTGTGCGCGCGAACGCTCGCTGTGAATCCGTTTGACCAAACGAACGCATGGCGAACACAATATACACACTCTACCTAAATTATACACATGCACTCGTCACGACGTGTTCGTTGCTCAGGAATTTTCATTCACAGGCATTTTATTTATTTTTTTTTTCTGTTTTTTTGTTTCAGGAGCAGCTGTCAAGAGAAAGAAAGACGTAAGTAGAAAAAAATTGATGCATCTATTTTACACACGATATTGCATTGCTTTATTATTACTATTATTATTGTTTTTGTTATTATTTATTTATGGACGCGCGTCAGTCCAGCAGCAAACGAGGAAGTTCGGATCTATCGACTGAAAATTCTATTGTCGTTAATTGTTTTTTCACTTGAGCGGAGGAAATATCCTCAACGGGTTCGTGGATTTAAATGTGATCACATTATGATACTTGATGATTGGTTGATTCGCAACAAGCCGACAGCCGTTCGTCTTCATTTTTAATTTCTATATTATCAATCTCTTGATTCTCTGTGAATTTCTTTTTACATTATTTCCCCCTCTTTTTTTCTCTTCCGCTCTGCTTTTCTTCCGTGCTTTCAATTCTCGATCGTAAGCGCTGCGCACCTATACCGTAAGCTTCGTTTCTTCTTTCAATCCTTTTATTCTTTTTTTTTTTTATGTATCCTCACCTATTTTTTCTCATACTTGACTGAGTAAGCGAGGGGGGGGGGGGGGGGGGGCAATCTCGTCCTTTGCACGAATGCGTTATATAGGTGTAAAAACGCATGTAACACCATCGATTGTACATAATACATTTCACCCGAACTCTGTTCTTCTCTTGCTCTATTTTTTTTTGTGTTTTTTTTTTTTACAATTTTTTTACAATTTTTTTTTCAATATCAAACAGAACATGGACGGACCCGACGGAGAAGTCGTCACTACACAGCATTGGGTAAGTCCGATATTTCTTATGAATATTTTACACGTCCGTGTCACATTCCGTATGAAAAAAATTCTTCTAGCATTTACGATCGTTGTTTAACCCCGTGAAGTTTTCGATATTTTTGCCGTGTAATTGGACGTGCGAAAATCCTAACTACATTTGGGTTGGTGCTTCGCGTAACTTGCGAACATGCATATAATTACAGTTGGTGAATTTTTGCGCGCGTTTATTTCGCTCGGCCGCGCTCGTGAATCAACGGTAAAAACCGCCTAACAAGACGTCGACCGAAAATAGACGTTTCCGTATAATAAAGACCGAGTCGTCGGCGTCATCGTCGTGCTCTTGGTATAGAGGCTAAAAACCGAGACACGCGTGCAGTTTAACCTGCGACGTTGCCGTTCGACGTACTTCAGGTCAAGTTGTTTCGCAATCGTGTGGATCGCCACGTCTCTAATCCGCAATTATTGCCGGTTGCACTTATTCAATCGCGAGTAGATACGGATGTAACGAAGTTATAGACGTATGATGTACAAAAGACGGTTGAGGTGGCGGAAAGAAAGGAAGAAAGGAAAGAAAGACGAAGGATCCAAAAGCGGAAAGTAAAAAGTGAGGCAAAAAATAATCCCCTCCCCCCCCCCAGAGGATGATGCTTGTTCGTCTATTAAAACTTGAGTATATAACGCATATCACGATGCGTTGCTCTGCGGTTCCTGAGGGGGTGGCAGCCCCGGTTGCAAGGGTCGTATGTACCGTGAGAGTGGCTTGGCTGTGGGAAAATTGGTCCCAGTCGAGTGTGACTGCGGCATGTCAGGTCAACCATCGCTTACCACGCGTGCTACACATAAAATTATATTTACGGGATTAAATGACTCGTCGCTCAATTGCAGTTTTAAACCAAAGTGGGTATTACGGTTATTGAAGATTCGGAATCGAACAGAAATATATTTCGAAGATATTTTCACGAGCTGTTGTCGATATGATATTGATCGGTAAATTGTTTTCACACTCTTGGCGTTTATACGAGACATCTTACTATCGGTGTGGCTACTGAATTGATACAGTATCTTGGGAATTTTAGCGGAAGGGTCAACCGCGATATGATCGTCCGGTATGACGATGACGAGGATAGGATGGGGAAAAAACTGCAAAAACGTCGCAGTCCTTGTGCCTCGTCGATGCAATAATAACACAAGTCAACAACATTTTTTTTTTCTCGAGTTTATGTTCGAATGAATAAATTTTGATTTTATACATTGAATAATAATAACCAAAATCTTCATTTGTTACTTATAGTTTTGCTTATGTCTTTTTCACGTTGATAAATGAGTCTTGAAGTCTTCGGTTAATGGATGAAAAATTCATGACCTCAGTACTTAATTGTGCGGAAGATCGTGGAAATGTGGGTTCATTTTTAGTTGATAGTATAAGGAACAGGTAGCGGCACGTTGAAATAAGAAGCAAACTTTTTTTAATGAAAAAACCTATTTTTTCTTTTAACAATCACGTGAAAGAAATCAAAATTTGACGTCTAGAACCCAGACTCAAAATTCGTGTTGACCGGTGTAATAACTGCAGTATAAATGCGCGTCTTTTTTTTTTTAAAGAAAGAATCGGTTTCACGAAAGGACCGGAAGGAAAGTGAGGATACGGTAAAAAGTCTAATATGTAAGCAAAGGAAAAATAATGAAAAATAACCCGACGAATATTCAGACGTGCCGTAAAACGTAGAGACGGATTTCCCTCCCCGTTTTCACCGTCGAGGGCGAGTGCAGGGCGGGAAAGGTCGTCGCCGAGGGAGCGAGTCGCACGTTCAGTTTCTCTACGACACCCCAGACGCCGCTGCTCCGTAGGCCATTTCCTAATAGAAATGTAATCGCGCCCTCGGTGCCTAGTACTTTCTGAATAAATTATAATATTCTTCCGAGTTGTTTATGATGGCAAGGTGCTGCTGCCGCTGCCGCTGCTGAAGTCACACGTCATTGGCAACCCTCCGCTTCGACTCCAGCGTGAGCCTGGAAACAGGCAACCCAACGTACCACTCGGTACGAGGGGTTGCGTGTCAAGGGCTCCGGTCGTTGCATGAATTTCCGTACGTTGTAAAATTTTAGTTATACCTTACGCGAACGTGTTACGTTCCGTATGAACATTTAAAGGCAAACCTCTCGCGCACACGCCGATGCACCAAATTCAATGATCTATGAAGCGTTTCATATTGTTTCTGTCGCTCGGAAAACCTCGTCGAATGTTTGAAATAATTTTTTTTTTTTTTTTTTTGTTACGTCTAGCTGGCACCTTTATCTAGTACCTATATCATTACACCTTGGGGTCAGTTAAAATTAAAAAATTATTGTTGCAATCTTTTTTATCTTGTACAAGTCACTAAAGTGAATACTCGAAAAAAAAAATTTAAGTTATAATATTAAATTGCTTCCTTACAGCAAGCAATTTTCGACGACCCCAATGTACCATCAATTTTGTGCCGGATAAAGTTGATAGCTAAAGATTAAATAGTGCTTTATGTTGACATTTTGGAATTTTCACGGATAAAATCTACCAGCGGATACATTTCAGATGTATGCAATATGTAACGTTGTTACAGGTTCGGTATTTCCTTTATTACATGTATACATGTAGGTAGGTACACTTGGGGACAATGAATCTGAGACGGCTAATTTTTTTACACCCGACAGTTATGTTGGCAACACAGAGAAACTTACAGCGCCACAGTCGGCCGAGCGCGAAACAAACTGAATCTCGATAAACGTAACGTAACCCATGGCCGTCGAATCGTCGAAAATGACGTGTCAATCCAACTAGTCGTTATCCCCGCGGTATTCTAAGGTTAGATTCGACGGTCATGAGTTATGTTACGTTCATTGAGATTGATTTTGTTTCGAGCTTGGCCGACTGTGGCGCTGTAGATTTCTCTGCGTTGCCAACATAACTGTCTAGTGTAAAAAATTAGCCGCCTCAGATTCATTGTCTCCAAGTGTACGTATCAAAAATACTTGATACGGATATTACGTAGATGATAAATTCAAAAATCAACATCGTCAAACAAAATAAAAAATCGAAGGGTAAGCATGTGTACCTGCAAAACGCTTGCAAAAGAGAAAACCGCATTGTGACGTTGACTCGGAGAGAGCGCGGGACCGAACGACCGAGGGACACCTGTTGCTGTTACTCGCGTGTACTCTCCCCCCCTCCTCCACCTCCGTGCACCCTTCGAGGCGCGACTCCCGGAGGTAAGCGTGCGCCACGCCTCGCCTCGCTCCATCCTCGTTCTCCTCCTTCTCCTCCTCCTCATTCTCATTCTCATTCCCATTCTCGTTGTTACTACTCACTCCAGCGGGAGCCGGAGGCTACCGAGGCGACGGAGGAGGTCTGTGTGCTCGGCACACAGAGTTTGTCGACTAAGTACACCGAGCGAGTGGACGCGCGGTTGTGTACGGCTTCTGTCTGCCTGCGTGTGTATATTAGGGTGTCGATATTTCGGGGTCGTATAATTTTTTTTTTCCATCCTTTTATCTCGCGCCTCTATAATATAACATCGTTTCTTGGATTTTATGATTTTTTCTCTGTTACCTTTCCTCTCATCTTCAATTGCCAAAATGTTATTTTATTTATCACGGAATTAAGTGCGGTATTTGAGGTAACTTGTACGACATCGGGTTAATGCAGTTGTATAATTTATGCCATTCGTTGTCAGAGTACACTTGAAAAAACCGTGCGAAGTACCTTTTACCAATCGAAATTTCTATCGCGCTGCAATGTGGTTGAAAAATTTAAAGAACGAGGAGAGCAGCGGTCGAACAATCGTGAACAAAGAGTCGAATTACAATCGCTAGGGTGTACCTACTTCCGGTTTACGATAACAAGCTGATTTTGGCAAGATGTACCCCTACCCTGACAATGAATAGCATCGATTCATCATGTGGATCAACGCCCTGCATGTCTTCGCAAAATGACACGGTATTATTATACGTTGGTAAACGCGTACGATACTGATTTCCAACACTTGTACTCTTCACCTCCGACTAACATAAAAGTACCGCGTGCGGTAAATTAGTCGGTGACGACGCGTCGAGAGAGCACCCCCTCCTCCCTCTCTCTTTCCCGCCTCCCGCGGATCTCTTGTCAAAAAACAAACATACGTCGGATTTTACGGATCATCGGATCGCTCTCATATGCGTTTACGTCGTCGTGATCGGTAGGCAGACAGCAGTCCATACGTCGTATAGATGATACACGCGGTGCGTGCGTGCGTGCGTGCGTGCGTGCGTACCTCTTAATACTCGACGAGAGACACAACAAAGAGACGGCGATCGAGGGTGACACCGCAGGCAGCATCACGTCGCCGTGGACGTTGCGATTAACGCTGGTGAACCCCGTCGTATAACAACAATTAATTTATTATCTTTACGGCTCGCGTGAAATTTCGAGTGCCGATCGTTGTAGCCGGCACCAAGTGCCCGTCGCGTGCACCGAGGATCGAGGGACGAGGGCCAAGGGCCGACGTATTATCATATGAATATATCAAACGGTGCATGATGCGGTATTCTTTTCTCATGCTGCAGCTCTAAAGCGACAGATCGTCCAGAGGCGAGCGCTCGACCGCTGATCGGTACTTTCGGTGTTATTATAACGGTGATATTACACGGATGTAGGGATATAGGTATAATTATCTCATGTGTTAAACAGTCGCCCTGTACATTTTTCAACCAAGGATACCTTCGTATAGATAACACAGATTTTATTTTCAATAATTGATATACGATGGGTAGTTGGGGAATGTCCACCTGTATTTACGTATCGGAAATTTCGAATCATCTTTATCGGATTTGATATCTTTTTTCATCCCTACCTGATTGTATTTTTGAATCGAAATAATAATCCGTCAAGGTATCGAAGGTGGAAACACAAGATTGCACGGATCGGTAAAATTTTTTGTTTAATAAACTGCGAAAACTCGATCAAATTTCTACCTCGTAACAACTGATTGGACGAATCTTTCTCATGCATTGTGAAAATTTCACGCTGAGCAAGCTCGTTATTTTTACCCCTCAATTGCGTCGACTGTAAACAATCGCTGCAGGGGGCGGGGTAAAAAATCCGAATTTGAAAACTTCCGGAAGCGTCTGATTCCGAATTATTTGATGGCGAAACTTGAAGTAAAAAAATCTAACTTTTATGTAACAATAAAGTTATGAATGGTTGGAAATTCGACGGCTCAAAGTTCCGAAATGCAAGATTCCGAAAATTCAAGTTCCGACAGAGCAAAGTGCCCAAAAATAAAGTTCCGATAGAGTGAAGTACCGAAAATTAAAATATACTCATACAGCGTAGTTTACTCAACGAGTGCGTGTGGTTAATTAGAAAAACCGAGAATCAGAATGACAAGGATTCCGAACGTAAAAATATCGAAAATCCAAAACAAAGAGAGATCAAAGTGGTGAAATTCCCAGAACTGAAAATCTTCGATGATTCGGGATGTCGATGATTTAGATTTTTAAATTTTCTCAATCGCACTTTCGGAAATTTGACTCGTCGGAGTTAAGCCCTTTAAAAACTTTGAGCGTCGGGTTTCAGACCATTCGAAACTTGAATGTTTCGTCAAAGTTTGATTTCTTTACTCTGGGTTTCGCCACCAAAAAATTCTGAATTTGGCGCTTTCCAAACTTCTCAAATTCGAAATTTCAACCCTGCCCCCTCTGTAGAAAGCAACTTCGAGGATGAGCAAGCAGGAACCAGACCGACGTATAATACCTACCTACGTACCCTTCGTTCGATCGTATACAGCACATGCGGATCTGACGGTGATTTCAACGTTGCATATCAATTCAGGCGTACATATGTATTGTACGCATGTATTTACCAACCTTCTGTCCTCTTCTACTCTCGCGCTCGCATGCCCGCGCTTCGTTTGTGGTCTAGCAGCCTGTGAAATTAACACGGTAGCTAGGAAGACTCGTCCCCCCGCTGTATATTCTATACATATACGAGGTACATACTTCACATCACGGGTACCCATAAAATTATACTTACCCCGTGAAGCGGGGCAAGAGAGGGGAGAAACGGGGTACGAGCATCCGAAAAATGAACGCGTACCGAAGGAGTGAGAAAAAACCGAGGATAGAGAAAGATTTTGATACACAGGTTTATTTTCTGTATAATAGATCGGATATCTTCAACGTGTTTTTTTTCCCCCATTTTCTTTATCTATTCTGAAATTTAATCCCAAGTCGTCGCGGGAAGCTGCGAAGCAAGTACTTTGGTTCCGGGGTTCAGAGAGCGAGAGAGAGAGAGAAAGGGAGAAAGGGAGAGGAAGGGAAGAGGGGCAGTGAGGAGGGGGGGGGGGGGTAGCATCCCTTAAATACACACCGATGTAGATAACACGAGCCTTGTCGGCTGGGAGCTGCCCTTAACTACACGTGCCTACGTTCAAGCTGTTTGCTTTGAGGCAGCTCTTCCTCCCGCCACCCTCTGCTCGACTAATTCTATAGGGAGGCGGAGAGGATAGGGTGTACCTTCAAGAGTCTAGAGTTTAGAGAGAGTTTAGTGTTTAGGTAGACCCGAGTTCTAGTCGTATACAACGCGTGTTGTGGACGCGCCGTACCGATTATCTCCTAACGCGGTGCACGACACTTTTGTAATTCCTACAAGGATCGGTCAAGGACGCGTGTGTGATTTTCTCAACGCTAATTATCGTATTACTCACAATCGGTGATGATAATTAAAAAGACTGCTTTAATGATTCAACTTTAATATATACGTACGCTCGTATCACGTCGAGTTATTATAGTTACTTAATATTATCTTCAATTGATACAATAATATTCTTCCATTCTTCTAACGATGTTTTTTCTTTTTTTTTTTTTTTTACCCCCTCTCTTTTCTTCCAACGTCTCGTAAATCGTCGTCGTTTCTCGTGCCGCTTCTCTGATTAGAATTTTATTATCGTCCCCATACAGTGGAGAAGGGAGAACATATGGTCTCGTTTACGATGGAGGGACGAACAGTTTTCAGAATTTTAACTTTCTTTCAAGTTGCTGGGATAAAAGGTACCGCCCCAGCCTAACCTAGACGACTATCCCTGTGTGGTTTACTCCGCCGCCGCATATCCTTGAGTTAACACGAGTTCTTCTTTTTCTTCTGCTTCTCTCGCGTTTTACTTCTTCTCCAACCCCCAGCGCCCACCTCGATTTTCCCGCTTTGTCTCTCTTCCTCGCGGTTCCCCTCGTCCATTTGGTACGGGGCAGGCGAGGAAGTGGATGGGGGGGCTAGAACCACCCTCGCTAAATAGTTTCGTCAATAAGAAAACGTTTTGTACTTACCTAACCTTAAGCCTCTGTTACCTACCCGGCTCGACCATATATTAAGACCTGATCTGCGGGCGTAAATTTGAACCATGGCAACGATCGAATCAATCTCTTTTGTGTAGGCGAATTGTACATAGGTAGAGGGTATCTTTACTGTTAAAAATAAGAAACAATCCTGATTTTCAAAGTTTTTTTTTTTTTTTTTTTTTTTTTTTTTAGAAAACAATGAACACCAAAAACGATTCACATCGATTCAAAAAATGGATCAGAGTCGTGTCTCTTTCGTATTACGTATAAAGATTACGTATTAAAAAATTGAAGTAAATTATTTCTTCTGAATGTGGAGTGCGTAAATACCTCAGGGGCTGATTTCGCAAGACTTGCAGGTAAAACGATGATGGGACAGGTCAGTGTTATTCAAATTGTGACCCCCTGGGGGTCGCGGTCGCAGGCCAGGTAAAAGTGAAAAGCACAAACGAAGTTTTGCGAGGAATCCTTTGAAATCACTGACATAGTTTCACTATGGACCCGGGGACTTGCCAGATTTTTTTTAGTCGTAAAGGGGTCGCGAATTCAAGAACGTTGAAAAACACCGGTGCAGGTACTGGTACATGGCTTGAAAATACGCGTAAGACGCTAAGGGAGCCACCGTTCCTCCGATGCAGGGGAAAAGAGGATCGAGCAGGATGAGGATAAGGTCGAAGTGGCGGTGGAGGGGGAGGAGAAAAGAGGTGGTGGAGGTGGAAGTGGGGGTGGGGGAGTAGAAACAGCCAGGGCCAAACTCGGGAGTATTTATAAGCAAGAGCCGGCAACCCAAAGTACACCGAAGATAAGCACTAGCTCTCTCCATCCACCTTACTACCACAAGCCCACCATAAGATACATCATCCCCCACATACTATTCTGTGTACACTTATCTGCATAGGATATTGTAAATTGCAACGTGTCATAAGAAATAAGAATAAAAATAAAGAAACTGCAAACGAGCGGTCGAAGCTGTCGTGCGAATCTAAATTTCGCTTTTTGTTTTTTTATCCGATTGCGAATATTCACTTCTCTCTTTCGTTTATCTATTTTGTCGTATTGTTCAACGTGTTTCCGCGTGGATCTCCAGGTGACCCGACGGCCTACGGTATTCCTGTACCTTAATACGCCCTTAAACGCGACTATAACACAAGACGAGTAAAGTTATATGTTATTATATTATATACCTCCATATACGTAAGTACGGTTTATATCTGTGACCCGCTCTACACGCCCACGTGTAGGTACAGGGCGTGTGTGTACGTGTATACGGTATACACGATGCAGGGTGGGAGCGAGGGAGGAAGGGAGACCTACTAAATCTCACCCTAAGCATCTCGAGCGACCCACGACCCATCCTGCAGCATCCCGTCCCACTCTCTCCCTCCGCCATATACGCCCTAGCCGGTGTGCCAATACGCGTCCCGGTTCTAGGTACCTACATAGAACGTTTGTGTCTGCTGCTTCTGCTTCTGCTTCTGCTTCTGAGCTCTCGGGAATCCGATGGTGTGCGTAAGCAACCTACCACCTATAAGGTGTAGCTCTGTGTGCGTGTGCCTACGTACAGGCGTAATACTAACCTCCGCCTACCCGCCTCGATGTTCCTCCACGTCCCTCCGCGTCGTCTGCCCCTAACCTCACTCGCTCGCTCGCTCGCTCCCTCTTTCCGTCCATTGGCGTCAGACTTTATAATCGGGGGTTGGTGGCACGCTGTGATACTTACTTTTATACCTTTGTACCTATCCAATCCACCGGTTCGCATTTTACTGTCGATTCGTGAAATCCCGTCTCTATGTGCGTTACGGTTATCATCGTCGCTTGTATATTATGTTCACTTACGGCGGTAGCGTATACGTCGTTTTACCGATCCATGGGTTCCATTTTCCGTTTTCTTATAAACTATCGACAGCAGTTATCTGACGGTCGTGACCCCTCCTATACTGCAATTGCAAGTGATACGTCGGTTTTCAACGTCGTCGACAATGAATTTTTTTAATATTTGAGAAATCTTTTCAAAACCCGATGCCTACGACAATGCTCGCGGCATCCTCCCGCCGTGCAGTTAATGTGTTCCAGGGTAGTAGATCCCTCCCCCTCCCCCCTCCCCTTCTTGCCCTGCTCTCCCAGTTTCCCCCTTCTCCCTCCCCATCCTCTCGTCCCTTCCCGTCCGCCAGCCAGCTTCCTTCTGTACTGACGCTGGTAACCTTCGTCCCAGCCACCCACCCACTCTGCAGCCTGCGATCTTGCCTTACTAGCTGGCCGCCATTCAGTATATACATATAATATCTCTTCTACCCCCTGTAAGTCCACCGTACATACAAAGAAGCATCCCTTTGTTTGAAAGAAGAATTAGAAGACACACACACGCGAAGATAAGGGTGGAGAGGTGAAGTGCGAATCGGGAAAAGGAATTGTGTATAATGTATATGCGGAAAGAAATGATCGAAAGTCTGTTTCAATAACCGCATATGCCTACTATATGCTTTACGTTTATACAATAAGCGACACTCAGCTTTTGGAGGTGACAATTTATGCGACAGTCAATTCATTGAATTGTTTTCACATACGTGGCGTACAACGGAATTTCGAGTTTCTACAGCTAATGATTAATACTTTGTCCTGGGAGTTGAATTTTAGTTATTATAATAATAATACAATCTCCGTAGCTTGGAATTTCTATAATATAAATTCGTAAATATCATCACCGCGATAATTTATTTTCTTCTACATATATACGGAAATGAATTCACGCGTTTCACTTCTTTTTTCATCATAATCATTTCAAAGAAGACAAAAAAAAAAAAATTAACACAGCTTGTTACACGTTTATCAATATATTGTAGATCACTCGTAACGAGTATCGAAGCATATATAAAGCAATATACATATATATACACATACATACACACAAACACACACACGCGCGCGCGTATGAAATTTTGTCATTAAAGAATTCACAAATAATTAGGTAACCTCGCCGTGCCAACTGTATAAACTGTAAGCGAGGCGCGAGGTGACGTCACAACCTTCGATCTTAGGAAGCAACGCCGCTACGCTGTATTAATATTCCTACACGATATACCGCATATAATGTACGTAGATACTCTTGATGTGCCCTCAGCTATTTCGCATTTACCGACGTTATCATCGATATACCCATATCGACGAACCGCGATCGTGTCGGCCGACTTTGCAGCAAGCTAAAGGATTCGAAACATCTTCCCACCGCAAACTTCTTATCCAACATATCCTACCGAGCCAAAAAGTATACCTACGTGATATAGGTGTAGCTGCAGGAGATTGACTGGTGGTTTACAATTAACCGAAGAGCTCCCGGAGCAGCGCGAAGTACGTCCTGGTCTTCGTCTTCGAGTCACGCGAGTTTCTCCGTATGGGTGTTGCATATGCAACATATGGACACAAGTCGGTTAGAAAAAGCATGCGAACGACAAGTCGTAAGATAGCTGTGCCATTATACATACTTCGCTCGGCGTCTACGTTATTAGACTGTAAAAAATGACACTGTTAAAATCGACCAATTTTCGGCCGTGTGGGCTACTATATAACAACTTTTTGGGTCGATTCTGAACTTGAACGTGAGACAGTGCATGTTAGATCGACGTTAAATAGTGTTAGCTTGACACGAAAAAGTATTCTATAGAAGTCCGCGCCACATTTTTTCTCTTACAACCTATGTACCACGTACACGCTGTCGTACATTTATACGCGTGTGTCGCACTCTCAATTAACTGATATACATATACACGTACGGTACATTATATACTCTATGTATACGTCGACAAAAGCCGTTGAATCTAAAAATAGATGATCCATCGCTTAGATCCAGCTTCGTATGTATGATATGCATATAACATACTCGACTATGGACGGATGGGTGGGTGGGTGACTCGGCATCGTGTCGTGGCGACATAACTCGCGCGTTTACCAAACTTTGCTACAGGATTTGAATATTATACGGTACGTTATAATCCCGCGTAACACGCGTAACGCTTCCATATCTCGTCAGCACTGCAGGCCCGTCGCTGGCGCTTGTAATGTGCTGCAACAGGATGCACGTATGTATATACATGTATATACACATAGAGTATAAAGCACGTAAGGTTGGATTTAGACGAGCTGCAGCCACGCTCGATTGGGAGAAAAAAAGATTTCAGAGCCATCAGTCCTTGTTTGCCCTTGTGATAGGCAACATGCACCACGATTATGCGCTAAAAAATGATAATAAAGAAAGCGGGCGAATTCGAGTAGGTATTATAATTTTCTCTGTAGATATCGTTACAGTTGGGGCGCGCTTAGAGTGCAGTTTAGCTATTCAAATGACATAACCTTGCGCCACTGGTACTTCTTTGGTAGTTACGCAACGCGATACGTACGTACGTAATAATACGAAAATGGTCGGCGCGCGATGCGCTTTGTTTCTTATTAAATATGTTCGTTCAGGGATCTTGAATTGATGCGCGTTTGTACGTGTGCAGTTATTTAACAATACCGCATCTGTAAAGAGAGATCGCGGTACCTACACGTATTCGCGATGCTAAAAACACTTTTAGTAGCCGCGTGCAAACGACGTCTTCCCCTCGACAAGTAAGGCTAATTCCTATAGGTATAGCCACCACGACCACCAACCGTTGAAATTGAATTAGCTTAGTTTTGCGTAAACATGATCGCAGTTATAAAGCTTTTAAACTCCAACCGACCGACGACACCTCCGTTTCTGCTAAATATTGCGCGTTATGCGTTGCGCGCATCGGTCGAAAAATATTCTGCAGTTCCTGCATGTATGCGTATCTCGCGTAGGTACACGCGTGTTTTGTGTGTGCGATGTACTTACACATCGCACGTCGTACGTAAACCTATACATGCGATATTTGCGCCTCTGACAATCGGTATGGTATATACACGTAAGGGTGTTGCGCGAAAAAATTATTTGCGAATTTCCATCGTGGCACCCTCTGTAAGGTTTGGGTTGAAAGAATGATTCTCTCCAAGGATGAGCGCCATCTTAGACGTAACGTAGAACGCGCGTCTTTGGAGTGAATCTTTTTTTTTCAACCCAAACAAACTTTTCAGAGGGTGCCACGATGGATATTCGCAAATCATTTTTCCGTGAAACACCCCACACACACGTCATGTATACGCAAATCATACAGAGAGCGCGAGAGATGGATAGAGAGACGAACAAAGAGAGGAAGGAGAAGAGTTATAGAGCGATGAAGCGGATGAAAGGGGAAAAATAAAGAAATGGTCGTAAATCGGGCGCGCGAGGGTTTACAATAAAGGTTTTTGACTCAACAAGTGGGACGATATTTTTAGCTCGGTTAGTAATTCTTTCGGGTACGGCAAAAACTAGTAGCCCTCCCTCCTCCGGCTTTCCTTCTTTCTTTCTTTCTTTCTTTCTTCCGTTCTCCGGTTCCCTCCTTCTTTCGTTAGGGGTTGCCTGCGCCCGTGTACACACAAGCCTGTCGGCCCTGCGATTGCAGCGTTACAACAGAGTCCCGACGAAACGACGACGACCGAGCGTTGGATTCGCCTACCGCTTGAGGGGAAGCGTCGCGACGCTCGCTCGCAGAGAGAAACAAGGAAAGAGCTTCTCCGCGCGAACCACGAGGGGAGCTGAGGAGGCCCGCGGGGGCTGGAGTGAGGGATAATGATCGTACGTTGCTCGAGGGGCGGAGGCGGGCAGGGGCGTCGGAGGGGGAGAACGGCCGGAGAGGGGGCGGAGCTGGGGGCAGGGGAGACGGGCGAGGCGCCCCCTTAGAAATATCAGTCGCGTCGCGTACGTTAGCGAGGCCACGTCTTTGATGCGCGTCGCAGTGATCTTCGAGCCTCGTTCTTCGTCCTGTCATTCTCCTTTCTCTTCTTCTTACTTACATTCTATCGCGTATGCGTACAATATACGTACCCGTACCTGCGCATCGATAGTTACTACATCCGATAGTTTGTTACGACGACGCGTAACTGTGTATCCTTAGATCCTATGCACGTATGTAGGCTTATGTACGTGTGTAACCGCGACGCGACGTGTGCCGTTCGTAACAGCAGCGTGTAATTTTCATATTCGTTGTAGTCCGCGGGGTACGGTGCGTTATTATCACCGTTCACTTTGTAACACCCCTGGTTAAAGAAAAACAAATGTAAAAGTGAATCTTGCAAGAACGAAATCAAGTAATGTTGATTATAATAATGATATCAACCGAAGAATGGATATAAACGAAATATATGAGCAATAACGACGAACAAATATCCCGAATTCAATATTACAATGCAGCTGAAACGGCTCGTTGCTGTCCAAATGTGTACATAATCCCAGGATTGTAAATAGCATAGTTTCGTTGGCGATTTGTTCATTTTCTATTTTTTTTTTTTTTTTATTTTTAATTTTCTCCATTTGGACGCTTTCATTTTTTCGTTTCGCCGTTGATATTTTTCATTCCTCCGCATCGCACACGCGCATTGTAATATAGGCTTGGATATATTACTGTTGTTATTGTTGTCGGTGGTGGTGGTGGCAGTGGTGTTGGTGTTGTTATTGCTGTTGCTGTTGCCGGTACTCTCGTTATTTTTGACACGATCAAAGACGATGTTCGAGGATTATCGCTATTTCGTGATTCTATTAAAATTCGCTGCCTCAAACGTGTTTAAGGTGGGGGTTGTGTAAATAATACGTGTCAACGAAAATTCTCTAAAAAGGAGAGGTACAATATCGAGTACTCCGCGGACTTGTGTAACGTGTATCTGAGCTGCGAGAAGCATCGGCGCTAGGTATAGCAAAGGGGAAGAGAGGGACGAAAAAAAAAAGAGAGATATTTTCCGCGATCGCCGGTATATAAGTGGATATATTTAACTTGTACCAACATCGACATGCGTGCGTGTGTATGAGACGCCTTCGAAATCTCTACCTGCTACAAAGAGGAAATATGTGCGGTATATTATAACGAATTGGGAAACTTATTGACACGTACGTTTCGGAATTTTAAAACAAGTTTTATCACGATATATTTATATATGTATAAATAAAGTCTGTGATAAATTAGCAACGCAACTGATTGCGAGAGAGAGGAGAATCAGTGCAGGATACCGGAAAATGTGGATAATAATTGTCGACGGAATGATATTTTTCACCGCGTTACGTACCGATTATCCAACGTTTATAATAGGAAAGTGAGGTGAATTCGATAATGTGTAAATAGTTGTACTTACTACAGCTACCGATTGTAAAAAACGAAAACTCAACGCGTCAACTAATAATAAACCCGAGTATCTCGTCAAAAGTATAGTTATGTTACAAGTGCACGGGAGTTTGAGCGGATAAGCTGATGCAGAATGAGACTGAAGTTTCAACATTCGTCTTCCGTCGTTTTATACGGAAGTACGCGAGAAGCAGATAGCGGACATTGTAGTATATATTTATTTATTTAAAACGACGCAGGCGGCGGGGAGGGCGGGGGGGGTGGGGGGCAGGGGGAAAGGGGGATAGAAACAATTCCCGCAAGCTCCATGCGGGAGAAAAAGTGTTACAACGAAATCGAGAGATACGAGAAGAAGAGGAATTTGCAAGTTTTACCGAAGCGGTGTGTTCGGGGGTATAAAAATGCAATCTAACACGATATATAGGGACATGGGTAACACGGAGAAGTTGATGGGAAATAACAACAACAATAACAACAACAATAACGGATCTACGGCTACGGAAATGATGTTCCAAATGGAGGACGAGGGCTTGACTCAGCTCGGTAGCGTTTTTCATTCCGCCTACCAATCCATCGTCGGTGGTGGTCCTCAGGTAAAACAAAGTTTATACGTAATAACCGTATGCAAGTTTTTTTTTTTTTTTTTTTTGGGGGGGGGGAATTTAAGATGCAACATTTATTGATATATAAAGACGATTCGCAATTTACTTTATCCCAAAGTTTCTTTCTTCCACTTATCTTCCGATCAAACTTTTGTCGGAAGTTGTTTTGTTTCTTTTTTTTTCTGTTCTTTATTTTTTTTTTTTACAACTCTCGTAGGATTATAAAACTTGTCTGTGAATATGTACGATGGGTTGAATATGCTGATTGAAATCTCTGGTTGTTGTCGTTATTGTCATTACCGCCACTATCAATGTCAAAATCAAAGGAAGAGAAACTAAAAAAAAAAAAAAAAAAAAACATGGATCGCGCTTATCGACGCACTATAATAATCGGCACGTAGATGTTACGTCATCAAGATGGCGTTGGTCACGTGGGTGGACACGCCGCCGTTGCCGATGCTGCTGCTGTTGCTGCTGCAGCCGTCTCTCGCTCTTTTGAAATTCTGCAACCCCGCGAACGAATTCCCCGAAATGTCGCATCTCGTTTCTTTTCTATTTTTCCTTATCACGCGATGCTCGGATGCTTCGACAAGCATACGTAATAGACTGCCTCAAAAAAAAAAGTTCTATATTTTTTTCTGGATCTCCCACCTCGCGAAACCATAGTTTATAATATAATGTTGAACCTTGTGAAAGGAAATCGCCGTGCGATTTTTTTTTAGGCGGTGCGCATTGAGTTTTTGTATTCGCCATTTGATTAACACGTAAGAAATTCAATTCTAACCGTTGGAGGGAGATAATAATTTTTCTCTACAACGGATGGAACTCTATATGGTAGCGTTCGACAATTTGTATGTTTTCTTCGAGTAAGCGCGGTGTAGAAAATTTTTCACCGCGCGAGCTTCGAGATATTCAATATTGCTCAAAACGTGGTTTTTCACCTTCTCGACAAATGGGTACTTATAAACGCCCAGCTTACTCGACTGGGTCGCAGTAAAACGTTGAACAATATTTGTCTGAAATACATTAAATTTATTCAATCTAACCGAACTCGATCTGCCTGTATGCCGGGAAATTAAAATTATCAAATACTTTAATGGAAACTTTTTCGCGTAGAAAAAAACATTTTGTTCCGATAAATACTATTTTTACATTAAACATTTACATGCGTCAGGTTTTGATCCTTTAAAAATGGTACTTATTCATTAAATACTTTTTTTTTTTTTTGTTGTTTAAACAAAAGTTTTCAATTTAAATCCTTAAGAGTTTGCGAAGGTGGATGTACTGACGTATGAGCGCGATTGAAATTTTCTACGATGCGCCGATTCGAAGAAAACATACAAGTTATAAAACGCTACCGCACAGAGTTCCGTCGTTGTATAGAACAATTATCTCCCTCCGAACGTCAGAATTGAATTTCTTCCGTGTTAATTAAATGGCAAATACAAAATCACGATGCGTTACCGCTTAAAAACATCGGACGGCCACTTTCCTTCACGAGATTCAATATTATGTTAAAAACTATTATTTCGTGAAGTGGGAAAACGAAAAAAAAAAGAATTTTTTTTGAGTTAGTCCAATACATACATATTTACGAAATTCTTGACGATTTTCACATTATATGCGAATAATCTTATGTCCGTGTCGCTTTTATTTGACTGCATCATTATTGTTATTTGTATAATTTTTTTCTTGCAGTTGTTGTTATTGTTATTATTGTTGTCGTTATTTTGTCTGAGAGTGCACATTACAGCCGCGCGATATTAGCGCGTTCCAACGAGAAACAGTACATGTTTTTCACGATGATCCCGCATATGTATATAACGTTAAACGTATGCAGACGCGAAATATATATATGTGCGTGTATATATTATTTATTTTATTATATATACATATATATATATATGCACACGCACACACCTATGTACGTGTATATGGATATGCGTATTATTTTCGAACCGAAGCGATGATGATTAAACGTGCGGTATATAGAGGAGGAGGTATAATGTTATGCGTACCTTATACTATTGCTATACCTACCATATACGTGAATAATGCATGCATTGTTTGATTAAATGGAATTCATATCCAATTTAAATACGGCTTAGCTAGAAGTAATACGATTAGCAGCTTATTCCGTTTGTTAATCTTCTCTACAGTTTACATATATATGTATGTACTCTATATGTATATGTATATGTCTAAAAACACTCGCGCAGCGACGCACACACACGCTCACACACTATTGCCCCCCCCCCCCCCCCCACCAGTCGCTTCTTCCGTATAGCTCTATAATATATCCGCACGACTTCTCTGGGTGTACGTTATATCTGAATTTATAGTATGCATTCCGCTCAGTTCCAAGCGTGTATAATTTCATTTCAATCTCCGCACTTTCTTTGCCCACTCTTTTCTTATTGTTAGCTAGCTTCGTATAGGTAGGTAGGTAGGTAGGTAGGTAGGTAGGTAGGTATAACGTACCCTGCCTACTTTTGTTTTTTCTTCAAATGCAAACTCAACGAATAGCCATGTTTTATTTGTTACCCACTTCCTCGTTGGCATTATCCCGGCAAATGTGTAACACGAGGCGTTATTATAAGTTATTTCGTTTGCGGTGATTAAATGTTATCGCATCTCTTGACCATAGCCAATAAAAATAATGGTACAATGCACTCGGAGGAGGGGCGATCGAAGAATCTTCGAAACTGGTCTCTATCTATTGTAATGCAATGTGTTTCCGATACCGCGAGATCGGGCAAGAAAGAGAAAGAGATAGAGACAGGGATCGAGAGGGACGGGCTTATTACAACTGCAGTGGATATGACGAGGAGGTACGGACCGGAAATGACCCAGCCCCTCCCCTCGGCCCTCGGCTCAAAACAGGTTCCGTACAGGCACCGAAAAACCCACGTCACCACCTCTCGACGCCCTCTCGGGGTCCGGGGAAAACCAAAATGCATGAACGACGCGACGGGGCGAGGCAAGGGGGAAAACTGACGAAAGAAGAAGAAATTAGAAACAAAAAAATGTTTATCCTTAGGAGGGGGGGGGGTCTCGTTTTCCTCCGGACCCTTGTCGAAAGATATAAAGAAGAAATCCCCCTGTCGATGATGTCGCACCCTACTACTAGCGTTACACGCGTTACGGACCGGGTCTGTAGGCGGACTGCACGATGCACGTACGTTAAGCTTTCAAAGAACCGCGGTAGCCATGCTGAGCTTTTGAGAAATTAATGAGAGAGGGGGAAAAATGGGATGTAATACCTGTGCATGATCGTTAATTGTCGAATATTAATATTCCAATTATTGCGAGAATATGGATGGTTACAGAGCATGGTTGAGACACCGTCGTTGTGGTCGACTTGTAAAATTTTGCAATGACGCGGCTTTCGAAAAACTTGTCATTTTGCAACACCGGAGGATTGTCTGAAATTTAGGAAACCGTTAACAAAGCACGAAGGAACCCAGATTTTATAAATTCAACTTCTCTAGTTACTTTATTTAACCCTGAAGGTGCAAGATGGTAAATTTTTGTTTCAACGTTTCGATACGGTAAACGGTAAGGTAGGCGTATGTTCCGTTCCATCTTACTCGCTGCCTCTAAACGGTTATGTATGCGCCGTATCCGGCTGATGGGTGAAAATTTGTTCTCCCGATCTTTTCTTCTCTTTTTCCTCCACGCGACGCGTGGACTCGCCTGCAGTGTAGGTATAGCTGTTAATACTCGGCGTAGTCGGCGACGATGTCTTATAACTCGACGTGCAGCAGCCGCGTTGTCATTTCCATAAAAGGTTCTTTGGCTCCTAGAAGAGCCGGTATCGCGTCGCCTTCAAACCGATACAGCAATGGAAGGGACCGCGGTCGCGAGGAGATCTCTCACTCTCTCTCTCTTTCTTTCTTTCTCTCTCTTTCTCAGCCTATTATATACTACACAGTGCTATAAATAATATATGCCATGCCGACCGCAATCTAGTTGTGTTCGTGTACCCTTGGCCCTTCGCGATTGTGTATTCCCGTATCACGCAGGTGAAGGAAAGAGCGAGAATTTTTATGAAGTTGAAGTTGGTTACGTTACTGTAACGATGCACGTTTAGGAAACATCGTTATCTCGTCGCAGCCTTAGGATTGTTTGAAATTCAGCTAGTAAATCGTAACAGAGAAAACTGTTCGGATTTTGAAAATCCAACTCCCTGCAAGTCGTTTTGAATGAATTTTTACCCTTTACCTTTCTGATTTATCAACGGCTTTCACGGATATTTATTTATTTATTTATTTAAAGCCAGATGATACAATATTGGGTATGAGAAATATTCCATCATTATATCCTATAGAGGTGATTAAACATCTTAACATAGGTCCGGCGTGGAAAGACATTCTAACAAAAATGGATAGCTCAATAATACATAGATAAGCCATATTATTTCCTTGTACCGATAACCCAATTTCCCAGTTTCTTTTTTACAGTATTTTTCTTCAAGTTGGATAGTTTCGAGTTATTATCAAGCTTACCAAAGTAAATCATTGTTGTTATGAAACTATTACTGTCGTAAATTTCCTTTTTTAAATTAAGAAAGGATTAGGTTTTTATTTCTCGTATTGCTGCTTGAGCTGTCGTTGTTTAATTTCAACTTTTCATACTAATATAATAATGATTGTACAATAAAAAAGGAGCTTTAAAATCTCGTAAGTCTTTTCAATTTCGAATTTTTAAGCACTATTTTCACGAGCCTGTTCCGTAATCTTTGCAGAGGTCCAATAACAATCGCATGTGCTCCTCCCCAAGCAACTATTCCACATAAAGTGACACTATGGAGTAAAGCATAACAGATAGTTTGCATAGTTTTTGGATCTCTGCCAGTTTATAAAAAATGAACAGGAAATAACTTGGTTTTTTTCACATTTGTTTTTATACGATATTCGAAATATTAAACGAGAGTTTCGTTTCCGGTACATATATGTTTGAATATCAGTATATTAATTAACCGCGGTACGCGTTACATGGAGCGATCTCTACGTACGTGTACTATATGTATGTACGTGCAAAATTATAGGCATACACAATAGGCTTAATTCAACGATCCGACTGTAACTGTCTGCGTCGTGTACACGCATCTGGATCAATTATATAACCTGTCTTACGTATAAGATCCAGCCTGTGCAGTTATGTTGTACGCGTAAATACGTTATTGCTTTATTTGCTCCTCCCCGTCTGCGTGATCCATATCCACGGCACAATAGGCTATATATATTTATACATGATTATTATACGTACGTCATATGCTACGACATATGTATACTAACGATACATCCCGAGAATTGAAATTTCCCGGTGTTTCGCTCTGAAAAAGAAACTAAGAGAAACATGTGTACATTGTACGTTTAGCGATCCCAGCCCCGATTTCGATTGATTTGAAATCTATTATGTATACGTAAAGGTTTCGCGGACGATCCGCCATCCGTCCATATCGCAATATTTTATACTCACCGCTATACGTATAATTTATAACATTATCCGCGAATCGCGCAGCACTCTCTGCCCGCCTTGCCTCGGACCATGCTAATAGCTGCGAAATCCTATACATGATACTCCTGGTTGTATGCACTTACGGGGCGGACCAAAGAAAAAAAAACTCCCCGCCCCGCTCGAAACTAAAGAAATTAATCTTTCATTCCGCGTTCGAAGATCCGATAAATCTTGATTCGTTGATGAGTTACACGGTGTTGAAAAACTGGTTTTGAAAAAGTCGCTGGGAGGATGAAAATGAACGAATACTAAAGAATGTTCGACTTAATTTCCATCTTAAATTATGATTTGAAATTTGATTCTGGCATTTTTAAAATTTTCCTAGTCTCGTTCACCTGACAAGTTTTTAAATATCTGTAAACGCGTTCGAATCTTATTCACATATTTCAAATCGGTTCCGGTTTAGTTATTTATTTATTTATTTTCGGCCCACCCTGTAGATACGTGTTCCCGGAACGATGCAGCGGCCTGGCGTAGATGAGCGAATCCTGGAATATGTATTGCTTTGCTCGATCATCATCCCGCGGAAGAAACACGGAATACACACATAAGCAAGCTGCGGCCGCTACATCGTCGTTCCTGTATAAATAATACCTAGATATAGACTTGGAGCTGATCGCTGTAAATTATCACGCGTTCGTGTGATTTACGTGCAGTAATGTACGCATAAGTCTATTGCATAAGCATTGAAAATTATGTCCGATGAACCGAATAGTTCGATGATATCGTATCTCTTTCCCTCACGTTTTTTTTTTTTTTTTTTTGTGTCTATTTCTTTTCCACTTTATGCCGATCGAAGCTTATCAATGCGCAATGGCACCAAAATTGGCGTGCAAAACTGCATTATAGAAGCGAGTAACGCGCGAGCTCGTCCGAAACGATGCATCGAGCAATCCCAGTTTTACGGCTCGATCTTCTCTCGCACCTGCCATTTCCTGGCGCGAGCCCGCAAAGTCTTGATCGCGTTTACGGTGGCCGAATTCTACTCGCGGGAAAGTCGGATATGGACGCGTATGACGCACTCATACCTCTACTCGTTGACGAACACACGCATGAATATCCCTCCGGGGCATAGCCGTGTATAATAATAAAGTGTAGAAAAGCATAAGAAAGCGGCAGCTTTTTCGAGAGAAGAGAACCGGAATTTGTATGCGTTATATGTACGTGCTTCGGTCCATTCCTACGGCCTCTTTACCGTGCACGGTGTGATGCACTTACAAGTATGGCTATACAAATATACGCACGTAATATTCCGATTATAACGTCTGATAAAGTAGAACATTTAAACATTCGCTACATTTTTTGACAGCTACGGTTTCAAGATTATGATTGAACTTTTCTAAGAAAAAGAAGGAACGATGGGGATAAAATATTTGACTACGCGTTACACGTGTAATTGAATGGAATTATAGACATAGCGATAGTCGGTCGATTGTTAATTCTTTGACACTTGAATGAATAGCTCGCGTTTAATTTTTAAAATGAGGATGAAAATAATATTTCACATAATAATACTGTTTCACGCAAGATGTAATTGAGAATAATTTTCCTGTTTCCGTAATACGCTGCTTGCTGTATTATGACCTTGGTGCGATACTTGGTTTTCAATTTCTCTTCGCAACTGCCTCCGGTTTTTATCGATGCGGTGGAAGCATTACACGACACGATCTCTTTAGATATGGAAAACAATTATTTATCATTGATTATAATCGTTATATTATTTTTATATTTCAACCGGATGTCGTTTATTGTTTTTCCTTCTTTTTTTCTACTCACAATTACATTTTACATTGATGTATACACGACGCGCGAACGCGTGGTATTATTATTTATTCGATTATCGCTTGTTTCTATACTGGCCTAGAAAAATAAAAATTATCCTACGGTGCCCAGGTTCTTGAGAAACGTTGACTGTTCCATTGGACATGCATAATTGATTAACCGCTTCTAAACCTGTAGGAGGATTCTATGCAGTAGGTAGTCACGAAACGATACACGAGCACGTGCGCACGTGGAATCTCGCGTTCGCCACGTGACGATAAGCTCGGAGAGGCATCGACTACAGCGTGCATGCTGCATTGTATCCTCCTCCTCCTCCTCCTCCTCCTCCCCTCCCTCTCTCCATCCCGCCTTTAAATCTTGACATTTTTCTCTTATTATCTCCCGACCGAACGCATGCGACGCGACGCGACGCCGAGTAAGAAAATTCCTGTTACGTCTTATACAGCAGAATGCAGGACCGTACGCTTTCCTCCTCTCCACTGATTCGCGCGGGTAATACGGACGTATATGTATATAACGTCTGTATATGTACGATATACATGTGTATGTATGTACATATGTATGTATGTATACGAGGCGATTCGAGGCGGTAGGGCGTCAGGCCTCCGGCCTTCTCTACTGCAACGCCATATGGTCTCTGGGCCCCACTGAACGACGTCTACCCACCACCACTAACCGACGCGCACCGTTACACCGGGGTACAGCTTGAACGCTTGTCGAGAGAATGGGAACCCGGGTCGTCGTGACTCGTGATCATCCACCACCGCCCTCAACATGCGGACGCGCTGCATGCAGACACGGTGGTGAGGAGAAGAGAGGAGAGGAGAGGAGAGAGCAGCAGCAGGCCCCCCGACGCCATCGACGCCTCCTCTGCAGCACCAGGGTTGCTGGTGGTGGTGGACGTGAGAGCCATGCGTGGAACCCCGAGCTGTATAAGGCGGTGTAACTGTAACATGATGCAGAAAAAAAGGTGCAGCGTTGTCGGGGGTTTTTCGGCCGGAAAACTTTAATTGCATAGGTATCCGGTTTTTTTTTTTTTGTTTTTTTTCAGAGAGAGTTCTTTTCTTTTCTTTTCTTTTTCAAGGAGGACGTTCTTTCGAGGAAATTGATTTAAAAATTTTACATATTATTCCCCATGCATCGCAAGGCGGAAATAATTTGACAAAGGATATACGGACGGAGAGCTGAAATTGAAATTATTTTAGATACGTGGTTTATACGGATGATTTGCGTGCGCCGTATTCGCTTATGACGCCGCCACTTCCACCGACAACCATCCCCTTCTCTGATAAACTCTGAACGTGCAATAGACACGTATAAGAGTATTTATAGTCGTGGCGGTCGATACCTACATAAGTTTACGCCTGCAGAGGTTGGCTGGCTGGCTGGCTGGCTAGCTAGCTAGCGGAATGACTGGCTGGTTCGTTCGTTCGTTCGATGTTGTTATACACGTGATTTTATATCCTTGCGACGTGAACTCTTTTGGACGTTAGTTTTTGTCACTATATATACGATCGAGCCGATCGAACCCCTTCTCGACCCTCTCAATTTTCTTCTTTTCAGGGGACTTTACTTGATTCTGGGAATTATTGTAGCCGAGATTCGATGTAGATTTTTCTTCCCTCCCGCACCCCGGAGAAAGCGGTTCAAAACCATGGGTGATAAGTAGGTACTGGTAGTTAATACCATTGACCTTTCCGCATTAAACAGACCCGGGAAGACGCTAAGAGGCCTCCGATTGTTCCGAGGCATGACGCGATATGTCCAGGTTAATTTCCGAATCGTACCTGGGATATACAAGTTGTTTATTTAGAATAAGTATATCTTAACTGTAATTAGTCGCGGAAGGTGAGACCTGTCGGTACCAGTCGTCCAGCTCCTGCTGGCAGGTCCCCCGAACCTGGGATTTCCAAAAGTGAACAGTTGGCTTCCAATGGCTTCCGTAGTACGCCGGGCTATGTATGCGTGCGCACGCACCACGTGTTGTACTTACGGTAACAACCACAACCACCACTACTACCAGTCAAAAATGGCTGCGTGTGCGTTGGGCTTTCATGAAGAGGTGCGTGGACAGGTAGCGCATTCACAGAGACATTTTGAAACAATGAATCAGGTCCCCGAAGACGACGGAGAACAGCGCTAGGGCGAGAGTCGAATACATGCGTAGGGGAGGAGGATATTTTTCTGCTCCACGGTGGTACTGGTACTGCTTCTTGGGGCTGCAGGTAGTTTCCTCGAGGAAACGATTAGCCCGATTAGCCTTGAGTCGAGAGACGGACCTGCGACTGGTGCGGTATACGCTACCGTGACAATTATCCCTGCATCGAGTGTCTCTCTCGTTGACCCGACCCCCTGATGGCGAACCTGCGGCTTAGGGGGGCTACACGCACCCTTTGTGTACCACAGCAGGGTTTCGAAAGACACGGTTTGTAGAACGTCGACCGACGCTGCGGCGCAGTGCAGTACTGTGGGATTCGAAAAGTAAATCGGTTGGTTTTCTTTTTTTCTTTTTTTTTTCCTTTTTATTTTGTTTCTTTTCTTTCAAATTTTAATCCGTTTCATGAACACATACAATATATGCTTGTTGCGGATAATTTGTACGTAAGTAGTTGCATACTTGAATCTTATCAACGCGTCGATACACCCTGAGACTGGAGGAACACGAGATATTCTTCACCCCGGCGAAGCCTTTGTTTGCCACGGGATGGATGTGGGAGAGTTCACGGAGAACCGAAAAGACTTTGCTGCATCGCCAACTCTCTCGAGTCCCGCACACCACCCGGCTGCACTCTGCTAGACGGCACCCCGGACTTTGTCTACAAACAACTTCGGTCTCGTCTTTCGCCCGAAAGAAAGCTACGTTATAGGTATCCTGCACGAACGTGGCGCTCTCTGCTGCAGCTGCACCGACGCCACGGCAGCAGGTCGCGTAGCTACGATCTGGATAATCACCCTTGAGTTTTCATGCTTGTATATACATACCTATTATAATACATGCGTCTGTTGATGCATGGAAGCTCATAAACTCTCTGATTTTTTTTCTAAATTTTCTAATAGGAAGAACGACGATGCGTCCAGGTCCTGATTGAACGTTTCGAGTTAATTCACCCGCATTATAATATAATTCATTTTCAGCAGGGCATGTTTTGACAAAATTTGTACTTTATACCGATCGACGTTTATTTCATGACTTACGATTTGACGATTTCTCGCTCACGTACCATGAGATGTATCACGATCGATAAAGTGTGTTCCCGCGCTTAACAAAATCATGCATCTTCTGTTGTAACCCGAATGCAAAATGGTTAGGCCAAGGTCCGATGTAGAAGTTAGACACACATGCGTATGAGACGTCCTCTACAAATAATGAACCTTGTATGACCGACGCCAACCGGCGTCAGTTCGTAACGAGGCGCTCAACGTAAAGAAATGTAAAAGTTTCTCACCATTCCTTAATAAACATTATTCTTTGTAATACAAACTCCTGCGGGACTTTATTTTTGCGCCAGGCGGGCGAGTAACCTCTTGAACGATATCATAATTGCGTTACATAAGTACAGACGGATTTACTCTCTGTATATGCCAAAATGTTCGTGCCGCACTTCCAGCAATATTCACATACGTCGTTATGCCTACTTTCTTGGCTGACTTTTATATCGTCGTCGTCTCTCTTCTCTACACTGCTGTTCTTCGTTCCGCATCGCAGGGCAGTCAGTACCTACTCGCGTGCCCGTGATCGTTGAGCTCACAGTTCGGTGTTTCGTTGATCGGTTCGTATGTGCGCCTGTATAGGTCACACTGCGTTCGCTCTATACGCAGCGTCGTACGCGCACGCGTGTGCGTGTATGCGTTTCGGCAGGAGCAGCTGTCCGCCAGGTGCGTAGCCCTCCGACCAATCCACGCTCTTCTCGCCCCCCCCCCCCCCCTCCCCCTACCGCCACCACCATCGTCAGGGGTGCTTAACCTGCGGCGCCTATACACGCCTGTCTGGCCGATACGCTGTTACATAAATTTCGCTTATAGTTAGGCTGCATGCATCGTGCGTACGACGTTGTAACACGCTTGACGTGTCAAGATACATACGTTTGCGGGAAAGATGCAGACTGCACGTCGATATTTCGACTTGCGTAACAAGCGTAAGCGTGTATGCTATAACGCAGCAGTGCATGGAAGAACAAAACTGACATTACAATTGGAATAAAAAATTTTTACTACCTACAGTCGAATCTTGATTTTTAGTCACCGCATGTAGCAGCAGGTCGAAATACAAGTATATATAGAACACTTTTTTCCTCCCTTTTTTTCTCTTAGAAAATTGCTGAAATTGAATCTAGGCAGAATAACTTTTGTCAATCATACGAAATTCAATTTTCGCTTACTGGTCTCGCGTATCGTATACTTCACATAACAAGCGAGGTAAATTTATACAAGGGAAAGCTTCGGGTGCATTTGAATGTTAATCACTTATACATTATACATGTGGGGAGGGGGATATGAACCAGGTTCGTATCCGTTAAAGGTAAAACTGCAATAGGCACGGCTGCAGCGAAAGACTGCAGCCTGCGTAGCGATAGCGCTGCATTATAACCTACAATACAGGCAAAAGCCACCCGCGCCTTGCGGCTCGTTGTTGCGCAATCCGGGAAGGCAGGCGCTGCGTAGTCTCGGAAATTCATTGCGGCGTCCATGCATGGCGGCATGCATGCATCCATGCATCCATTCCCCTGAATATAGTATAAAAGTATCCACCACTGCGCATTCCCGTCCACGTAGGTGGCTGCATTCTCCCGTGGTTGCGCTGCCCAGATTGCGTCTATATCCACGTACGCGTGTGCGCGTGTGTGTTTACGTATATATAATGCTTGCGAATTATATACGCAGAATGTCAGACGTGTCTTTACTATATGCTATATAACCCGCGGAGAGCGGTGCGTGCGTGCCACTGTACCAGAGTTAAAACCCTCCGGGGACTCGGACTTACTTATCTTCCGTTTCGTTGCAGCGGCGGCGACACGAGACAATGCTGCCGTAGTGTGCGGCATTCGCGCTCCGGTACTTCTATTTTTCTTTCTCTCTTTTATTTTTTCTTTCCTTCGCTCACGGTTTTTTTTTTTTTTTGTCTCCAGTTAATACGCTTTTGTTTTTTCTCCTTTTGAAAGATACACGCCGCACCGCGTACGGTCTTGTTTCCTCTTTAGGGAAATGGCGGCGACAGCGGCGGTTCCCTTTGTGTCCACCCACGCGCTACAAATTCTTTGCCAATTATTGTTGTATATTGTACCATGTAGCACGTATCTCTCTACCTTCCTGCCGCATGCCCCCTTCTCTCCCCCATCAAGGCGGCGACACACCTTTTAGAAACTCGAACGGTGTGGTCTTTACCACCTCACGTGCACTCGCTAAGTTGTCGCTAATTTTATCAGCTCGCCTTCCATCTCATTTCCGATTTTTATTTCTATTCTTCCTGCTCGTTTATTTTACTTGTAGTCTGCACGTTCGGTTGTAACACACTTTGCCGAGAATATGTCTTATTGTTGGATAAAAATAACGTTGCTACTGAATTCGAAATACAATTAAAAATAGGTACGGTGAATTTGTTAGAGAAAAAGTTCGCTGATAGTTTTCAATCGCGCTAATGTCATTCCTGCTATGTGTATACGGTCACCCGGAGAAATAGCTGCTAAACATCGAGACGATGTTGAATGGCCGCGGAATTAAATACGTTTACACATATCATTGTTATGTAAGATACGCGGTTCATTCGTTCGTTGTTTAATATCAATGTTGACCACGGGAATTCTTGTTCATCTACGCGATGCCGCGACGTGGTTGAGCTAAGTACAGTGAAACGGGCAAGGATTCGCGTCGGCGAAATACCACCACCGAAAATTTTGCGAGGGTCGACTTGTACGTACGATTGACTGGACGACTGACTGACAGCCGCAATTACTAATCGGAGAACCGTGGATTCCTGCGGGTGAAGAGTGTCCCAGATTCTACTTTCAATACCTATATCATTGGAACCCTGTTACCTCCACGTTTTATACGAGGTGCATTCGAAAAATAACGAGAAAACAGTTTATTTATTCGTCTACAACAATGTCATCCCCTTCAAAATAATCCCCATTAGATGTATTATACACTTATGCCAGCGCTTTTTCTAATCCTCCAAACACTTCTGGAATTCGTTCGGCGTAGAATAGCTTTTAGCTCTCTCAGCGATGTGTTTTTAATCTCATATTAAGGTTCTCTTTATTTTTGGGAACTGAAAAAAGTCACACGGCGCCATGTCCGATGAACATGGAGGCTGGTGCATCGTTGCAGTGTTGGTTGTAGCAAAAACCACGAACAAGGAATGAAGTGTCAGTAGGTGCATTATCGTGGTGTAAAAAGCCATGAATTGTTTTGCCACAAATTTGGGCATTTTTTTCGGATTGCTTCACGCAAACGGCGTTGAACTTGTAAGAAGTACTCCTTATTGACTGTTTGACCTTGTATCAAGAACTGTTCATGGGGCACTAAAACTTTTCTACACTTGATTCCATTATATAGAAAAATTTAATACAAATTCTCTGATGCATTTTCAAAATCGCTGATTCTAATTTTTAATTGCTGCCTTCGTTTCACGAAGTTTCAAGAAAAAAGTATGCGGTATCATAAAAACCAACAGTAACGAAAATAATCAATATTTTTTCGCCTCTTGAAAATACGCCATTGTTTTTTTTGTGTGCAGTGAGGTATACAAAAAAATTGTAAGAGACCTTTTTTTGTAGAGAATTCAATTTCCTACGAAAATATGATACATATTTTTTTTTTTTATAAATAGTAGATACCGAGATATGAATTTTTCTTCCTCACCACAGGAAAAAAATAGAAAACTGCGAGGCGGAGGACCTTCCTATTGAAATTAGGAGCTCATACTTGGAGAGAATGTTTTTGAGGTCTCTACCAACCAAGTTTTCGGAGTTCAAAGTGAAAAAAAAAAATAGTCGATTTTTTTGGCTCACCCTAATATATATATATATATATATATATATATATATATGTGTGCGTGTGTACATATACATGTACACGAGAATGAGTTGTTGGTGCAGGGTATCGCAATTTTTCTTTTTCATTCGTTCAACCAATTTCGTTTTTTCTGCAATTCGACTCCGTCGGACGTAATCAGAGTGATCGATTTATTTCATCAACGAATATATATCGTCGTTCCAACCTAGACGACGCAACGTTACGTTTGTACTGCGGCGCCGAGTTACGTATTGCCGCGGTCAAAAGCAGGCCGAGTTATATACTACATTTAGCGTATCACGTTTTCCAGAAACGACACGTGCACGTTTTAGGTACATGTAAATCGAATCGGTATATATTCGTATCATAAACCATGACGGCGAAAAATTACGGCCGTCGATGCATAATACGATCGGATAATATGTAATCAAAAACATCCAATCGAGTGAATATATTTTCTTTACTTTACTTCTCTCCGTCTTTCGCCCTTTCCAATGCCCGAAGATCCTGATCCTCTGGTGGGGGTTTCCTTCGAAAGCTCCTTTAGCAATTCGAATGTACATTTTCTAACCCATCAGGAGGAGAGGAGGGATGTTTCGAATGACGAAACAGAGAAATTTACTTATCACGGGACTTCTGCAATTGAATGCAATTCGGCAGACGGAGAGGCGATAAAAGCACTGGGGAGATGAAGCGAAAGCCGTTTCTCGCGATCGAGGAACCTCGAAATACGCGATTGCCGACGAGGGAGGAAAGAGGGATGAGAATACACGAGGGGTAAAAAACTGAAGAGTGGAATACCCTGTTATACTTATAAGTACTTAAATATTTAACCAACGCGGATACCAACTCCCGGGATTTTTATATAGGTATTAGCAAATTCTTTTTCCTAACCTGCGGTATACAACGAATATACCATTTTTTCGTATTGTCTCTGTATATTATACACCGCTACCGTGCGTCTTTGTTACATGATCAGAATTTTTGTTATTTCTATCAATAATCGCCGATTCGAGTCGAGCACCTCAATTAGTCATCCTAACTATGTAACATGCGTATATATACATATATATATATATATACACCTGTATCAAAGTGATTACGCAGAACTGAGTATAAAATGAACCATATGTCGTGCGAGATACATACGTCAATATACCGCGCAAAGTTATACGCTATACGACACATATAATGTAACAATACGGTGATAAATCGTTCGAGCCATATACATATTATTTCGCAAAAGAAAAGAAATCAAAGATATAGTTGCGATATGTAAGAATATATATATATATATATATATGTTATACGGCCACTGTCCAGCTAGATTATTAACCCATTGCCCGTATATGTGTGCATTAGCGTATTATACCCTATGCATATACACGAAGAACTGCGCGGATCCCGCGATACAATCGTAGTATAATATTGTGTATAGAAACGAGCTAGTTTAATCGTGCTTGCGGGTTAACGGCGGCGGTATTTAAATTAGAGGGCTGACAGCTGATCGCCGTATCTGGAACTGGGCCGCGTGGTATACAGATATCCATGTATCCTGCAATACCTGACTCTTTGTGTAAAAAAAATTGACGAGTTCAGATCCTTCTCGTTGCCTCTTATGTTTCGCCGATCCCTTCATCTTTCACTTTATCCGCGTCGCTTATATTGTTATCGTTCAAAGGTCCTGTAATAACCGATAATTTCTTGTATCACGGTCACGTAGACGATCAATTTATGCTTGGTTTCTAATTTCTTTCTCGTTTATTATTTTATACATTTTCAATAAACGTATAACACATTGGAATTTGCCTTATCCTTTTTATCCTCTTTTTCGTCACTTTATATTATTATCCTATTTGACATTTTCAGATAATCTATTATTACAAGATGAATATCGACGTGTAACGGCATCCAACGCAACTCATACATGTGTGCGTGTTAAATAAGGTGATACTATATCATTCGATTGTATATAATATTCCGTCAGCTGAGGTGCCTTGTACATGTATAGGAAAAATATAACCCCCCCCCCCCCCCCCGTCCCATCCCCGATTCTTGTTTGGAAATTTCGTCTTTTCATTTACTGACATGTTTACGGCTGCAGTAAACTTCGTATCTTCGTAAATTAAATCGCGTATAATTGAATTAAATTTTTATTGATTCGACTACGAACCTGTCATGTATAACGAAGATCGATCGATCTATCCAGATATCCCAATTTATCTCGTACACTCTCATATTGACAGATCCGCTTTTCCTTTATATGTTACAGGTAAGTTCGGACAAAATCGATTTCTCTCCCTCAAACGGACTTGTTTCGCGTTTTGCGCCTACCTCGGTAAGATTTTTTTTGTTGAACCTTGAATTTGGTCTAGAGTGAAATTCAGCTACAGGACAACTCGTATAATTTATAATGAACCGAATTGTCGGCCCTTTAACATCTTTTGTTTCATCATAATGGATCGATCCAGAATAATTGAGAAAAGACACTCGAGCCGCGTCTTCATTAAGGCTGTGCGATATCGAATATTTGATATCAATTTTCTATATTGTTGAAATATTTTTCTGTCGGTAAATATCAAAATACTGAATTGCCGATAAAATATACGAAATTACCAATAGGATGCCGAAATACCGATAAAATATTGAAGTAAATATGAAATACCGAAATACTGAAAATCGGAGAGCGTATAAAATTAGAAACTATTTCTCCTATAATTGCAGAAATTATTTGAATGTGTAGAACGCAAACTCGTCCGCGGTCAACTTCAGGCAAATACACCAGCTACCACGATCTGAGAAGACGGTAGCGTTATGTGAAAATACGACGTTACACCAAGATTATTCCCAGTAGGCAACGCAAAGGAAATAACGTGAAAGCATGAAGTATTCGGTTTTTTGACATTTTGAGACTTACAGTTTCAGTATGTCTGTATTTCGGTATTTTGGTATCGGTAGTTCAAACTTTCGGTACATACAACGATATCGGTATTTCGGTGTCAGTATTGAAAGCCAATTTTGTTACCGAAATATTTTGAAACAAAATTATCAAAAAAAGTTTCGGTATACTGAAATATCGCACAGCCGTAGTCGTCATTATACACCGTACAGAGCGGTTCTATTGACAGGACCTGCTTGAAAATTGCAACGCGTCTAACTTACGAGCCAACTTCGGAAAATATTATTACTAGCACTGTAAGCAGAGTGACCGATGCGGAGTGGATGCCATTTTTAGTAGTGACCCAGCCATATCTAATACGCGAGAGGTTATGTTTGATTGTCACTTGTCAACCAGTCGATTCTAGAGAATTTTTTATTCTTGGCAAATATTTGCCCCACGTTGCGAGAATGGATGTCAGCCAATCAAAATTAAGCAAGTTGAATCGCGCGCGTTACCAGCGAGTCCTTTCAAGACGACCTCTCGGTAAATTAATAAAACAAGGTACAACGATATACTTAACATACCGTGAAATCTGTATGCGGATTAAGGCTTTGCCGAAGAATAACGGTTGGAGGAGGAAGAGAAACAGGCGTTAGGCAGAATATGAAGTCAGAGAGGAAGGGGGCAAACCATTGCCAAAATGGCGGCTTGGCCATGTGTGAGATATTTATCTTCCTCGTACACGCATCTCTGGCAGTTATACATGTAGCTATACTGACTAATAAATTTCACGTCACTGAATTCTTACGCGTTCGTAAATACACATAATACGTATGTACACACGCGTAACATGTACCACACGTCTAGGTTCGAATGTGAGCTACAGGTATATCCATTTTTTTTTACAACGTGTATGCATGCATATATTTATCGATTGTTAATATCGATTTCTTATCTTATTACCTATCATGTATGCATAACACGTTTGCAAGTATAATATACATATACATACATTATAAGAATATCGTATAACGTACACGCACAATTACACATGATTAATAAACCAAGTTGGTGCAGAGGGGCTGCAGTGGCGGCGTTATACGGTAGCTTTGGTACAGCCAACAGCCAACTAGATTAGGTCCGGGTTATATCCAAAATGCGTATGATATAGATATGTATATATATATGAAATTACTTACAGCATAAGCGGCAAGGCGGCGGGAAGGCCGAAATTGCTGTAGGGCTGTAAAGGGGTGCGATACAACAACACACCGTTGGCTAGACTACAAATCATAGAACAACGGACGTGTTACCAGTTACTCCAACCCCCTACCACCCCCTATCCCTATTCCACCATACCGCACACCCTTGCTTGATACACGTCCTCTCTTTGACCCCCCCCCCCCCCTCTCTCTCTCTCTCTCTCTCTCTCTTCCTCTCTTCTACTCCTCTCGTACGGTGAATGTTGTGCATCAGCCTTATCAGGCGAAACTTCTCTCTGGTCTGAGCCTTTCCCGCTCTGTAGGGGGTTCCACCGTCAAGTCTTTCCTAATATACTTTTCTTCGAAATCAAATCTTCACACATACGCACGGTTAGTGTTAATATTGTTGTTGTAGGTTATATACCGAGAGATTTTCTTGAAAGGATCTGCTTGACAATTGCATCTCGTCTGGTCTATATAGGCGTAGCCAACTTCGTAAAATTGTTACTAGCATGATAGGCGGAGTGATCGATATGTAATGGATTGCGGTTACGCCCTGTTTAACCGGCCATTCTTGATAGGCGAGAGGTTATGATGGTTGACTGCCACTCGTCAACCAGTCGATTCTAGGGAATTTGTTCTTGTTAGCGAAGGTTTGCAGGTTTGCTTCAGGCTGCGAGCACGGATGTCAGCCAATCGAAATTGTGCAGATTGAATCGCACGCGTAGTAGCGAGCATGTCCTTTTAAAAAAAACTCTTGGTATATCTTATAACTTTGTATGTCCTGCACGAATACTCTAAAACCACGTTGCCCGACGCATCAAGACCACCAATACGAATAATCTGACTTATCCGAAAATCGCTCGGATCCTTCAAGCCACTTTTTGAAATTCCACTCTCTTCGGAACCTTAGGAATTATATTCCAGATCCGCGAGTATAAAAGGTAGTTTTTTTCTATTCTCATTTTGCGGGGTGTAAGTTGAACACGCTTCGGCGTGTAAAACCACACACGCGCACACGAACAATGTTCCATACCATGCCTACGACGTAGGCATGTCACTCGCAATATCAATGTGTATGCACGTAATGGTTGTTATTGACGGGGGTGTCGCTGCGCATGCTAATTGACATTGTAATATCACATTTAATGCATCACGTGCAACGTTGTCTAATATGTGGAATTATGTCTACGGTCGTTCTACGTACACACATACGTATGTGCACGACGGTGGTTCAGGAGCCAGCCGTAGATATATGCTTTGCGCGGTGTGAATTCCCATCGGAGGAGGGTAGATCTCTATCTTATAATCCCGTTTCCGCCGAATACCTTGTGTATATACGTATAATGTATATATATATATACCTATAAGCAAATAATTTTATCCACCGTCGATCAGATAATTCAAATTCTTTCAGAACACGCTCGCTTTGTGTTGCTGTATATTATACATACAAGTTGTACTTATACATAGTATTATACTTATTTAATATATACGTATACCTGTATATATCATAAAATCCATTAATTATTTCTCTAATTCTTTTGTGTCCTTATCGTGTCTTTTCTTCTGAAGTCGATACCATTTCCATTAATTCATCTTATTTCTGCGAGATGTTGGAGTTTATTCGGATGGAGAGTAGGTACGTATAAAAAAGTGTGACCTAACTCTAGCTTACGATTCGCTTATACCAATACTTCTATCGTAGCACACATTGATGAATTTACTTTATGGCTGTGATCACGTGTAGAGCTCGGGTGCTGATAACGCGAGAAATATGGAGCCTAGATCAAACGAAATAGATAATCAATTCATTGATACGGACGTATGTATGATATTCGTTTCTGGCCCTTGGCAACAAAGTAACGATCAAAGAGCGACAACTAAATGATCATCATAATTTTTTCGGTCACCCGCTTATCGTACATGCTTATTATACGTAATCATACGACATATATACCTTAGGGTGGGTCAAATAAAATGACTATTTTTTTTCCCTCGATATCATGAAAAATTGATTGTATGGCATCTCAAAAAAACCCTCTGCAAGTATTAGCCCTTCATATTTAAATTAAAAGGTCCCTCATAGCAGATATGTATTTCCCATTTAAATAACATGGGAGAGTTTTTTTTTTTTACTTTGGAATTTTATGAGGCTTTAACCGCCGAGGTTAGGAGAGTCTTTTTAGTACATTTCTGTAGAACTTTTGATGCTCTACAAAAAAGCTCTGTTGTGTCTAATCGATAAAAGTAACCGTTCAAAAGATAATCGGTAATAATTAGCTTTGGATTCGACTTACCATGTTTTTAGTACATAAATTCCAAATTTTTTTGAATTTTAGTTACCAATAAGAATAAATATATGTTACTAATTGTTTTCAAATAAATACGATGACGAACTTTAAAATCAATTACATTTCTTAGCGTAATAATTTCAAAAGTATTGAAATCGATTTAAATCAAAGCTTTAACAGCGATTATTTTTTGAACGGTTACTTTTATCGATTAGATACAAGAGAGCTTTTTTGTAGAGCATCAAAAGTTCTACAGAAATGTACAAAAACGACTCTCCTAACCTCGACGGTTAAAGCCTCATAAAATTACAAAGTAAAAAAAAAAAATTCTCCCATGTTATTTAAATGGGAAATACATATCTGCGACGAGGGACCTCTTAATTTAAATATGAAGGGCTAATACTTGCGGAGGGTGTTTTTGAGATGCCATACAATCAATTTTTCATTATAACGAGGGAAAAAAAATAATCATTTTATTTGACCCACCCTAATATACCTACTGTACTCGTATACATAAAGAATAACAATCTTTCGAAAAATCTTATTCGCTTGCAGAATTTTTTTTTCCTTTTTATCTTATATACATATAATCCATGTATTATTATCCTACAAAGTCTGTATCAAAGATTAGATCGTATACAATATAATACAATGTAACACATCGTACGTGGTTGCACGTAACGATTAGCTATCTGTCATATCTTTGGTCTGAAGTGCGAAAGGAAAAAAAATAACCAGTGACGCGCTTATTATTATAATATACAATCGTAGGAGGCGATCGCGTATATCCGTCAGTTACAATACCTGCTGCAGGTATCGGTCATGTCGAAAATTTTATCATATATTGCGTACCTACCGAGAAGTTCTTTTGAACGGACCACCTGCTTCAAGCGTGCGCGATTTGGCTTGCTTGATTTTGATTGACTGAAATCCATGCTCGCAACCTGAAGCAAACCTTCACTGACGAGAACAAAATTCCCTAGAATCGACCGGTTGACAAATGACCAACCATAACCTCGCTTATTAAATAACGGTTGACCCACATCGCCTGCCACGATTCACTACGCATCGGTCACTCTGCCTACCATGTCTGGTAACATTTTTACGAAGTTGGCTACACTGCCGTTGGTTTCCGCCGATTTTTTACTTAGTTTTTTTTTTACTCTTCTGGCTGAAGTTAGTAACGTTGTCATAACGAAACATCATCACGGAAAAAATCGTTACCGTGCAATATCCGAATGACTTTGAAAGGGTTAGCTTTTAAAAATATGGGCATGTTTTGTTTAACATGTTTCATCAAATTTCAGATGATCCTAGAGGTGCGAAGTAACGGTTTCTTTTAAATATGTATTGTTAACAGTATCGTTACTAACTTCATCCTCATTCTAGACTAAGTAAAATGCGAAATTAATACGCTTTATTCGCTACAAAGAAAAATGTTTCGTCCTCAATTTGTTATTATACACTCCTCGATTAGTTGGTTATGAAAGCAAACAAAGAACCGGGATACGCCGGTTGTATGTACAATACATATAGGTATAACACGCATATACGATATGTATGTCATTCGGCCTCCCGCAAGCTGCGTGCTTAGTCAAAATAATCGTATATTTATCTGCCCTGCGTGTGTAGGTATGGAATACTTGTAAATTCAAATACTCGAACGTGAAAGTGTCGTTGGGGACGGGAGTTAATCGACAAAGCAGATATTCAGATATATTTTGTCCGCCTCCTCTCGGCTCTTTGCGTGTGAACAGCCAGAGATGTGACGTTTTTCTTATTCTGTAATTGTATCATATATAATGTACACTTGGGGAAAATGAATCTGAGACGGCTAATTTTTTACACTAGACAGTTATGTTGGCAACACAGAGAAACCTACAGCGCCACAGTCGGCCGAACTCGAAACCAACTCTATCTCAATAAACATAACACAACCCATGACCGTCGAATCGTCGAAAATGACGTGTCAATCCATCAAGTCATTATCCCCGCGGTATTCAAAGATTAGATTTGATGATCATGGGTTATGTTATGTTACTGAGATTGAGCCGACTATGACGCTGTAAGTTTCACTGTGTTGCCAACATAACTGCCTAGGGTAAAAAATTAGCCGCCTCAGATTCATTGTCCCCAAGTGTACGTGTTATATCTGCGTGAAACTGAAAAATTGACCATAATTGCACTTGAACGCGACGCGTTACGCATTGTAAACACGCAGTGCGATATGCACACGACGATGATGTTGATTCCGGTGTTCGGGGGGTAAAATGTTGTAAATATTACGCGACGTCTTGACTTTAAACCCTGGCTTGATATATGCATCTGTACGCGTGTAGTTGTTACATATGTATCATACCTTACGGTATAACCTCGCTGTTCCCTCGTTCTTCCCTCGCCTCTCCCGTTATAAATTATAATTTTCTTAGCGGGTGGTGGAAGCGAAGGCGGCGGAATAGCCGCCTCGTAAGTTAATGAATAATGACACACAATTCAGTGGCTCTCTGCGAGCAAATAAAATTTCATACACGAACGCAGGTTGTGCATATCGTCCAATCCACCGGCATATCTACTTCATCGACCCGTCGCCGGTTATTATCCTCGGTCCTACAAAATCCAGCTTGCACGCCGCGGCATTCGCGGGAACGAAAGATACGACGTTGCTGATAAACCGCCGAGTATAGCCAGATACGCCGATTTCTCGATTCACGTTTTAACTGATCCAAAACCTCACGGTCTTATCTGTAAAAATCCGATTGGGTAGACGTAAGTAACGCTGCGGGTGGGTTTCCTTCCTTTATAGTAATAGTTGTATTAAAAAACGATGTAATTTAGTCTGTTTGGAATTTTCGAATGAGAATCTCTGTCGCGGATTTGACAGAGATTATCTCTTTCTCTCTCTCTCTCTCTCTCTCTCTCTCTCTCTCTTTTGTAGGTATGTATAGTTAACTCGACTCTATCGCTCTTTAGCTTTACTTTACCCGACCGAGCGACCAAGCGAAGCGAGTTATTAAATTTTTAATGTGTCCAAGTTGGCTACAACCCTCCTTCATCCTACTCCCGTGTAACGACTCCAACCCCAATCTCCTCTCTATATACCAAAACTCTCTCTCCCTACCGGCACCCTATACCTATACCTATCATACCTAACTACCTACCTACCTACCTACCCCGAACCTGCTTCCAGGCTGTACGCTCTACGTACCTAGGTTTTTCTTCTCATTCCCGATGAGAGTAGTAATTGATTTAGCCTTCCGTGTAACACGGAAGGATTCTCACCTTCAACGCTTTTACCTTACAGAATACAAATTTATTTGAATATGCAGGTGTTTAGTTTTCCTTTTTGAGCGTTAGGATAAGTAAGACTGATCATAAACCAATCCCAGTCATAAAACAATTCCTGCTGTAGAATAGTACCAGTAATAGCGGATTTAGACTGCTGCTAACAAACGTTGCAGGATGAAAATCGTGGTCGAAACTTATCGCGGTGAGACCATTAATCTTAGGTTTTGCAATATAGTTGGTTTTACGATATAACTATAGCAGAGTCTCTCGCACTATGTGTGTATAATACATGTACGTGTACTATATTAATTTTGTATTATAGTCGCGACCGCCGCGCAGCCGTCCGGTTATTATTTCCTTGCAGCAAGATCTGCGCGCGTGCGGGAGGCGAGTGTGCATTTATTCTCTATATTCAAGTACGTATATTAACACGACGCATGTGTAAGTGTTGCAGGATACGCGTGTAATGCAGAGTGTATACTGTATACGTATATTGTAACCGACCGTTGCAGCAGCGAGCAGCGCGAATCGCTACAGAGGTCAACTCCCTTTCATTTTATAAACTGGTGAGAAAAATTCGTCTCCCTCCTCTCCTCGCCTCTCCTCTCTCCTGTCTTGTCGATCCTTTACTCTTGGCCTGCTACCGCAGACCACCAGCTTCGTACTTAATACCTATACGTATACCTCTTACTTTGGTATCGATTGGCACGTATACCTAACCTGACACAATCCATTCTTGTACAATACAGTCTGCGATTTACTCTTCATTTTTCCTCCCTTATATCGTATACGTAGGTATGTGTAGCGGTGATTGTCGCGTAATAAAAAGATCTCGTTAAATACCATTGCTTGGAAATTTTGTTGGGTCGTCGAACTTCTTCCTGTATATTTATATCTTCCGGGGTTTTTTTCTTTCCATTTTACTTTTTTCTTTTTCAGAATGTATACAGTTTGACCGCGGGATCGCGCAGGTTCAGCGCCAAAAGCCAAAAATACGTTTCTAATTATCGAAACTACGTATAGCGCACTTATTTGCGTAATACGATATAAATATAAATTTTCGACGATCTGTGTTTGAAGAGGATCTCATCGTGAAAATCGCAAATCTACCCATCCACCGTATAAAGTGATTTTTTATTCCCGCGGAGTGTATGGCTCACGCGTACTAGTAAAACAAGCCGATACGTTTAAGAATTTCGACGTAGAGTGAGAAGACAGGTAAAAGTGTGCGTGCACTTACGGCGATATGCAGAGATTGTGCCGTGCCGTGTTGCGTAGGCAGGCAGCCGTGCCTCCTGAAAGACGTTCATCCTCTACTCGACGCGGCGCGGCACGTCGGCGTCGTTGTTCCCTCGGCGTCAAGCAGTCTAGCTGGGTATATAGGTAGGTATAGTAAGATACCACCGCGCATTCACTCTCAGTTCCCTCCTCGATACCTGACAAACCACGTCGCGTACTACCTTGACTCGCGAATGCGGTCTGCAGTCCTATATATATATATATATATATATATCTGCCTCTATCTCTCTCACTGTCACTCGCACTCTCTCTCTCTCTCTCTCTCTCTGCCCATCGAGCGTGCATTGAGCTGGTAAAGATCAATGATTACGACAGTGCAGATGACGTCTATTCCCTAAGCATATTCCATGTCTTTCTTCTATTTCTCATTCATTCGAGCTGACTTTGCAGAGTAGAAACGAGAAGTAGGTAAGAAATAGACTGTAACTTATGAAGGTTGGTTTTTTCTTTATTTATTTATTTATTTTTTTTGAAAATTCTCGGTCGGTATCGTGTGTTAGATACAATTATAATGAAAAAAAGAAGATAATAAAAACGTCACTTAAGCAGCTAACAGAGAAACGAGCGCATCGGCTCGTTGGACGAGCATGACTTTTTAATACTCAACGCGCGTAGAACTGATTGCCAGCCAGGCAAGTCCCGGTATGTATCATTACGTCGATACGTGTTCTGCTTACCCATTATCAAGGTAGTCTTCTGAACTCAGGTTGCGGTTCGGATTTGAGCTGCTGTCCCTGCTGCACACGATTCATCGATTAATTTATTAGTCATTTTGATTGATCGCTCGGGTTGTTCGATAAATTAATTACGACGATGCGGTATATTGTAAGAGGCATAACAGAATACCGAAGATGTTCCACGTTAACTTGAATATATGTGCGTGTGTATGTATATATATATATCTGTTATAATATTCTTGAAAAGTTCTCAAACTATCCGGAATTGTTTGCTCATTTTTGTACAATGCCAAATAAGTATCGTATGTCAGTGAAAAGATAAACGTGTAAATAGACAAATAAAGAATTAAAATTGTTCAGCAGTAGGGTAAATATCCTGGGCGGAAGACGTGAGACTACTTTAATAGTCGCTGACGTCGAATCGTTGTTTAACTAATAACTCGTACCTGTGCAAGCAGACTTCTGTATAAACACTGCAGGCGCAGTTACTAACCGACCAACTCTAACGTGCCGGGTAAACAGCCTGAGCTGAGTAGATTAATAGCTAGCTGAGTAAAGTATAAGTAGTCGCGTAGCCACTGCTGGTAAGCTGCCTGCTGGGGTTCCGAAGCCCGGCAGCGGCGGCAGCGAATCCGAGGAAAAACTGCCCGCGGGAAGAAGCAACAGGTAGCAGATGCTCGTCGAGCATAGGAACGGAGCCTTCGTACGCCATGAAGGGACACAGTCAGCTGTGCGTGAATTCGTCCCTAAAGTCGCGGCTAGGAGGATCTGGAATTGGCACAATTCCGTAATCGGCCTCTGCATCATCCTCATAATCCTACAATCGCTAATATTTGCTTACCTACCGTTTACCGTGTAAGACGACCGCGGTCCGTCGCTCTGATTACCTGACATACATTTTCGTCGATTTGCCGTCTTCGACGCTTGACCGGCTGACGAAGCTTCCTCGGGAGATGAGACGGGAGACATTCAACGCCTCGAGTGACGTAATCTCCAAAGGAACGTGACGATCGTCGAATGACGGTGGCTCAACGGGGACGATACTTCGCTACTTTGACGGACATTTTATTCCGATCCTCTGTCGGTGCTGTCCGTACCTTACTGTCTCGTGTCAAAGTCAAAGACGACGACGACGGCGACTCTCTCGAGGATGAGATACACCTCTGACTTACACATCTCCCGCGAGTTGGTTGGCTGGCATGCGGTACATACACGATGCATACGTCCTACTCGTGTCGCGGGTTTGGTCTCTCTCTCTCTCTCTCTCTGGCTCTCTCTCTCCCGCGACGCAAGTTGGTTGGTGGGGACTTCGGTCCGGCTTCGTTCGGTCTCTCCGATCCAGAGTCACCAACCAACCAGTCAGCTTAGCACCACAAGCTAGATAGCTGGCTAACCAACTGTTTTATTTCACCGCGTTGCGCCGCAGGTCCACCACCCCGTTCACATTTCTATCGAATCCGAACTTCGAGTCACCGATACTCGTTGGGGATTCACGGTTTCACTATCAATCTTACCGGCAGTTCGGCGTTTTGAGGTGCGCGATACCATTTTCCCCGCGAGAAATTTCTACGCGTGTAACGAGGTAACGACTCGTCGACTAGGTGTTCAAGATAATATTAAAAATAACCCGCTCTGCCTACGCCGTCATCCCGGAGGAGTCAAGTGTCTACCACTGCCAAGTCGAAACAGTAGCGTTGCATGGACACGTATAAGTTTTGGCAAAAAAAAATCGTTCCGAGTGTACGATATGCATGAAGTGTGATCGAAACGAGAGTCGGGGGTGAGATGAGAATCGATTATGGATCGCAGCTATCGCGGTGTTGAGGAGGGTTGTGCAACTGATGCAAAGGTACATCCAGGGTTCGAAATGATCAACCACCAGCGAAGCTTTAAGCTTGCACTCGGTGACTTCCGTGGCCCTGGAGATGACGAGGGTAAACTTGCCCGTGACTTTTACCAATTTCGCGTCAACAACGCAGATGACGACATTCCGACGACTGTCCGTGTGGATCGAGCTGCCGCTTCGCGGTGCGATAACAAAATACATTACCAAAGTATCGAGAACCACAATCATCGAACTCTCCACGGTTGTCCGCAAAGTTCTGGAGGGAACGTTCCTTACAGTAACTGCAACGATCACGCGACCCTCGTACGCCGGACGAATCACGACGGTGTCGTCGTCACGTCTCCGATGACCCAGCTGTGCAATTCGGTATCGCCGATCATCACCGGCGGCGCGGGTTGCAGCGTATCGACAAACTCGTCGGCGAATTATTGGAAACAGTACTGCTGCACTGGACAGGAAAGCGGGGTAAAATCATTTAAATTATTGTAACCATTCGCTTGGCCTACCTGCGCAATGAATTTTCAAAGACACGGAAAAGTCCCGCTTCAACGATGCGGATTCCCTGTACCTACCGGGTGGGGGTCAAAACTTGGAAGGGTCAATATTTCGAATAATCGAACGAACATATCGAAATTTCAAACGTGCGAAAATAAAGTAACGAAAGATGAACCGTTCGAAATTTTGATTTTTGAAACTGTCACTGTCGTGTCAAGTCGTTCTACTAATTCCTACCCTTCCAAGTTTTTACCTCCGCTCTATCTATACACTGTTGCCGAATACCCACCCTTTGGTATTTTATCCTTGACGATTTTTCGCGTCTACGCGTCCACCCTCCTTTCGAGAGGTGTATGAATTTACGTAGTATGTACGTAGTGAAGACCCCAACGCGATTCTCAGAGGATATTGCGAGACGTAGGCAAGCCACGCATCACGTCAAGATTCGGTATGCGAGGGCGCGTCGATTCTTTTAATATGATTGCTTGATGCTCAATGCGCTTACTAATACGGAATATTATTATTCGGTGGAGAGATTTATACCGAGCTACACTCACGGAGTTCAATGCAGCGGCACGTGGGCTTGGGACATTAAGAATCGAACGGCGTTTTGGTAGTAAAGATGCGAGGGAATTTCAAAGGTGTAGATAACGATGCGTGTAGGATAATGACGGATTATTACGAGCTTTACTAAATTTTATTTTAACTCATATTTTTTTTTTTTAATCTTGCATCATCGCTGAATCAATCGTCGCGGTATTCTAAGAGAAGATACTTCTGTTGTCTGATTAATACCGATGAATTATCGCCGATCGCAATGAACGCTCTCATAAAACTGTCACGTAGTGCATAAAATCGATGAAAACTTTGTCGTCGCTATTTTGTGTAACTTTCCTGGTAGCCTGGTTAATTTCTGTACGTGGTTGTTGTTCGTTGTTTTCTTTTCCTTTCATCAATCTCTTCTTTCTCCACGATCCTTGCGGTGTAAAAAAAAAGAAATTGACAATCGCTACGCGTACAATATTTAGTCGCTAGTCGTTGATACGTGGTCTGACTGTATAGCAAGGTGAGAATCGGCCAGGTGTACTTTATTCTTACTTACTTACATATACTTACTTACTCCTTCGCCCGCGGTACGTACAACTTATACGGCCGTACGTGTCCGCCTCCCCTCCCCCCACCCTATTTTCACCTCCTTGGCTTCTCCCATCTTTTATATATATATATATATATATATATATAGCAGGTATACCTCCATGTGCAACGACGTACTACGTAGAGTCAGGACTTATAGTCGCGTTACTCTGCTGTGCATTTTGTCGACTAAAATAATACTTGTGGGAATGAGGCGACGTAACTAAACCTCGATGTTAAATTATTATTATTATTTTATTTTATTTTTGTTTCTCTTTCTTCTTCTCTTTTCTTCTCAACACCGCGATTGCAAATATATATTAGTACAAACGTATGTCGGTAATTGCGGTATCGTATGATCAGAATCACTACTCGGTATGCTTACAATTAGACTTGTTCATATTTTATACCCGTTTAGTTACACGCATGACGTGTACATATAATATACCTATGTGTAGGTATAATATAATATACGAATGACGCGTCGCGCGATCTCGAGTCGTTGCGCACCTGCTGCACTCGGCATCAGCGTTACTTCAGGGATCATTCAGGGTTACTTATCTTATTCTTGTCTCATTTCCAAAGATTACCCACCGCGCGTATACGACCGCATATCTGGCCATATAGATTCGCTGCTAAGGCTGCGAATGCGAAGGTCGAGGGTCGTGGCAGGAAAGAGACGCACCATAATCGACAACGACGATGCTAATCGTATAAGTTCTTTCGCAGTTTTCCCGTGCTGAATTTATCGCGTCACTGCAACACAAGTCACCATTTACCCTATAAGGGTAATCATGGACGAGGTTGAAGTTAGTAACGTTATCGTAACGAAACGTTGTGAAAAAAAATCAGTATTTGCTTTATATTCATAATGATTTTGAAGGATCTAGAATCGCAAGATGTGAGTACGTTTTGTTTCATTACGATTTACTGAATTTCTCACAGTTCCTAAATTGCGAGATAATGTAGGTTTTTCCTTAGCATGAATCGTTACGATAACGTTACTAACTGCAACACGATAATCATGGATATAGTTAGAGCCGGTTGTTGTACCGCGGTTATACCTCGCTCCGTTTATCACATGCAGCTTGGTAAAATGTTTTCGGAACGAACGAACGTCTCTTTTCTTCTTGACGTATATTAGCGATTATGAAAATTGAACAGCGAATTGGTACGGAATCCTTAATTCTTGGCGATGATCATATTTATTTAATACGTTTTCAGGGGAACCCTCGTAACCTCACTATAAGGTTCGCCTCGCTGTCCGTCTGTAAAGACCGTTTTTCTCAGGAACGGGTTGAGGTATCAAGTTAAAATTAATATCAAATACTAATATCTACGGTCCCTTGGAGGTGTAAAAAATTCAAACTTCTAAGTCAACGCGATGAAAATACGCCCATTCATGTCACATATCTCGATACTTCCAGTTGCCCTAGAATCATGAAATTTGTAAAGAAGCAATGTCTCACAGCACAAGTAAATTAAAAAGTCCAAAAAATAATAACTAAGTTTGTACAGAACCCTCAGGGCTCGAGTCCTACTCGCACTTGTCCGGATTCTTTTTCTGGCGTTCGATGGGGGATGAAATTTGTGACAGATAAGGGGGGGGGGGGGGACTCTAGTAGTTGACGTTGCATATGACGTACAAGTATACCGCAACGTAAAAAGGGGGGGGGGGGGGCGTGTCGTATGTTTTGCGGCGTGGGAAACTCGCGTGCCCACGCGGAATCAACAGGTTACCTTCCTTGCCGCGTTTGTTATACGTACGTCTATAAGTATACAAACGTGTATGCAAAAGTCGGTGGGTGGGTGGTAAGAACGTCTCAATTTGTCTGTTAACCGTAACTCGCATACATCCATTCCTCGTGTATTGTAATACGTTTGAGGTGGTGTCGTGTCGCGAGGGTGACCGTTGAAACGCACCGAAGGCAATACTGACCGGAAATATACGTCTGTACCTTACACGAATATACATCGGGAAGTGGCAACACGCAATATCCATCCACGTACATTTCCGTATATCTAAATGTCTGGCGGTGCAGGCTGCTTATAGCTGGACACCCGTGCATGGGAAAAGGCAACGACGACCCGCCCGTATAACGTAAGAAACTTCTGACGAGAGCCGGTTGGGGCGAAAAGAAAAAAAAAAACGAAAGAGGGAAAGAATGGAAAGACTCGTACGAAGAAGACGAAGAATAATTAAAGAGGGAAAAAGAAGGAGGATAATGAGATGGAGGTAATTTGCATAAACGCCGTAAGGGGGAGGGATCGAGTGTAACGTGAGTGGTATAATAACTATACCTTGTAATTGCCTAGCGAGCATTCATTCTAATGCTTCTTTTTCTTTTCTTTTTTTTTTTCACGGTGCCTGTTTTTTCTTTTTCCGTTTCTGTGTAATTATTTTATTTGTTTATTTATTTTTGTTTTTTTTTTTTTTCACTTTCCATGCGTATATCAGGTACAAATTCGAACGTCGGGTACAAAAAAAAGTACTGTAGGGTGTATGCATCGTTGCACTTTGTTTTTGCACTATAGATCAACGCGTTACGGTAATATTATGAACCGCCGCACTGCTGCAACGCAGAGCAATTCGATTCTTGTAACGCTGCTGTATACATTTTGTGCGCGTATAGATATATGTTGCTGTTGTTGTTGTTATTATGGAAATTATTATAGATACGGTTTGCGTTACTCGAGAGTCGAAGAACCTCTCTGCAGCCACTGGTGTTGCAAAAAGGTAGAAAGAAAAGGAGAACAAAAAAAAAAACGTCCACACTTACATAGGTGTGTAAATGAGAAATGAGAAACCTTTGTGGTGGTGTTGGTCATACACGCGTCACTCAAGGCCACGCGATCAGAAATTCAATCGACTATACCTAGATCAGGTATATAGTACAGGCACGTGTGCTTAGAAGATGGATAAGTGTGGTCCAGGTCGATTATACCCCGACTTTCACGAAATTAAGATTCGTCGTCGCGGATTGACATACTTGCCAATAAACAATCGTCGTCTATATATTTATATGCGTGATGAAAAATCGAGTGGTGTGCAGTTGGTACGAAGCGCAGAAAATTATAGGTACATACTTGTCAGACGTGAATCATGAAATTGTTATACCTTATAAGTCGATGCTTATTGAATTTGTCCTGCGACGAGATGATCCATTATTTGTCTAATGCCACAAGTATATTACCCGGGAAAACGGTTATTCACGCGTTATTGGCTGAGTTCCCACGGTTCAACGGGTGTGACACTGTATGGATACCAACAGCATATACCTCTATACCTGCGGTATAATAAAACATACGGGCAAAGAAGTGTGTGTATAGGTAATAGGTTATAAGCCGCGATGCTAAGATGAAATTTAACGATAAGACACCTGCGCTGGTCGGTACATTCGTACGGTCTCGGCGGGAACACGGCTAAGAGAGCTACGAGGTTCTTGGGTAATTAATGCAAGGTTAATTTACTTGTCTCGTACTATTTGGTCATCTTCCCTGGCTTCGAGAGAGAGAGAAAGAGAGAGATAGGCAGATTGTTTCTACGAGGTCGACAAACAATTAAGAAGCTGTTTCCGTGCACGTGTCTGTATTACATTTAGGAAATGCGGGAGAAAGATAGTGAGAAGAAGGGGAGTAGGGTAAGAGGTAGAGAAACAAGAAATAGGTGAAGGAAAAAAGGAACAACAAACTTTTGACTCTTCAACGCGCGATCGTTCGTTCGGGTCGTTAATTGTAACAGAATTTAAATAAAGTTTAAAAGGTGTATCAAATACGGCACGATAGAAAAAGAAAGAGATACGGAGAGAGAAAAAGCGCGACTGACATTTCGTGTCTCTCTCGCGCTCTTCGACACGTGCGCGCTTGCACACACATAGAGAGAGAGAGAGGGAGAGGGAGAGGGAGAGGGAGAGGGAGAGGGAGAGGGAGAGGGAGAGGGAGAGGGAGAGGGAGAGGGAGAGGGAGAGAGAGAGAGAGAGAGAGAGAGAGAGAGAGAGAGAAAGTTTTTATTAACGAGCAGAATGCCCCGACTTATAACACAATACACAGATACATGTGAGATATACGTACAATATGTTGAATGAATTCACACAATTCAATATCATCAGATCTATCATTCTGTTTTTATATCTATGTACGTATGTATGTATGACCACATTATAGGTACTCGCGAATCAATAGTATACCTAAAGTATACCTATTTGCGGTTTGCATAAAAAAGGAGGAGGGATGGAGAAAACAATAAAAAAAACTCGCAATATTATCACCGTTAGACACAGAATGATCTATGGATCTTAAGACGGCAGGTGCACCTCTGTATAGCTATATTGTAACCTATGTAGGTACAGATATGTGAAACAACTCACATGCGGGCGATGTAGACGTATGTACAGGCATAGTACTGACATGCCTCCGGCGCAAGATCCGTTCCGACTTTTTTTCTCTTGTTACACTCGACTCTTTTTCCGTTATTATCCGTACTCTTTAATTGCTCTTCGATGCTCGTACTACTCGTCGGTCATTATTTATTCACTCATTTCATTATTTGTCCGTCTTTTCATAAATTGACAGATGTAACAAACCCTGATCTACGCTGCGCGATTACCGCAGTTTGTGGATATTCACAGCGGGTTGCGATTGTATTTCTCTTGCTCGTTTCGATATTCCGACCTCACGCCAATCTCTGTAGTCAGATTTTTGTCGCGTTGGCCGTATGGCGAACCTCAAGAGTTATATGCGACCTACGTTAGTATAGGAAAGAAAGGACGACACGTTGCCCGATGTCCAGACGTCTAAATCAATGCTTCTATCGGACAGTTATATTGCCAAAGAAATCGCTGACGTTGCTGACCCCGAGGGAAAGAGGAGATACGGAACCCGACGTAATATTAGGATTCCGTTCGGTCGGACGTTCTTATATTGTAATATAGGTATCGCCGTTTGCTTACGTAGGTGTTGAAGTACAATTTATCTCTTTCCGTGATGTTTTAATATATGAATTACGATGATTTCTGTCGGGTTTGGTGGCGAGACTACGGGATCATCGATTCGTTGACTAGACACCGACGACGGTAACGCCATGAAATAGAAAGCTATGCTGACTTTGTCGTCCTGACTTGAAACAAACAAAACCGAAAGAAGCACAAAAAATTGAAGAGATACATGACAACGCCTCCCTCTCCACCTCAATGACTCTTGGGACATCAACCTGCAACCACACTGCGATACGGAACGGAAGAGGAAATGTTAAATTCTGGAACCTTTAAGAGAGGCAGCTTGAGCTAGAGTCGCATACTTGAAGCAACAGTATTGCCTTACCCTTCGTCGGATGCGGGCGAAACCTTTGTGTGACATGGGACAGAAGTTACCGTCCCGATTTAACGTATAAACATTGTTCGTTATCGGTGATCGGTGTTTATTTATTCATATTTTCGTTTTTTTCGTTTCATTTTTATCCTAAGTTTTGCGGTCAGAAATTAATCCATTCGAGATAGGCACACACACTGTGTTTGCGATTGCAGGTTTAAAATGTTCGTGTATCCGATCAGCTACGGAGCTCATAAAATGGTACCAAAACTCGGCTAAATATGTGTAATGTATAACACAGATAAAATACTAATCGAAGATGCACGCAACTATCTCATCGTGGAAATAGTTGGAAGTTGTGAAAGTTTCGTATCTCTCAACTTCTTCGCGTTTTGTATTTTTTCTCGATTTGACGATAATTTCCATACAATATCTGCGCCTTTTATATATTCTTCTAAATCAAAGATATCAGGATTGATGATCAGTTTTTGAACATCTGTTTTTAAAATATAATTAAATCCATCGATCGCTGATCCTTGAGTTGAATTCATAAGAAAAATGTATTCATTTTTATATAACGATAGATCGACCGATGTGATTGTTAAAATTTTGGATATTTTTCATCTGCTTTCAGTATGGCTCCGACGAATTCGGTCAGGATTCACCAAGGTACACCTCCCCAAAAGCCGCGGCACTCTACGCCGACCACTATTATCTTGGTGAGTGTATAATTATTCTCTTCAGATTTTTCATTAATCTCATTTATAGCTTCATCCTTTTCCATTCATATATAATACCATTTACCTCGTGCTGTAAGCACCACCTCATCCTACAACCAGCTTTGTCCCTCTCCTTTTTTTTTTTTAACTGTTATTCGTAGAAGTGGTTGTGAAGTAAACTGAGTAGAATATACTAATAAACGAGGAAGTGATATGAAATAAAGAAATGGTCGACACTTCGGCCGAAGTTGTTTTTCTACTGTACCTCCCTACTATTTACGTCTATCCGTTTCGCGGCAAAGACTGCTGCTTCGGAGATCGATATGTAATATTAAATGTTCCGTGTGCGGGGAATATTACTTTTCTTTCTAAAGAAGTACAATAACCTGCCGAAGAGAACTATATGTGTCTCGTAATTTTTATTAAACTTCTTTCACTTCGTATCGCTGCTTAGACAGAAAGGTGATACTATAGAACTGATCCTGTGGGTCGATAATAGGTGCAAGAACAAAGTAAACTTTGCAATTTTCAAATTTTCAATTTCATTACCATCAAATTGGGAGTTGGATGGGGTTTGCCAATTGAAGAGAACGAACTTGTTTGGAAAGTATCATTAGGTTCAATAACTCGACAATCAATTTTTGTGCTCCATCGGAAACTGTGTTTTGAAACTTGGCTGCTAGTCCATCCATCCATTCATCTTCTCAATTAATACGCAAATGTCACAAAAATCAATTAATATATGGTTATTCTCGTTCAGATGACAACGGACCTGGAGCGGGCCCTGGTGATCCATGGACAGGAAGCACAGGCGGAGTGCAACCTCCGTACAGTGGCTACGCACCATCCCATTTGGCACAGCCAGCTTACCCCATGCACATACCCCATGACCCTATGGTAAGAATGGATAAGTTTTATTGCAATTAATAACACTGAGGAGTTCAGTGGTACGTGCGACTGCAGTTCGCTGAGAAACTGCGGCAAAGTGCAGGTACAGATCAGAATATTAGGCTCTGATTTATTGTAAGCAACGTTATAGAAGTTTGAAATACAAATGTTCGTGAATTCATCTACAACAATTATTATTGATCAGCGGATAGCCTCGTTACCTCTTTCTGTAGGGTTGAGAGGCTGAGAGACACTGGGGAAGTGCAGCATGAGCCGAATGAGTCAGAGTATCTATATATAGTTCAGCTCTCCTGCTACATCATGTTTCTAGTCAAGTGCAGCAAGCAGCCTCTGTTTGATTTACGCAATTACACTACTTAGCGATACGACCGCTGCGCGCTACTATCCTCCTACTACTACCTCATTTTTATACCTACTAGATCTCGTACCAACACAGAAGTCTTCTTTGGAAGTCATTGATGTATGTTATATAGTCGAAGTAGAAAGGGAAAAGAATGTATTGAGAAATCAAGATATATAGAGCTTATGCGATTATTTATATGACTTTAAACCCTCATTGAGGAGTTCAGTATTGTTTTTCGACTCCTTGGCAATTTTCAATAACAAGAATGATCATTGTAATGATGAATAAAATATTTCCAATTCAAGGCATATCCCGTGATATCGCCGAATGGTGATACGGCAGCCCCGATACTTGGTTCAGCTGTTACGAGTGCTGCGTCTTTACCACCGATGTCAACGTTTCGAGGTAGCGCGGCTGTAGCAGCTGGCAGTGGGACGGGAGCTCCATCTCCCGCTTCCTTGCAGTACAGCCACAGCCCCGGAGCTCCGCCACCAGCCCCCAGTGCACCAAGTGCGACAACCAACAACCAGCCAACGCCAGGAGACACCCTTGGCAAAGCGCTTGCCTCTGTTGTGAGTGCAAGAGTACGTGTCCCTCACGCATCTCATTTCTTCTTAAAGCCGATGTCGACTAAACCCAGTAAAATAGTTAACCTTGTGCGGAAATTTATCCCAAGCAAAGCAATTTATGCATGTGTATAAGACGCATTGAACAGTTTCTCAAATGCGGTATAGATTTTGCACGAATTCTTGATTGTCTTTTCATTTCCTCAGATTTATCCCACGGACCAATCGGTATCTAGCTATAGCAGTAACCCTTCGACGCCGGTTAGCTCACCCCCTCCGTTAACGGGCTCTGCACCAGGCTGGGCCTCAGGCACAGCCCCAGTTTCCCCACATTTTGCGGCAGACCCAAATCGTGGCGGAACTATTCACATGGTAAGTTTTATTTACTTGTGATTTTGTCTGAAGACATTATTGTCTTTTACCCACCTGTCCCTTTTTGATATACCTGTCCTTTCTTTTCTTGCTTTATCCCTCTTTCCCCTCCCTTTACTCATTATGTATTTTACATCAACATAAATTGGATAATAGGCTGTTTTACTGCATTAATTACCCAGTAAAAGTTGCTTTGATTAATTATTTTTCTCAGCAACTATTCGAAACCTTTCTACGACTAGCCTTAACAGTTCTTGTTTAGGTTAGCTGAAAATGGGATGCGATGAACTCCTGATAATACTCTCACGTATACGTGTAATAAAAACCAATAGGCAGCGAGAGTATTTTTATACAACTAAAGACGAACTATGGATTTGCAGTGTACAAAATTGGAGAAAATCAAAGAACTCCATGGAATAGTTGCTGAATACTAAGAGCATAACTACACATATCTTTTCCCTTGAGGGATTTCGATCTAAACATTGTTGAGAAATTAATTATTTTCATTAAAACGCATAGAAGGTAGACTCGAAATTATTCTAACGAACTGAAAATTGTTCTAATTTCATTATTTCAATGGAAATAGCTTTGGGGATGCACAAAGCATGAGAAACACACGGTGAGGAAGAGAAAGAGAAAGAGAAAGAGAGAGTGCACCAATAATTAATTTATTTTTTGTGTTGTCTTTTCTTTTTAACTTTTTACCCTTCTTGTTTGTTGTGAACGTTGTGTTGAATTGGTTGTTTTGGTTTTGTTGTTGCGTTGGTGTTGTGTGTGAAGCCGGCACCAGAGCAGCAGAGGCTAGATGATGCCATCGGCTTCCTGCGCGACCATGCCGAGGTGAGGATCACCGTTTTTTATTTACTTGCCCATTATGTATTCAATTAACACAAGAATTACGTGACCATGCATTTGATTTTTCATTTTGCAAAATCTTTCTCATTTTCTTACATCAGGAATTCGGTTTGTCTTGATTGACTAACACTTTTTTATCAGATCGTCCACAATTGTATTCTCCTTCATCTTTCTTGTTACGCGTTTCAATAGATTGACACAGGGTTTGATTGATAACCATTTCTTAGTTCGGAAAAATCAGAATGATTTGAGCTTAATGTTGTTACACCTTATGTTTAAAGTGGTGCAGCATGTAGAACACTACTAAACGACATGTATAATGAAATCTTAAAGATGCTTAAAAATCTGTCACACTTTTACCAAAATCACATGATAAGAATATGAATATGAAATAAAGAACAACGAAAGAAACTCATTATGGACGATCAACCTTAGACAGACGATTAAGTTTAAACTGTATAAAATGGTAATAAACATCTTATTGATGGACGACCAAAATGTAATCGAGTCGGGTCTATGGTATTCTGTTGGTACAGGGAACACGGATGGAAGAGCGACTGGACGATGCAATCAATGTACTGAGGAATCATGCGGAAAGTCAGCTCGGCTTGCACCTCGCACCTGTAGGACCTCACGCCTCGTTATATTCCCATACCTCACCCCCACAGTTGGACCATTTAGTAAGTACATCGATGGGAGTATTGACTGTTATGAATAGAGTTAGGACTTACTTCTGAAAATTGTGCATCTCGCTTTGCAGACGAGTCCTCACCCTGCGGTAACAGTGGCGCAACCTCAGGGTTCGTACCCTGGTCTGACGTCAACACCCGACACAGATGGTTCTATAAAAATCGAGAGGTTACCTGTTTCAAATGCCAGTAAGTTAATGTCCATTGTTACACGAAAGTATGGTCAATTATTTTCGAGGAAAGATATCAAGATCCTTTCCGGAATTTCAACAATCTTCCTAAATAATAATACATGCCATGTGGCTAGAGAGGCAGACTGGCTTGCAACTTGTCTGTTTGAATTTTCCGTATATCTAAACTTGAATCACCTTGTTGTAGACGACGGCGAGATTCTTATATGGGTATCTCGGAGAGAGTCTGGCCATTGTGCGTTATATCAGATATAAACTCGACGACTATTACAAATGACTAGATACTCGTAAACGTTCCATGAGCTAGCATCTATTATCTACCTCTAGGCTCGTGACGCATATGGCGTATGTCTAAATTAGGATTATACTCGGTCACTTCCTGCTTTTAATTGGTGAATGCATTCTTGTTCATTAAAATGAACTGCATTATACTAATAGTGACTATCACGTATTTCTCTGCGGGTGTTCCTACTTATGTCTCCCAATATTATCGCATTTAGATTATGCCCTCGAAATATTGTTGAAACGCTCTATACTACACTCGTTTAAGACAGTATCAATAATTAGTAGAATATATATCTTTAGAAAAGAGGAAAGATCCGCCAGACAGTAGTGGCGGCGAAACCAAACCTTCGAGCAGCGACTTGGTCACTGGAGCTGGTGTCATAGGAGCCTCTACCGTCAATTCGACGTCGCAAGGGAAAGGCACCAAGAGATCGCGCAGATAGTAAGTGTTTTCCTAATTACTCGCAACAGTAGAATAGAAAGCAAAAAAACAAAGAAGAAAAACTTCCAGATTCATGTCTATCATATTTTTTTCTTTTTTTTTTTGCTTTTTTTTTATGTATTTTACGTATTCAAATTATTTGTTCCTTCAGTTTTTGAGGGTCGGGAAAAGATAATACTTAACAGTTAGAAATTCGATAGAAACTTAAGATCAATTAATAGCAGGTGGTGGTGCGGCTGACGGATCATCTCGCCGTTCAATGATTATTAGGACTTACCGCTGTCTATCATGTTTAAGGGGTTATGTTAACCCAATTCATACTTCATTTCCGATCAATCAATACGAGTTACTATTCGTTAGCATATCTTACAGATTCATGAATAGATTGTTGGATAGATTGAGAAATAAAGCAAAGTATACTCTTAATGTGGAAGAGAGAAATCTGTTGCTATTGATTTTCATGATTGTTTGATTTTTAAAATCGCAAAAAAAGTGTGACGATATAAACTAACTTGCTGTGTCTTTAAACAACCGTTGTTCGAGCGCTGAGGAAGACTGCGACGACCCTGGCACTAAAGCGGTGCGTGAAAAAGAAAGACGACAGGCTAACAACGTTCGTGAAAGGTTAGTGAGCACACGCAGTACGCACTATTCGCATTTTGGTCCAAATCCTTGTAACATTTCCTCTGAAATTTTTGCCTGCATTTTGTCATATGACAACAATCACGTCAACATCTCATTAATCTTCAGTTCCGATTGTATCTACATTTCACGCGATATCAGTCAACTTTTAGTTGACAAAGCAATTGAATCGCAAGTTTTTACTACAATGTTACTGGACTCGATACAGTATGACTTTTCTCTTATCTTCACTCCAGCGAAATCGAATCTGTACGTTTTCATTGTCAGTTCCTTTACTCAAGTTTACGGCCAATTAGAAGTGATGTCCGATCGTGCCTGTATAAACCCTCATTTTACCTGATTTTGCGACTGATTAGCCTTTTCCAAACGAAGGCAACTGTAATTGGAATATATGACAAACTTTAGGATTCATTAACAATTCTATATCACTGCTACACAATTTCAGGCAGCAAGTATATTATAGTACTCCTGTTACCTGTCTGTAAATCTTTCTTACTACTGTAAGGCCCGTCTTTATATAAATGGAAATCAAAATTTTGCCAGTTGCAAACAAAAATGAGACATGATTTAGAATTTCTCACAAGCTGGTTGGAATCAGTTTCAGTTTTATGCAGCTGGAATTTAGCTATCAAGCATGTTCTGTTATAGACCTGTTTTTCTCGTAACATTGGTTTATATAATACATTGGTTTTTGTGCATATTTTCTTTTGTTGTTTCAAGTGCAACAGATTCATTGTATTCTAGGATAAAATTTATCATCTCCCCCTTTACACTAAAACCTTGTTTTATTTCAGATTAAGATGTGATTTGTAAACTCATTACAACATTTACCACGTTCGAGTATTCCAGTTATTCCTGATTAACTTGTCTCTTGTTTTTTTCCTTGGTCTTTACTCTCATTTTTATTTTGTCCTGTCTACTCTATGTAATAGACAAGAATCATCTTTCTCTGAAATATAACTAGACATTCCTACCTTTGTTTAAAATGAATTTATTCGAAAAGTTTTGATTGCCAAACAATCAGGGAAAGAGTTGGGAGAGCATATGAGAGGGAGGGAGAGAGAGAGCGAGAGCGAGAGCGCGAGAGATAGAGAGAGAGAGAGAGGGAAAAACAACAAAATCATCAACGTACAAAGAGTATGGGCCTTTCAGATGAAGTTGAAGAAAAATTAGTTTTTCCGTTTAGGGTTGGCCTTTCTCTGAGCCAGCTTAAAGAAAACCTCTAGGAAAATAAAAAGAAAGGAAATCACCTCAGTTCCTAAGAAAATCCAATATGGACCCAAGTGCGTGTGTTCATTAATGCAAGTTGTTTTGAAATATTTTTTCGTCGATGAAAACACGAATCACATGAATCTCACGAATCAACAAATCATTAATTTATAAATATTAAATGAAAAAACTAACAGACTCTATCGCTCGAACAACATCACTAAATGACGGTTTTTACCCATGTCACAGTTATCAAAGAATCATTTTGTATAAGTAGAACTGGTCACCTGCAAATTCATCCGATTTTTGAATTGTTAATTTTTTTGTGACGGTGTTTGTAGCTCTCACTAAATACGTCTTATTGACGCTGGATAATCTAGCTCAACTTTTTTTTACTTTTAATTGTTAAGACTGTCAAATCAGGTGATTAATCGAGTATTGTTATTGCGCAACTGTTGTTCGAGCGCCGAAGACGAGGATGATGATCCTGACATGAAGGCTCAGAGGGAAAAGGAGAGGAGGCAGGCCAATAATGCTAGGGAAAGGTAAGACCCTAAGTTGAAGAATAAGAAAACAAAAACAATTTGCTGCATACTAATTGTTTATAAAAATTGTACATAAGCGAAAATATGCAATTCAATGTTACATGTTGTGTCTATATGTATGTAATCTATACAACGAACCGTAACATTTTAATTAACTGGCCCGTAGTCTTTGTATAGTATGTTTTTTTTGGATTCTATTTTATTTTTGTATAAATCACTAATCGTTTTCAACTGGATCGCGCGACTTACAGCAAGAGGTGACAGAGCTAAAACTCATTGTACAAGACACACGTTCATATAGTTTCAACAATATATTCTGTCGTTAATAATAACAGGGATCACCCTGATGCTTTTGACGTGCTCCATTGTGTAGTCAATTTTTAATCTAACTACACGCATTATAGCTTGTTGTTGTAAACAACTGGGTATGGATGGATAATAGTGGATATTCCCTGTTCCTCGCTTAAACAATGGGATACGCAAATATATTATACTATGCGACATTCGTTGTTTTTTTTTTTTTTTTCTATCCAGGATACGTATTAGGGATATTAATGAAGCTTTGAAGGAACTCGGCAGAATGTGTATGACGCACCTAAAGACCGACAAACCACAAACTAAACTTGGCATTCTTAATATGGCTGTCGAAGTTATTATGACCTTGGAGCAACAAGTCAGAGGTATTTATCCTACGTCTATCAACCTATTGTTATGCATGGTTAATAGAAATGTAAAATGACTGTGGTCGTAATTAAAAAATGACTATCAATTCCTCTTCCCAGAACGGAATCTAAATCCAAAAGCAGCGTGTTTAAAAAGAAGAGAAGAAGAGAAAGCTGAAGATGGTCCCAAATTACCTGGACATTTAGCTACCCACATAGCGCATCCTCATCCCCATCCGCACTCGCACTCGCAGCCGCCATTCCCCGCGATGCCTGTAAGTTTTTTTCTGTTCTATCTAACATTTGGCTTGAAATATTTCTGTCTTTCTTTTTATCGATCGTAATCCACAAACGATGTCTATGTTCCAGGGGCCACCACCTTCCCTTCAACACAACCAGTCTCAACCACAGTAGCAGCGGCTGGGCGATAACGTCGCTCTGTGTTAAGGCGATGCGTTTGCTATAAGTTTTTCCATCACTGGGCTGTCTTGTTGCTGTCTCGTGAATGGATTCTAATTATCCTACCGTATAGCGTAATTATTTTACTTCTCAACTACCCCGTACACCAATCAATCACATGTATATAAAAGTTACACACACGAATTTACGATCACACAAACACAACATACACTTTTATTTGCTAACATTCATGTCCGGGCTGTCACGCATACTCGTAATTTATCGAGTGCTGTCGCTTTCAGGTACTTATTTTGGCAGCAAAGAAAATAGCCGCACGTACGGCAATAGAGTACAGAATTACTTGCTTTGTGAAGAATACAGTGTCTCAAGAAGTGATTAAGATTCCTCTTAGATGCATGTTTTGAAATTTCGCTCGCAGTGAGTAATCTGACAGTTTTCTATTTTTAATTTTATCGCGTAGCAACGAAACGTCGTGTACCATAATAAAATATTGCTTGTTACAGTTTGCATTTTTGAAGGTAATAGAGAAGTTCAATTGCATAAATTTGTACAATACCCCAGAATGTTCAACCCCAGGAACACAAATTATAAATACTTCTATTCCTTTTTATTCTTGCCGTGTCGCATAGCAAAGAGTGAATATCATTGTGTTGCTTTCATCTAACCAGGCATATTTCGATAGTATAAGTTTAAGCTTTCGTTGTATCTGTAATTATCCAAATAGTCCTGCATTTTCGAAAAACAAAGGATTTGACAAGTCTTCAATCGGTATACTAAATACATAATAGCTGACGGTAGAAGTGACAACAGATTTTTTATTCGATACGACGTTATTAAAGTTTTGTCTTGGAAAGAGAGTCAAGAAATATTGACTTGGATGATATTTTTAAAAAATTATATTTTTATTATATAAATAAATACTATTTATTCATGAAAACAACAACGAATAATCATTGGAATTTAACTTTAAATGCACTGCCCAAAATACGGACTTTATATTTCGGTAACTTACAATGACGCCATCCTTATTGTATGTTATCAGATTTTAAGACAAACGAAGAAAACAATGTTTTTACTATTCACATTTAACATTTCCAAGAATTATTAATATCATGCATATGCCGTGGGACCGTAAAGAGAATTGTCGGTCACTATACAAAACTCGCGTTGAATAAATGATTATTAAATTGCATCACAATAAGACGTACATACAATTGTTTTTTATCACATGCCAATCGTTTGGATCTTTACGAAGCGAATTTTAAGAACAATGCACCCTTCTTGGTAGTACTTATTTCTCGTATTTGTTATTGTTGTACAGCGGGCAAAGTAACCAAAGTCATGTTCACAAGCATTAATAGCAGTAGTGTATGTTTTACTACTGAAAAATTCTCCACATGCACACGTTCATTTCCATATACTTACGCATTTCGTAGAGATATTTCGATAGCCTTTTATAAAGAAAAGAAATATCAAACAAAAAAGATGACTGTGATTCATAATTTCTATTTTCATTTACAATCAATTGCCAGTGCCCTTTTTTCCAATTTTCTTTTTTCTCTTGGTATGTGAGTAAGGGGAAATAAAAAGTACGAAATTATGTAGAGAAAAAAAAACTGACAAGTTTCAAAGTTTTTTATTTATAATAATAAATAAATTATCACATCTTAATTATAAAATATTTTAGCAATATACAGATTTCTGAAATTCATTTCTGTTCGCTATTAATGTAATAAATGACGATCTGCATCGGCAGAGCATAAGCGGCGCAACGCGTGTGACGTGACTACTCGTGTAAGCACGAATAAAGCTCGCGGGTATGCGAGTGTTTGTGTATGTGAAATAAAAAATGCGTTGCTCAAAGACTATACACAAGATTAGGTATTTAGAAGGAAACCTGGCTTTATCTATAGCGTGTGTAGAATATCCACACTTGACGTGTGTGAGCAGTTTAAGTGGATACATGTCCTAGTACGCACCTGAAGCATGTTTCATCATTTCCCACCTCTCTTCGTCGCGACAGCTCTGAAACAGATTAATCAGGATTCAAATCGTTACTGTATCAATAATCTTGTCGGAATTATTCCGCCTGCTTATTAGCAACAAGGCGAAAGATTTTTGATGCTTATTTTTATAATGATTTTTTTTTGACGTTTACTTATATTTCTCTACGCGTTATAGAATCTTCGGGTATAACGGATAAGTATTATGTAAAGAGGCGAATTTGTTGAAATTTCCGCTAGTAAATAAGAAAGCAATTAAATGTGATAAATTACTTACATTTTCTCAACATCCCGCAACACGCTTTGCAGTCATTGTGTTGTATCGATACAATCGAAATAGATAACTGCATGTTGAGAACATTTGCGTTGTATACTAAACTTTTGCTTTGCCTAACAAGGTAAGGGGGGAAGGGGGGGGGGGAGTAGTAGTGTCAAACCAGATACATCAGGCATCCGAATATAAAACAATGTAATGATAGTGATGGAAAAACTTGGTACAAGCGCATCGTCTTTGTCATACCATGGGATGTAGAACGACATCTAAGTGGGCATGATAATTTCTTTGACTTGAATTCAATATCTGGCTAATGGGCTTATCTCTGCTTTTACTTTACGGTACTTGACGTCAATTGAAATTGTATTCCATCTTTGAATTTACCATTTGTTTCGTGAAGTTGAGCTGTCCGCGCAGCATAGAGCTCAATTCCACGAAAGTTTCTTCAATAATCTTATATATTTTACTATCAAGTGACTGATAACACATTTTAACAACTTACGTTCAGGTCAATTAAGCAATGTCATGCTTTGTGAGACAATTTTCTGACGAAAAAATCCTTTCAATATAGGCGCACTAGAGGCAATGCGTTTGTGCATCTGTTTTTATTTCTTTCTTCGTTTGAGCATCATTGTTTTTAAGATTGAATGCCCGATGTGATTTCGAGAAATGATGAACTGTATGAATTTATCGATATAAAAGTTTTTTTTTTTTTTACCCATCTATCCGCCGTGCTATTTCGCGTGTATTACGTACATGCATATGTATACAGTAACAAACTTTTATTTGAAAAACTAAGTGATCCCAGTGACGTTTCTTAATTATTTCGTTTATATTACTTTCATATTTATCAATGATCAGAATGTGGCCCCAGCTACAGAAAGATAGCAAGGGGAGTGTGATAAAAACCAGTCACAACTGAGACAACTCCCGGTTGATAAATTTTATCATATATTAGTAGAGCATGGTTCAAATTATCAAATTTTAACGGAATTATTGTTTCGTCTGTGAATTTTCTGGTAGTTTCGCAAAAACGGAATGAATAAGGAGAAGTTCTTAAATTACTTGGAAAAAAATCCTGACGCCAAACATGTGCTTTAAGTGCTTACTAGCGAACGCATTCCCTTAAGATTAAGGACAATAAATATTATACCTTTGCGTACACACTCATATTTCATTGCTCCTAGTTAAGGAGTGTTTGTACATAGGAAAGAGTTCTGCCCGCCTACTTAAATTTGCTTTGTCAACTTGCACCGGCGCGCTAGCAAACAGACGATATATGGTATATTCTGTTCCAGTGAAAGAATTGTTCAAACATTATTATTATTATTATTATTATTTCGTCAGTATGTGTATAGGGGATTCAAATTTTATGCAGTACTTTTTCCTACATTCGTGGCTAATTTATAACGAGATAGGAAAAAATTTGCTAGGCTGGAGTTTATGTATACGCTTTTTTTTTTATTATTATTCAATCGGTTTGTAGAGAGAACAGACCAGTGAATAAATGCTTCAAGCGGTTGATAATCTCAAAAAGAATTGACAACTTTTGGTAACGATTGCATTGAACTGCTAATTTTCCATCCAGAGTTAATTTATTTACTGATGGGTTCATTCTATCTGTGTGAAACAAGATATCGGACAGAAGTGTTTTATTTGTTGACTTTACTTTACAACAACATTATACGCACACGTCCCAGACATTTGGCACTTTTGAGTATTATAATATAAATTACAATATTTCATACACATACTATACATATATAGCAAATTTTTAGCATTAGAAATATATTCCATGTTTGTTATTATTTAAGTTTTTTCTTTTACTACGAATTACCGATAGGTCAGATATATAAATATATATATATATATATATACATATATAAGGACTGTGCGGATTTCCGGAATCTCGGGACAAAAGTTTAGATTGTGGATGGGTTTGTATCAAATCAGATCAGATTTTTTGGCGATCCAGAAATTTTGGAGAAAACCGTAACGTGGATAACCGAACTTACCGAATATTTATAGTATTGGACAAATACTGAATAATAGTAGTAAATAGTATATGTAAATGGCATATCTAAATGGCGTAAATATTTTCAGTTAAAAATATATCATCTTTCATCGGGAGATCCAGGAATGCCGAAAATTTTGACAAAACTGATATTGTAGAGAATCCCGACATTTTCATAAATCCGGATGTTTTCGGGGATCACAAAACTCTCGGCAACACGATCCTAAAGTAATAGATTTCTTCCGATATGACGACCCGAAGAATTCTGGTACCCGCACAGCCCTAGTATGTATGTATATTTTTTGTATTTTTTTTTTTTTTTTTTCATCATTTCATATCGATGATATATTTTTTTTTTTGCAATATTATATATTATTGTACTTGAAAGATCATATTTCAAGCTGCATTATTATGTTATCAAAGTGAGTTTTAAAAAGGAAAAAAAGGAAAAAAAACGACGCACTGAAATTCTGAATTTAATCATTACAAAATAACGTTATGTCTATACAGTACCGTATTAACGAAGCTAAAAAAAAAAAAACAAATTAATAAAAATAGCAAATCCCACGCTGGTATATGCAAATTCTTTCTCCACGCAAAATTTCTCTCTGTTCGCAAATTGTCGCGGAGAAGTTTTATGAAAACAAATATCCAAAGAAAAAAAAAAAAAATAAATGACAATTGTTTGAGCGGACAGGAATTTCGAACAGTGGTGAAAGAGTGGGAAGGCATGAATTCTGCTCTACAATTACTGAATATAATAAGTTAAATTGTACATTGTGACATAAAATTTAAGCTGCTAAAAAATGCGTGCGTGAGCTGCTGCAGGTGAAGAACTTTTTTAAAAACAAAAACATTGAAAAAAAAGAAATATTCAAAGAAAAAAATCATGTAATATATAACTTTAATAGTTTTTAAGTCAGTTTAAGCTAGATTTTGTCAATAGTTCTAGGTAGTGAAATGTATGCGTGAACAGGCAAAAGTATGCTGTTCATGGAAGAAGCGAATGTTGTATGATCTACGCGTATAAAAAAAAAAATATTTGAGAAAAATGTTTAATTACTAGTAATATTATTATCACTAATAATATAATAAATGTGCCATTTTTCCATAAAACCACGTTTTATACCCATCCGACCTTTGCTATTCCTGGATTTGACTTCAGGGTTTCAATATTTTTAAGACAGGTTTTATCTTTTATAAGACATAATTTATCTTTTTCCAGAATTTCAGACAGGTCTCTGAAGATTTTAAGTTAAATTAATCAGCGAAGTTGTATGATTGTGCCTCATCATATTTTGCATACGTTTATTTATTCCATTTGAAAATATATTTCTTTCAAAATATTTACAACTCAATCACACCTTATACTTGAACAATTAGGTATTCCGATACATTGACAATGTTTTTGCGTAATCATAATTCTAATATTTATTATTTGAAAAGTTTACACTTTTATTATTTTCACTTTTTTTCTGTCATCTGTCATAATAATAGAGCAGTTCGATATTCGTGCAGCAATTAATTAAACCACAAATTCAGCTTCTGTAAATGAAAACATTTAACACTGCGCTATATTGGAAAACTATATTTGCAGGTGTTTAAAAACTGTGACCACGACTTTCAGACAGCTCTGGGCGTGTATTAAAACCAGTTTGAATCAATCAACGTAATTTCGTAAATGGCAAGAGTTTCTCTGACATGTGACGGTGTATTTCAGACTGCGTAATCGATTGAAGATTGATAAACAAGAGGGAAAAAGTACTCAATTGATTCTCGTTTGAAAACCATTGGTAATCAAGTGCCAATCCTTAATTTGTGCGTACTCTTACAGAATTCTCAAATTTGCCACAGTAAGTGTCTCTACATATGCATATGATCATGCAAAAGTGAATCGAGAAATAGGTAGCTAAAAATAAAAATGTCTTACATAAATCGATAAGATTACATCATCGGTTTATGATTGTATAGGAAAGTCCTTGGACCGCCTTTTTTTTACGTGAGATCCGGGGGATTCCTTGAGACTTTGATAAAGTGAAAGTTGTATAATTTACTATATATCTTGAAACCATAACCAGTGAATATATTAAATGCTTATTACCGATCGGTAATTGCCAATATATTATGCTTGAGCTAATTGGCAAGAGTGCGTTTGATTAGCGAGAAATATTTACAGTTCTTCATTACATTATCATACAAGTTTTTTTAATATTAAAAAAAAAAAAAAAAATTCAACACATTCCATTTATATTATTCTGAGATCGTCCAAAAATCCTGTTACAACTTTTCATAAAAATCTTATCTTACTAATTCATTGATCGTTGATAAGTCCACAGATTGTCCAAAGATAGTATAAGAAAAACAAACCAGTCATGCTGTTTTACTTTTAAGATTACTTGATCTACATATATATCGCAATTGTGTATCAGGAACTTTGGAATTCATTGTAACAAAGTAAAGAATACTAGTTAATGTGAAGCATGAAATAGTCACAGAAAGTCTCATCTCTTACGATCTCTTACAAAATCATACGTTATGCCTTTCTATCTCAGACAAGAAGCTTAAGCCCCAGTTCTAGTGATTTAGTTACTTTGAATTTGCTTTATTTTACTCAAGGCTTGATCAATTTGAAGTTTACAACAATCCAATCAGTCTTTCCAATATTATGCTTGTAGTCGGATACTATTTTTCTATCACTTAAATTGTGTAAAAGAACAAAGAATGTTTGCAGTGCTCTATTACGTGTACATCTTTCTGATGTACAAATGGCACGAATAGTCGACTCATACATGAAATAAAAAATATACAATTTCGTTGATATTACCTATACTATTCAGTGTCTGTTAGTTTGAAATTTATAAGCAATTCGTGGATAATTTTACTATAGGTTACCATTCACTTTAAAGTATGGTTGTTACTGTAATAACTTTACAATATTGTAATATGGTTACTGACCACCGTACCTAATGTCAAGGAAAGCGAAAAAGAATTCTAAAATGTGAAAAGAAATCAGGAGAATGAAACTCACCTCGTCTCAGCTCAACTGTATTGCAATACCGTGAAACTCAAAGCAACAGATAAATATAATGATAATAAATGAATTTGCATTGGTAATTGGTAATGAAGTTACCATCATTTTCTTCTATTACTTGTTTGAAGAAATGTTTGATAAATACATCGATTTTGAAAGTTACAGTGAAACATTTAGATAATACGTTTATTTACTCTTTTTGTCATTCTGAGCAACTCAAAAGAGAACAAAATCTCCTTCTCAGTATAGTAAAAACAAAATATCAAAATTAAATTAACGATGCGATAGTTACTGCTCTGTTGGTGTCATCGTTAGTGTTATCACCCCCACCATCACCATTATCATCATCGACGTCTTCGGTGTCATTATTATCATTATTATTATTATTCATGTTTCTATGGCCAAGGTGAAAATTTCTCGGTGGTGCAAAGTTTGAAGTAAATCATTCTCTCGCATTACTCTAATGAGCTTAAAATTTATTCTAAACAATGGGAGGATCATCGTCATCTTCATCCCTAGTAACTAACACATTGCCGTAACGGTTTTGCCGGTACTGTCTCAACCGCTGGACCCATTTGTATCTTCTTGCACTTAAAAAGACCAACGCTGTTAACAAGATCAGGAATAGTGGTATAAGAAGACCTGCTGTTACCCCTCCTGAAAATATTACAGCGTTCGATTAGAGAATGCTATTAAAACAACTATATTAACGGTTGTACTTTATAACAAGTCCGAGAAAGAATAAAAACTCACCTCCTGAACTCTCTCCAGTATCCTGTTTCATAGTATTAGGGTCAATCAGAGACTCTGTTGTTGTTGGAATCGAGACACATTTGTCATTTAGTCTTTGGTAATTCGGGAGACATTCACATTCGCCCGTTTGATTATTTGTTTGCTTGCAAGTCTCATTTTTGGTGCATCCATCAGCTGGCAATAACGAAACTATTAAACACGTTTTTTTGGCCTCTGAAAATTTAAAATTCAAACTTAACAATATTTCTTTGTTTATTTTATCGTGTTTCAAATGAAGGTAAGCATACTTTTGAGCATTTTTGTTTTAATTCTGTGTTACAAGCTGTTGGAATAAAAAACGTAATAACTATAAAATTATAGAGGATTTAAAATAAAGTAGGTAATAAGTATTCATTTTCTGTTTATTGAGGGGTCAAGATTCATGAGGTTACTTCGAACGCGTTGTGTTCTGCTCGGTTACATCAACTAAATGTTGATGTGCATAGATTGACATCACCGGTGTGACCTATCCCTTTGTATACGGCACAGCTTTTGATTGGCTAAATAACTTAATTGAGATAAATTAGTTTCATTATCCAGATGGACCAAGATAATGCGACTGAATATAATCCGGGAATGAAATAGTGATTCAAATTAGTAGTAACTAGTGTGGTATGAATTCAATGGAATAAAGTAAATGATTTTTGTTGCTTTCCTTACTTCTTGCCTCTGGCCTGACCGTTATCATTGAATTATTTACTTAGGATGATATATAGTACTTGACATACATATGTATATCTACATATATTGCATGTATCGTTGGCAGGGCAACAGGATTATATATCTGTCGTTACAGCGATGATAAACCTAATGAACAATGGAATGGTGACCAAGCATATTTGATTATTCCCCAATCTGATTTTGCGATGTTGGTAAGAAAGAAATAAAACGAAACAAAAAAGAACATTAACTAATCTTTAAGAAAGATGTGTAGATAAATTTCACGTGCATTATTATATTAACGCTAATTATCATACTTTCTTGCTCTACAAAGTATAGAGAGTGAACCAGAGAGAGATGATAAAAAACACAAGAAATGACGGAATATTTATAGATATAACAAGTAATAATGTCCGAAGTTCGAAAAAACATTAATGCAAGAGGAAATTAACTTTTCGAAGTAAAATTTGAAAAGCTTGAATTCGCGATTCTATTCTCGGTCGTGTTGGATGTTACTACACGCGTTACTGTCGGCGTTGTCAAACGAAAGATATATAGTCGCTTCAACGGATGTAAATTATCACGTCGGTGGGGTCGGTCGCAGCTATCTTTAGTTAATGTCAATTTGTGCGTTACAGTTGCGACGATAGCAATGCATACAAGCAAGTGTAACACTACCTACTGCATAGAACTGTTGACAACATTGGAATATAGTGTTTTACCTGTAACAAACTGCGACAAGATCACAGCCACAATGCACATAGAAGCGAAAATCTCACAACTCAAGTTCCACATCTTCGCGTATGACAATAGATGTTTGATCACATAATAATAAATGGTTCGGGGTATTTTACTCCGATACGGATGTCCCACTCTGTATCGGCGGCAACACCTTTAATTCAAATATTGTAATACGTATAGGTAGCTCGATTTTTCAGACGAATCATTGCCACAGTATCGCACAGCTTTTGACAGTTTATTTAGCGCATCGTACCACAAGCACCCCCGACTTTACTGTCGTAGTAACGAATGGTAATGAACTAAATGAACATCGAACTGCATCGAACAACCATCTGCGAATTATCGAACTTCCACCGGGGTTCGAGTGTTCGAGCCTTGAAACGTCACCGCTCTCGCATCGTCTCGAACATCGAAATTTCACAGACCGTACGTCCGATGTCTTATAATATCGCAAATTCGTAGCGGTTGGTAGCGCTGTGGTATTCTACTGAACGTATTCAATATTGTATATTGTTGTATATTCTGTATATTGTTGTATATTCTGTATATTGTCATTCGTGCTCGTTTCGTACATACTTATATACTTGTCGTCCCTGCTCAAAACCGAATTATTCTATCTGTCACAATCGACGATTCGGTTCTAGACATATCGGGAATGCGTAAATGCCTCCTATGAAACTTTGGAGTTACTAAAATCCATGGTAAGTATACGAGTCCTCAAATACCGTTCTGTCATTTCGCTAGTATTCACTCATTTTTGTTACAACAATCACAGAATATTTATCCATCGTTACTCATTTTATGCCTTTGTACCTGCTACTTACAATCTGGCTGCTCAATAATTATGAGGTGTAACTTTAGCAAAATATTTATTGATTCTAGGTAATTAAGAGTTTCTAAACAACGAACGACCATGGCTTGGACCCACTACCAAAGAGTACTGGCCATTCTTATGGTTATTACTGGTTCCCTCAACACGCTTTCCGTCAAGTGAGTCGAAAGATTTTGGTTCTGTTATATTTACTACTCGTTGTTCTGTTTTGGAACATTGCTTGAATTGTTTTATTATTCTTCAGATACGCGGACTTGCAAATAGTTAAAGGTCAAGATGAAGAACCTCGACATTTCAATCATCCCTTCATGCAATCGTCATTTATGTTTCTGGGTGAAATGTCTTGCATGCTGTTATTTAAAATTGCTTTTTGCTACTACACCCGGCAGATGGTAAGAAAAAGTCGAAATTATCACTATTGGTCGAGTAATTATAGCCACTCACTATGCCTCAATCGACAAATATTATCCGATATACAACAATTAATTCATATCTATGCCAGCATGTGGCTATTATACTTTGTGAATAATGTTACAAAGGTCAACCAGTCCCAGACTTGACTCCCGCCTTGCACTTTATCACCACAAGATGAATCATTGTGAAACATGACACAAGATAAGACAAACTGTTATACGAACCTCATCTATGCATTTCTCAAAGTCGAGTATATAATTTGTGAATTATAAACCTGATTTGCGCAACATTGAAAATAATCACTTACCTTATTTGCTATTACAGAATGGCAGTGTCGACTCCAATTCTTTGACGAAGGGTTCCCGAAATTTTAGCCCTCTTGTATTGCTTGCACCGGCAATGTGTGATATGTTTGCAACATCTTTGATGTACGTTGGGCTAAACATGACATATGCTAGTAGCTTTCAAATGCTGCGAGGTGCAGTTATTGTCTTCACTGGAATACTCTCAGTAGGATTCTTGGATCGGAAGTTGGGATCAAGAGAGTGGTTTGGAATTTCCCTAATTATAAATGGCTTGAGCTTGGTTGGGATGAGCGATTTTATCATGCAAAATGACAGCAGTGTCAGCACTAATTCCATTATCACTGGTGATTTACTTATCATATGTGCACAGGTAAAATAGTGATTTCTGTTATCGACCCACATAAACAATACTTATTCATAGTTTATTACTTATTCATATTCGCTCTTTGCACATTAAATTAATAATCTCGCAAGCAGATAGACCCGGATGAAACAATATTAAAACTGTACCGGACAAATACACTGGCTACAGATGTTAAACTCAACGTTCATAGAACAACAAAACAAGTTTAATACCAAAATTTCCGTAGAATTTAGTGATCATGATTGCAAGTATAACTGTTTTATCTACTGCAATGTTGAAGGTGATTACGGCAGTTCAAATGGTGGTGGAAGAAAAATACGTCTCTGGATTGGACATACCTGCGCTCCAGGCAGTTGGTTGGGAAGGTAGAGTAGGAAATCACATCTCTAATTTTGATTATGTTCAATACGCTGTTAACTGGAGTATTCTCAGGGTGTCCACCAGCCTGAAAAACCCTTGAATTACTGTGGTATTTTTTTTCACAATGGAAACTCCTTGGATCTCAGAGAATTTTCGAATTTTACCTGGAATTTTTGCTATCCCCACCGAGTTTTAAAAACTTGTTGACATTTTTATTTGAATGAAAGAATATATTCGGTTAAAATTTGAATTTTTTTTTATTTGTCGATTTTTTGATAATTACATAAATATAGCAAAGTTGCATAAAAACAAAAATGAAAATCGGTATCCGTGAATTCGAAGAAATGTTCTGGAACATCCTAAAAGCTCGATATATCTCTGAGTGACGTGTGACAAAGTCTAGCTACTTGGTATGAAAGACCCCTATACAGTGTCTACAGTTTACAGGTTATTGTATGTAGTGTAAGTGATGTTAAAAACCATTGCATAATCAATTATGTATCGGAGCCTTGTGAATTGTAAGAAAAAGTGCGTCATTCAAAATTGAAAAATTTAAAAATGAATATGAAGGAATCAGAGTTCCACAATCGGACCAGGCTTAAAAATTTCGCTTTGGAAGTTAGAATTTTTGTGAATTATTTCGTAATTTTCCAAAGAGGCATACATTCCAAAAATTCAATTTTTAAATTTAAAATCGAAAATTAAATATGAAGACAAAGCCATACCTCCAAACTATGTTGTCTAGCAAGTTGATTTCTTGCGAACAATTTCACCACCTGATTTTTTCAATCTATGCAGTGGAAGCAAAGATATAAGCGTTTGAAAAATAATTCATCATCGAAAATAAGAATTAAAAAAAAACTAATTCAGAACACTGCAGTATGTAATTCATTCTGACAACTTTATCATGGAATTTCAAATTTACAACCAGATTTGCATCCAAAAACTTGATATTCTGTTTCTGTGGCTACAGGTGTTTTTGGATTCATTGGAATATGCCTTGCTATGATTCCGCTCAATTACATATATGCATTGCCACCTTTTGCGAACAACTCTCGAGGAACATTAGAAGCTACTGTAGATGCTTTTGTTCAAATTGGCAACAGCATACATTTACTTATGGCAATTATTGGTACGTATGTTGGATGATTACAATTATTGTATCTTTCTTTCTGAGTCCAGCTTAATTCCTAAATTTATTCAAGATACAAATTTACTACTAATCTACCTGCATGTTAAACTTGAAAGGTATGACCGTGAGCATAGCATTCTTCAACTTTGCTGGCGTCAGTGTTACAAAGGAAATGAGCGCCACTACAAGGATGGTATTGGACAGTGTAAGGACATTGGTAATATGGGCATTCTCTTTGGCATTTCAATGGCAAACTTTTCATTATCTTCAGGTGATTATGCAACTTTCGATTTCAGAATAATCTCACCATTGCAGTATTCATTTATTCCACAATTATATGGTCCTTCTCTTTGTCTTCTAGCTCATAGGTTTTGCAGTTTTACTAATTGGTATGTCCTGCTACAACAATATTGTTGTACCACAATTGTTCCGAAAAATTCAGTGTCGCTTGGGGCGGCGTCAGCCACAACAGGATGAAGAAAGCATCATCACTACAGCAGCCGACGATGTTGCCGATAAAAATGAATAATGAGTATTCCTTATACTACGTATTTAAATCGAATTCTCAATGATAAATACACAATTGTTACTGAAAGAGATAAATATTGAAACAAAGTATTTCATTCATACCACCATAACGGATTATGGGAATTTTTCTTGCATGGAATTGTTAGATGTGGTGAGAGGCAGATTACAGCAAAATGTAGAGAGAGGCTAATAGGAATGTGAGCGAAAGGCATGTGGAGTGTACAGCAAGAGAGCACGAGAGTAGTAGAGTTGACAATAAAGGTAGTAAGATGAAAAGCGGAAGAGAGTAAGGAGAGAGTAAAGAAAAGTTATGTGTGTGAGTCGAACTGTAGACGTAAGAGAACGAGAAAAACATGTTGAATTACCAGATTTAATAATCCTGCGTCTCTAATTGATCGTCGTATTGTTAATGTATTGTTACCATGAATATATAATTTGTTCTTTCTACAGACTCCTGAGTGGAATTGAACATTTCTCCCCATAAATAACCTTTCGTTATCCATTCCCTACACACACCTAGCAGCATATTGTCATCGTCTCTACATATGCAATTGCATCAGTAAACTGTTGCATTCATTGTTGATTTGTTTCACGAACTGGGTGCAAATGCACAAATCCTAGTAATTGTGGAAGTGATATTGAAACAGACAGATCATTAAGTTAACAACATAGATTATTTTGATGTTTGTAAGAAATTGAGGTGTAATGCTGTTAAAAGATTAAAATATATGCGCAAATTACCCATAGTTATACAAAGGCTCATTTACTAATCAATTTCCTTGTCATGCGTGTGTATGAGTTCGGTCTATAACCGGAATCTGTGGGGTAATTATTTGGCTGCGACTCGTATCCAGTCTCTGCTGTCACAAATTCACAAATGACAGCAAGGAAAAGACCTTGGATTTCAACATATATTGATCTCACAATATTGTACACGTATTTCGAAATTCTGAGGGTCCAATCGTTGACGCAACGCTTCTACGAAACCGTTGGAAGACAAATCGATTTTCAGGTCTGCAACTCGCTAAAAATCAAATCCGTTTGTATTTTGTCGGTTCCACAGATTTTGGAAAATGATACGTTCATCATAATCATGAATTGCATTTAATCAGACGCTGTATTCATATCATTTCGGAATTAATTAATATTTACGATTAGTTTAGAAAGAGTCATTGAAATTGATTCTCAGACGAAAAGTCTTAGGCTCGTAAAAAAGAAAGGACAACCCTTTTGTATTTTTGCAGTCCATTCCTCGCGAACTTTGCAAAACTGCTGGAATAAATTTATTTAGACGCCATATTAACGTAATTTTGCGAGAGTAACCGATTACACATAGTCTAAAGTCGCTGTGAACACCGGATCAAAAGTTACATCCAAACAACTAAAACTTTTATATTCTACGAATTCATCCAATTGTTGAATCTACGATTTCGTTTGCGTATTCCTAAGAGGCCAATTTCTCAAAGAATTCTCCGACAAGTTGATTCCAAAACAAAATTTTTAAGTACAGACATTTGAAGACAAACGGTCAACCTTAGCCAGAGTGTTGCCCGAATTTGGCAAATATGGTCTTTTCAAAAATTCTTTCCAAAAGTCAGAATCAAGCACGAATAACGCCTCTCAATGTGTTAGAAAAACACATCATTAGTTCCAACAGGGTATAAGTAAATATTGGAACGCTATTTCGGTATAACATACATCAGGAAAGAGATTGAAAAGAATTCTAACCTGCTTGATTTCGGAAATCAAAACTTCTACTGGCAAAAAAGTTACAATAAAACCACAGTACCGCAAACGCAGATTTTCAGTCACTAAAAAGCTCTGATCACATTTTACAAACTAAAACTGTGTTATTTATTAGAATTATCTTCACTATACAGGCGTGACAGTATTGATGTACACAAGTTTTACCCAGGACAATCCTTGCCACCTTCGGTATGAATCTATGTATCGTTCGTCGGATGGTAGTCCTTAGCCTGTAATAAAATTTGATTAGTACCATGTATTATGCCGGTGTGAAGTAGAGGATGGATGCCTGGTTATAAAGGATCAATAAGGAATTTGGGATAATTAGATATGACAAGGCAGGCTCGCTTGTGAGATTACTTTGAACAAACTTCTGACAGAGATCCGAAATTCTTCTAATTAAATTGCCGCTTAGGGAACGATAAGCTTAGCCCCCGCATCTGCAGAGTCCAGAATAAGGGAAATAGGATCTTCGACGTAAGGAGTAGTTGAGACAATCGACGGCTTTTCAACATTTCTCAAAGCTGGCTGAGATGAATTCATGTTCAAAGATTTGACTGCATGCTGCGCAGATTCATTCCAGTTTTTCCACCTAGCAGGCGATATTCCATTACCTGAAATCAGATGATCTCGGATTTTGCGAGCGTGCCTGGTCTTATTAGGTTAATGGCAAATGTGGGAAACTTGAAAATAATGGGCAGGAGGCCAGGGCAAGAAGCAAGCGCTGCAAAGCTCATATCTACAAATTTGCGTATTTTATAATATCTGTTAGCTACATGATTAACAATCAACTTTGTGTCCTTCGTATTTGCATTGTAAATTAGTTGACGCTGGAAATTATTAGAACGGAGCACAGATGACGAAATAGAGAAGTGCAGATTGAAGTCCTTTTCAATTAGTCATTACTGCTTACTTTTCAATTTCTCAGACAGATCATCGAATGTTGGATCCTGAATATTGAGCATAAGGCCGTTGCCACTCAAGTACACACGATTTTGTGAATTTGCGATCTAAAACAAAAAATCATATTGTTAATTTATCAACACTTGTTAACATTGAGCTTTGAAACAATGATACAGAAAAAGGGTTTGATGACAGTGAAGAAAGCTATAATCTATAATAATATGGGTCCGATACCTGTCACTGGTAATTTAATCATATTCATGGTTTGAAACATATAATCAAGTTATAAATAGCAAACAACTATTAGGTCCCTAAATTGAATTACCGTTCGAGATATGCTCTGCGCTGCCCGAATTTTTCTTAGCTTCAAGTATCCAGGGTTTCGTCCAACAGCTAAACCAAGGTATATTTCAGTCAAGGATAATTTATACAAGACCGAAAGAATCAGATATGACTAATCAGCCCACACGATTAGCAACAAGGCTAACGAAATGCCGCAGGTTTCTCCTTTTTGAATGTAACACTAGTTTTACGGTTGAAATAGTTAAAGGATATCATTTTTGCAGCTTCCGCTTCTCCCTCTGCTTGGACAATTTTCTGCTGCTTCTCCTGTTTGGCTCGTTCAACGACAAATGCTGCTCGTTGCGCTTCCTGTTGAGCTACCTGTTTTGCCTCAACGGCAGCTGTGTATTCCTTACCAAAACTCAACTCTGTTATTGACACATCATCCAAAACGATATTGAAATCTTTTGCACGCTCAGTTAGCTCTCTGCGAATCATCATAGATACTTGTTGTCGCTGCGTTATCAATTGAGATGCATTGAACTTGGCCACCACAGACTTTAGTACTTCATTACAAATGCTTGGCAGAACCTACAAGTGCAAAGTATTGTACCTATAAGTAAGTTTTGTTTTTACAAAAGTAGTTCAAAGTTAGTGCTAATTACAAAAAAAATAATTCGTGAAATGTCCTCTCGGTTTCAACTCACTGATATTTTTAACTGAAAAGTAGACGAAATAACAGTTTTAATCACCTTTTCATCATAGTCAAGACCTAGTTGCCTATACATGACAGGTAAATTAAATGCATCAGGGCGAGATAAGACTCTAAGGGAAATGTTGACCATTTGAAGATCCTTTGATCCAGTTGGCGATGAAATTTTCCTAGGTTTGCTTCTGATGTCATATATAATGGGATACTGAAACCACGGAATTCGAAAGTGAAGTCCTTCCGTCATGATGTCCTTTTGGATACCTCCGAGGCGTGAAAATATGATTGCCCGATGCCCACCATCAACTATTGGTAAAATGAATCGATGTTAATACGAGGAGTTTATAGATTAAAACCGTATGTACAAGCAGTGTTTGTACAGAAAATTTTCTCCATCACAACGCAATTGTTCATGTAATTTTATAACTAGAACACAAATTAGCTGGTGTGAGACGAATTTATTTACCAGTATACATAGACTGTGTGACTCCATACATGGCAGCGCCGGCAACGGCGAGCAATTTCAATCCCGGCGATAAACCATTCGGAGCTTTTCCAAACTTGCCAGCCAGTTCGTTGAGCTTACTTTGCGCCATTGTCGATATAGATTTCACGGCGTATTATCAGTTTCAACAACCAAACCAAAATAACGATCCTCAAATAAATGCTCGATAAATTCGGGAATGATTTCACGTAACGAACAAACTAGCTGATGCAAAGGTTAAAAGGCCGATAACGAGGCCTGCCGCTGGCTCTACTTGGTTTCAACCACGTGCTCTTGATGAAATCTAGACTGCCGACTTCGATCGTGTAGATGAATTGAGGACGAGTCGGGCGTGAAGACGCTGATCGCGCTGCAACAAAAAGTGCGTTCCGAAATCACGTATTAACCGGTGCTCGGAGTCCCCTAAGACGGAAACAGAGTTAGTCATTAACTAGAAAGTGCAAACGAGATAAAAGATTGCTAATGGTAATGGGAGCTAATTTTGGAACGCATCCAAAAGCGAACGCTGTGTTTGAAAATTGACTGACAGTACTGTCAGTAATCCTTTATCTCTTTTGCGCTTCCAAGTTCGTGAATAGCTCTGACTCTGTCCTAGGGAATTTTCAGTACTGTCAGTCAATTTGCGAACATGGCCTAAATATTTAACAGTAAAGAAATTAAATATTGAACTTTAAGTAAAAAATAATAAGTATCAAAAAGACACAGTATGACGCACGCGCTGATTTTAGGTTATATGCTTCATTTCAAATATAATTTCGGTGGCACATTTTCATCCCCACCCCACATACATCCCTAGATAGCAGCGCCGTGACATGGCTATTTCAAACACTTGAAACACGGACAACAAGAAAACTACGCCGCTCCGCAGAAAATTGGTTTCTTTGCAAGACCTGTACCTATGTAAGACCGTGGTCACGACGCAGTGGGTCTAGGAATTCATTGTCAAGCGGCGCCCTCTGCATCTTTCCTTCCACGCGCAACGCAATCCAGTAAATACCGCGGGGATAATGATTTGTTGGATTGACACATATTTTCATAGACATATAAGAACTATGCATATTCTACGGTTAATTTCCACGGTCATGGGTTATCTGTCCCCAAGTGTACGTACAGTATATGCTGTAAGCCTGGCTTGTAAATATGCATTTCATGACGTTTATGACGTCACATACAACGGTCTGGTCTTTCAACGTTGAACTAAGACCGCTGATTTCATTGGCCAGTTCAGTAGGTCAGTTGGATCTGACCAATGAAATCACCTACAAATCGAGACAGACTTCTTGTGGATTGTAAACTCCTGTCATCCAAAAATTTGCTTGTTCAATCTTGCCATATTTGCCGTTGATCATAAAGACGGGTAACGGCAGTGAACCCAATGGGGTTCTGTGTGTTTTATGGTATTGCATGTATTTACATGCTCCCGCCGATACAGAAACTTTCGGATCGCTATTACGGTTTCTTTAAATTCTTCCAGCAACGCTTCACCAAAATCAATATTAATTATCAATACTTCACGAAAAAAAATAAAATAAAAAAGAGAAAGTACAGACTTCAACGTATAGGGTATGTGTAACATCGTCTTCATAATATACCACTGTTAACTGAATTCTCATTCGAGTAATTGTATTCAGGGGTTGCAGAGCATGGATTTTTATTATCAATGCCTAATGTAATTTATATTACGTATGATATAAATATCGCGCCTTGGTCACAAAGGTCAAACAACTCTAAAATTGGCGTTTTTGAGTTAATAAAAATATATGTTAATACTATACAATTTCTATTGCTGAGGTTCGAATCTTTAACCACGCGAAGTGACACTTGTGTAGTCGTAAAACTCGCCACCCAGAGGACAGAAGTGTTGTCATCGTAGCGCGCCGGTTTTGAACCGGATGGGCATCAAGTATGTCGTTTCAAACGTTTCGCAGCCAACTTTACACCAGTTATAAGACTTGAATAGTTACACGATATCTCAAATTGTGACACTTCATACGAATAAGGTAAGTCAAATATTTTTTTACCCTGTATCGTAACTCAAAAAGTGTCGCTTTATTTCGATGAAATATAAATCAATAATTAATTATTAATATAATATGTCATTTTTGTAATTATGCCACCTTTATCGGTCAAAAATGCGTCATTGTGGTCCTTGCAGCGTATTATCTTTAGTTGTGTCATTATAAGTATGTATGTACATCGTTTGCATACAGAGGTTACTACAATATACGAAATACTATTTCGAGTTGTGTCTTTATTTAAGCCTGACTAATTTCAATAATTACGGTCCCCTGCATTTTAATTTTTAAATAAGTCATTACTGTTCATTTTAATGAGCCCGAAACTTAACACACATTGTAGTGTCATTTTCAATCTGGTCACTACCTGTTGTTTCGACGAAGATCGTGAACCTGGAGACCGAGGAGGCAATAACTTGTCGAATTGGCGCGTCAATGGTATATGAATTAATTAAAATTAATACGAATTGACATGAGCAGATGGAATTGAATTACATCCATCTCAGTATATAAGAATAATTCTCTCAGCTAAAGTAAGAGAAGCTCCTTATAAAGTTAACGAAATGTGTCACACTGATTTCATCAATTTTAAGCAACTTGTAGAACAGCTTGGAAACAACTTCAGCAACACGACGAATGGTGATGTAGTCAAAATGGGCGATATGAAGGTGTTGAAGTCGTTAAGGATGGATCGGGAATACTGTATTTCAAAACGTCGTGTGACAGCAGGATTACGCCAGGATTAAGGTGAAAGGTAAAAAAAAAGTAATTGTCAACATTGAGAAACTCGAATGCAAAGCAGCGCACACCAAAAAAATCACTGTTGCGGTGTTGGAAAATAAAAGATGTTTCACTCTATTGTAATCATCTGGATGTCCTTTATCTCATTCCTCATCAATACACAATTGTTCTTGTGCCAAAATAAATAGTTAAAGGTGAAACGGTGAGTGAGTAACAAAAAAAAAAAAAAAAATTTAAAAGTGTATTACTATGATCCCGTAGTCATAAGCACAAAATGTAGGAGAGAAAACTTCAAGAACTATGACAGAATTCAACAATAAGTAGGCTTAACACCAATGCTGAAGTTAGTCGGGATTAGGGACACAACATGAAATAAAATTGTTCAAATTCAAAAGATATGGATTTTTTGGGCTAGAAAAACGATGGAACTCAAACACAACTATGTCATAACCTAATCAAAAAAAAATTTACAAATTAACAATAGTGACATAATTCAAAGCACTCTTAGTTTCTACCACTAAAGATGCAACCAAACGAATTCCAATTTTGATTCGAGTCATCCTACTCGGTATGAATGGACTTTTCGATAATAATAGTTTCCTTCAAAGACCAATAGATTGCCCCGTCAAACTTTTGAAAGTTTTGTTTTTCTTCTTCTACTCGTACTTAACATAAGTGTTTTTTCAGTCGTGTCACCCTTGTCGCCAAGATACGATATATTTTCAAGTATATTTAACATTTGATGATTGTGCATTTTGCGTAAACTTTCACGCTATGCACGAATATTCAAGCTCTTGTACACAATATATTATACACGTATCGAGCGCAGCAGTATACGTAACATTGATCCCATTACTATGCAGTGTCAGTTTTATGACACTGTTGAATTTCAATGAATAACTCTTTCATAGTTATCGATGATTGTATTAAAATAGTATGTATAATGTCATGCCTTATAAACTAATTTGCAAATCACATCAGATAATGCTCCTTTGTGTTATATAGTATGTATGTATAGTATGTATAGTATATACATAATCGATACAAAAAAAATTATTAATAGACATGAGTGTAATATTATATAAAATATAATACAAACACATAAATATACGTGAAGTAACAATATTACAATCATCATTATTACTGATAATATTATCATTCAATGCAATAACCAATCAACGAAATAGAATGAGAACTAAGATATCAACAACAATAGCCACAAATTACTCTATTTCGATTCAAGACACAATACTGATATATATTTATCATAACTAGAAAAATTTTTCCACATATGTCAGTTTTAAATTTGTTTAGTTAGCTAAACACCAAAAAACTCGTAAAAACTTCGCAAAAGGATAGAACTTTGATAGTTGAGAAGAGTGTCGTTAATAACAATTGAGACAGCGGAAATAATATTTTTCGTTCAAACAGCCTATTCACATAATCCTACAAATACTTTTTTCACTTTTTCAGTTCAATAAATTAATAATAAACCAAACAATATTCACTATTCATATTCATATTAGTCCGTCCCTATCCTCGAACTGTTTTTTAATGCCTTCAACGCAAACGTCAGATCATTATTCTTATCAAATAAACAGCAGCGTCGTTATATTTACCCGCTTTGCCGCATGCTTCAGTCTGGTATAAAGAAGTTTAGTAAGCCAATAAAAAAATGTCCAAGTCTTTGGTAGCCAATATATCGCGAGAGACATATAGAATTAAGTTTACACTAATTTCACACTTTACTAACATTGTTCGTGATACTGAGAGAAAGAAAAACAAAAACCGAAAACACCGTCAACGCAGCGTTCCCTCGCAAGGCAAAGGCGCGTTGTTCGGTTGTTTAATAATGGGAACTGCCAATGACGTGACAGAAGATCTTGCCGGTTTTATGGGTGCACACTGAGCAGCGAGATGGCTTTTGCTCGGACTGTTAGGGGAATTTCCATCTGTTTGGGGCAGCCTAAGTCTAGCCTCGATTTGTAACTGTTGTCTATTTTGCGCTTGGCTAAGAGCAAACAGGCTCTGTAGACTGGGAAAAACAGACGACAGACTTGATCTGCTGCTACTGGTGGGGCTAGGAAGACAAGACGGAGCGTAAACAGGAGTTCGGGTACTCGCGGGTGGAGGAATATCAGTTACCCGATGCACGGCCGGTGTGAGCGACCCAGGCGGAGCTCTGTAATACCGTTGTCCACCAACAAGGGTGACGACCTGTCCTAGAGCGGTGTTATTCTCCCTGGTAGCGGCTGCGGCGGATTTACCTTTGGGCTTTGAAACTGGCTGGGGGATCCTGAGCGGATGAATGTCAATTTTCTTGCCACCGCTAAGGTCTAGAGCATCTTCTCCTAGCTGGTCCTGATCCTTTTTTCGTTTAGGACTGATCTTTATTTCCCTATCAGATTGATTTCTCGGCTTTGTTTTACTCGGCGCTGGCATTCGAATCTGGCCCGTTTTCAGGGCTTTCAGGACTCTCGGGTCTACCGATCGATCGTTTAACGTAATGCTTGGGTTAACCTTATTCAACAGGCTCATCTGATTGTCCTTCAAGTTTCCGGGGTCGATTCCAGCGCTGTTACTACTACTTGGCGACTTTGGTGCTGTCAGTGTTATACTAAGGCTCGCCGGAATATTCAATCCGCAGCCATCCAATAAATTTCGAGTATTATTGTAAACATTGGGACTAGCAGACTTGACGCAAGCAGTGCTCACAGCTACCAACGTAGCCGGTGTCGTCGTCCCCGCAGGATTCCCACAGCAATTTACACCCGAACTGGTAGAATTCGGTATTTGCGATTGTTGGCTAGTTTTCAGCCTGTTCAATGGTTTGACGGTAAGTTTTTTTGGCTGATTTTGGAACGGAAGTTTTCGTCGTTTAGCTTCGAATATCGGCAGACCAGGGGGGCATTTTCTCTTAACAGCACCAGCCGGCAGTGGAGAAGGTTCGTTTGGAAAAGTATAAACATCAACTTTAGGAGCGACATTTTTTACCGAGTCCTTTAGCAACGGTGTTTCATTCTTAGAATCTCTAGCTGCGAGTTGAAAGCTCTGAAGGAACTGTTTCTTTTCTGTAAGCTCTGCTGGTTTCTTGTTAGTCACAGTTCCACAGTCGCCATTCAGTTTGACTTTAGGTAACGCAGACACGGCAGGTGTTTCACCAAAAGTTACTTTACGCTTTTGCTTATCCTGTTGCGATTCTATCTCGGCATCTTTTACACTTGTTTTTTCTTTTCCCGTCACAGTTTTATCCCCAGTGATCGGTGTTTTTGCCTGATTCGTAGACCTTTGCCGCTGGACCTGCTCCATATTTAAAGGCTTTTGAATATCGTTTTTTATTGGACAGCGACGCAGCATAACATTACTGATTACTTTTGGTTTCTTCAAGGACATAGTATTCGGCAAGCACTGCTTGAGTGTAATTTTAACTCCATTCGAACTCTGCCCATCGCCGATACTAACAACACTGAATTCGGGACTAAGATTTTTTTGTTCCAAACTATTGCCACTCGTGGGAATGAGAGGATTCCGGGTTGTAGGACTTTTCAGAACCTCGTACCGACCTTCAGAATTTTTCAATATCTTTATGGGACTTTTTACTTGCGGTGCTTCTTTCGTATCGACAACTATTTGTTTAGAATCTTTCTCATGTTTGATATCATTGGTATCAATTGGAGCTGAATCACCAGGAGGTAAACTTGCCCCAAGGCCTGGAGTCGATGGTCGATCGTGAGGCGGAGCCTCCAGCCGGGGTTCTTCTTGCGCGATGCGATAGAAAAATCTCATCGGTGCATTCTGAAAATGAGAATCGATTACATGTAATTAATGGAAGCATGGAGACTAAAGTACAGGAGCCCAATCTCTGTATTGAAGATGTGTCCGCGAAATCATGAGAAAGAAGGGTTCCGCTACAGCGGCGCTGTCGTTACTCTGGACCGATGTTGCCGCACATATTTATGTTTATTATAATTATTATAATTTTGGTCACTATATCACTGTATTACTATATTTATAGGATCAGAACGTCCGGAGCAACGCTGGTGATAAAACCGTGCACTATTAAATCTCGGGGTTTTGCGGACGCCTTTTCTGCCTCTCCGCCTTAGAGATTGGACTCCTGTACTCTAGTCTAGGAAACTATAATCCGATTATACGATATCAAAACCATACAATTATAAGAAAGTCTTATTGCGTTAATGAAAATTCAATCCAGCAATAAACTGAATACACCAAATGACGATTGAAAATGTAATTGGCCCTTGTATGACTCACCCTTTTCCACGCATACATATAGGCGACGTCCATGAGGGTCCAGTGTTCAGGCAGAGGAGCAGTTCGATGGCAAACTTCTATGGTGTATCGAGTTAAGTCAACACTGTACTTGAGAGCCAAGAATTTCTTCAAATGCGCGATTGTTACCAGCGCTGGACACTGGAGATATCTTCTATTGGCGTTATCATTGTTGTTGTTGTTATTATTTATATTGCGATGTATGGAATCCACATCGTTGGTCGTCGGCCCCAAGGTCAAGGGGTCGGCACCGGGTGGCAAGTACTCCAGACTCAAGCTTACTGCATCTTCGGGGGCAAAAATCAATCTCCCACTAACGTCCTCGCCTCTTTGTTCTGGCGTGGCCGAATCGGCTGTTCAAAATTCGCGGCAAAATAAAGAAAACTTTAATAAAACACATCAAGACGGCCAAATGAAGTAAACAAAGTGAAATAATAAGAAAAAAAAACACTGTTTCACACGATAAAAATAATTCATCGCAACTTTGACTAAAGATAATTGCACAATAGTAAAGATTACCGTGCTCAGGGTGTTTCTTATAGAATTCCCGTCTTCTCCGCATTTCTTTGTGATAAAGTCCGGGTACCAATTTATAGACGATGTCCTGTAATGCCTTGTCAGCCCTGTAAATAAAAGATACCAATTTAATAGTGTCCACCATAAGTAGTTATGTTTATTTTTTATACAAATATAATTCTCATTGTCAGTCTCTTTTATGCTTACTTGATATCGGGTTTGGCATTATTGAGGACATGATTGCACGTTGGACAATGAGCTTCTGCACTCAAATGCTTTAGTATGCAGCTTCTACAGACTGAAAATAGTAAATTTCGTATTAAAATATTGGAAACTATATATAAAAAAAACAAAGCATTCATGCAAGATTGTCTTTCAAACACGCGCACTGTTCACTTCTAAAACATAAAAATGAATGGTCAGTAACGAGAGAAAAGAGATGAATTGAAAGAAAACGATGGAACATACTGTTCATCGGGGATTCGAAAAGGCAACAAATATAGGAGGAAAAATAAAACGCCCGCAACCAGGTTTGTTTAGAGGCCAACGCATTCCGGCAATGGACTTCCAAGAGAGGACAGTTTATTAGTTTTGCCGTTTAGGACCTCCGTGGTAGTCGGCAGCTATAGGTATGTAACTATGTACCGTCGGTGAAAAGGTGTCGTCATGTGTACGACTAACCCGCATAATGTATATGTATATATATATTGTTATAAACGGAGAAATCATCAATCACCCGTGTTATCGTCTTTTTAGTGATCTAGTAGTCATCTTTGACTATAGCTTTCATATGTCATAGAATGAATAGGGTTGCTGGTCAACAAATATTATTGTAAAAACCGTCAGTCTCTAGACTTTAAAAAGCGATCTTCGTGACCAAATACATTTATTTTCTTTCTAAATTATTCCTTGTTCGTGAGACTTCTTTGGCTCGGCGTTCGCTTAAATCGCACAGAGAACTCTTTGATTTTCTTAGACCTTTCTTAATTTCCCCCGTTGTTACATTGGTGTCAGAAGCGGGATCTCTTCTGTGCCATTTGAGTGGATTTTGAGTGAAAAGAAGTATACAAAAAAATGCAAAGATCTCCTCTGACGAGAGCATCACGCGCGGAGCGACGAGCTGCCGGATGCGTTTCGTCGTGCCAGCGCTCTCCTGAACCGGCGTTTCCTCCCGTTTCTCCTCGTTGGGAAGCTGAGGTTCAGCCCCAGGCCCAACTAGCTCTCTTGGCAGAGCTCATCCAAGGAAATCAAGATTTGCTGATGCGACAGATACAGCAGCAACAACAACATCAGCAACAGCAGCAACAGCAGCGACAAGAACAGCAGAATCTTCTGCACGAACTCCTCTCCCAACAACGTCAACAACAGGAAATCGTGTCCCAGGCGCTGATTGGGACCCTGCAAGGTGTGCAGAGGCTACAGGAGCAGCCGCAGGAACTCCCAATTCGCCCAATCCCGTCCCCAGGTAGTAGGACTTCTCTTCCTTCAGTCCCAGTCCCAGCAAGGAGGACCTTCATTCATTCAATTCCGGATCAATTAAGGTCTGACGCCATTTATGGGGGAGGCGAAATTTTCCCTGTTGCTAATAATTTTCCACCTACTCATGTCTCGCGACAAGCTCAGGTTAGCTCTTTTACGCAATGCCACAATGTTCCGTCACGTGATATTTCAGAAGTAGTTGAGCCTCCTGCCGCGTCGTCTCATCCTAGCGTGGATATTCAGTCAGAGTTCTTGGCCTTTTTAAAATCGCGCGGTACTGTCAATGTTCTCTCTCCGCAGACTCAGAGCTCGTTCGGACTCAATCAGGTCTCTGTACCTGCCGCGAGTATTGTAGAGTTGCCCTCGAAACAATCGAATTTGAAGCCCGGTTCGTATGACGGTTCGTCTGAGTTCAACATGATAAGTAAGGTTAATGGTTGGAATCCGTCCCAGAAAGCAGCTAATTTGACAGCCTCTTTGTCCGGTCCGGCCTTGGTGGTTCTTGGATCGCTTTCAGATTCGGATTCTGAAAATTTCGACAGCATTTGTGCGGCTCTTAAACTTCGGTTTGGCGAAGAACATCTTTCCAAACTTTATCTCACTCAGTTTGAAAATAGACGTCAAGGACCCAAGGAAGATTTAGCCTCTCTCGGAAATGACATCGAACGTCTCGCTCGACACTCCCTTACTGATTGTGCAGAAAAAGCTAGAGATCAGATAGCTCGGGCGAAATTCATTAATGCGATTCGGAATCCGGAGCTTCGGTATCATCTGAGGCTCGCAGCTCCAACTTCTTTACATGAAGCAATTATTAAGGCCTTAGAATTAGAAGCCATAAACGAGGAAGATTTAGGTTCGCGTCAACTTCATCGATTAAACCAAGCTGAACCTTCAGAAAATTCTTCGTCCCGTCCTTCAGTCAATCAGCCTAGCTCAGATTCTCTTCCAGGAAGGAAAAATAGTGATTTCTCTCGTTACCACAATAGATCAAACTCCAATCAGCCTGTCTTAGAGTGCCAGTTTTGCGGCGTAAGGGGACATGTCGCGAAGAATTGTTTCAAACTCGACCGTCAGTTGAAGACTGCGGAAGATTCGTGGCGCAATAATGCCTCCAAGAGAGCACCCTCTAATCCGGTTTGGGCAGCGCAACCTTCTGTTCCTCCGAATTCAGGAAACTAGCTACCGATGTTTCGAAAGGGCGGATATCATCGGTTTCTGCCAAGTTCCTTAGCCCTATTGCTTCACAGTTCGTGGTAAGAGGCCTGCGTCGTACCGGCATATATGCTAAAGGTTCTGTTAACGGACCAGGTTGTTTGTGGGTGATAGATACCGGAGCCGAAATTTCCGTTGTTCGTCCTGATATGATTTCGTCTCTTGCTTCAATTAATCCTTCTGTGTCTATTCGCTCCGCTACCGGAGCAACTACCCCTGTCGTAGGTAAGATGGCCGTGCAGGTAACAGTAGCGGAGCGGATTGTCTTCAATCCCCACATGAAGTTCTAGTAGCTGATATAGAAGATAAAGGAATTTTAGGCGTAGATTTTCTTTCCGCTCACAACTGCGTCATTTCTACCGGGGATTCGACTCTATGTTCTGGTTACCGTAAAATCAACCTCGAAACGTCTAGGTATATTAACTCTTCTCAACAGAAAGAAACCCTCTCGTATTTGCGCGTTTTAGAACATGTTTCGAACTCTTTAGTTGTTCCTTCTTATCTCACGGAACTCTTTACTAGGTCTTCTAAAGATTTAGATATCGCTCAGACTAACAGTCTCGTTTGCCTTTTTAACGATTTTAAAGAGACTTTCGCTAAAGACTCTGCCGACATCGCGAGATGTATCATCGCTAAGCTTTCGATAGATGTAGGGAATAACGCTCCGATTAAACAGGCAGCTAGACGGCTTCTTTTAAACGGTCGCAGGGAAGTTGAAAAATTAGTAGAAGATATGAGAACAGCAGATGTTATTGAGCCGTCTTCGAGTCCGTGGGCTTCTCCCATTGTCTTAGTCAATAAAAAAGATGGTTCCAAGAGGTTTTGTATAGATTATAGGAAGTTGAACGAGGTCACCAAGAAAGATGCATATTCGCTTCCTCAGATAGGAGATACCCTTGATTTAATATCTGGTGCCAGTTGGTTCTCTACGATAGATTTACAGAGCGGTTATTGGCAAGTCGAAATGAATCCGTTAGACAAAGCGAAAACAGCTTTTGTCACAGGGTTAGGTGGACTTTGGCAATTTGAAGTTATGCCTTTTGGCCTTTGTAATGCTCCAGCTACCTTCGAAAGAGCGATGGAACTCGCCCTTCAAGGTCTGATTGGCAAGATTTGTTTAGTTTATCTCGATGACATTATCGTGTTCGGTAAGACTTTTAATGAAGAATTGGAAAATCTTAAGCAGGTTTTTAGTCGTTTATTCCAAGCTGGTCTAAAAATGAGTCCCAAAAAATGTCATTTTTTCAAAAAGGAAGTAACTTTTCTCGGACACGTCGTTTCAGCGGAAGGTGTTGAGACAGATCCTTCTAAAATAGAAAAGGTCTCGAACTGGCCTCGTCCCGATTCAAAAGAAAAGATTCAAAGTTTCTTAGGACTTTGTACTTATTACAGACGTTTCGTTAAGGGCTTTGCTTCTATAGTGAGACCCCTCCATGCTCTTACAGGAATTAAAGTTGTTTTTGATTGGACTTCCGAATGCGAAGGAGCCTTTGTTCTCCTTAAAAAAATATTAACTTCGCCGCCGATATTAGCTTATCCCATCACCGATTCTCAATTCATCGTAGATTCTGACGCTTCTCTCTGTGGTATAGGTGGGGTTTTGTCTCAAATTCAGGATAACCAAGAGCGCGTTATTAGTTATTTCAGTCTGGTCTTGTCTAAACCGGAACGCAATTATTGTGTTACCCGTAGGGAATTATTAGCGATGGTAAAATCTATTTGCCATTTCCATCATTATCTTTATGGAAGGAAATTTTTGATTCGGACAGACAATGCTTCCTTAACTTGGCTTCTTTCGTTCAAATCACCTGAAGGCCAAGTAGCTGGATGGTTGGAGAGGTTAGGTCAATATGACTTCGAAATTAAACACCGTCCCGGAGTTCTGCATGGTAATGCTGATGCACTTTCTCGTCGTCCGTGCGGGGACGATTGCAAACAGTGCTCTCGTTTAAATAAACAGAAAGATCCCTCGCTTAACGTTCGTCAAATTTCTCTCGTTGAAAATAAAGAAGACTGGATCATCGCCCAGGAGAAAGATTCAGATCTCCTCCTAGTTCGGAATTGGAAATCCTGAGGAGTCTGGCCTCAGTGGGAAGAAGTATCTTCTATGAGTCAGTCTTTGAAAATTTACTGGACGCAGTGGGACTCCTTGTTTCTCCTCGATCACTTGCTTTATAGGAAATGGGAATCACCTGACTCCAGGTCGGTACGTTTGCAGCTTCTGGTTCCTAGAGAAAAGATAGCCGAGATTTTGTCAAGCTTTCATGATTCACCTGTCGGTGGCCATTTCGCTTCTAATAAGACTTTAGGTAGGATCAGAGAAAGGTATTTTTGGGCTCACTGCCGAGCTGACGTTGAAAATTGGTGCAGAAATTGAACGGTTTTTTTAGCCAAGAAAGGACCTCGTGGAAAAGGGAAGAGTTCTCTTCAAATATATAACGTAGGAGCTCCATTTGAAAGAGTCGCAATGGATATCCTAGGCCCTCTTCCTCCTTCTAGGTCAGGATATCGGTATGCCCTGGTGATAGCAGATTATTTTACAAAGTGGTTAGAAGTAGTCCCAATTCCGAATCAAGAAGCTAGCACCGTTGCTCGAGCTTTCGTTCGTGAATTCGTCTGTCGTTACGGAGCTCCTCTAGAATTACACACAGATCAGGGTTGAAATTTTGAGTCGAATTTGATGAAGGAGTTCCTTCAAATTTTAGGGATTAGAAAAACTCGTACCACCGCTTTGCATCCGCAGTCTAATGGAATGATAGAAAGATTGAATAGGACGCTTCTTCGTTATCTTTCTTCTTTCGTTGATCAGGATCAGAAAGATTGGGATGAGTGGATTCCCTTATTTCTTTTATCGTATCGCTCTGCAATTCACAACACTACCGGTTTTTCTCCAGCTATGATGTTGACAGGTCGGGATCTTCGACTTCCGTTAGATTTAGAAAAGGGCGTCAATCCTTCCGTGGCTTCGTCCCAGGTGATTTTTAATTCGGTTTTCCGTCAAAAATTGGACGAGGTTCATGAATTTGCTAGGAAAAGAATTCGTATGGCCTCCGATAAGACTAAGGATCGTTATGACATCAGATCTAGAAATTTAAAATTTGAAAAGGGAGATTCCGTTTGGTTATTTCAACCTCGTCGACAACAAGGGCGTTGTCCCGAACTCCAGAGTAATTGGGAAGGTCCTTATTTTATTGTTGATCGGATTAACGATGTTGTTTTCAGAATTAGACGTTCCCCTCGTACCAAATCCAAAGTCGTTCATCTGGATCGCTTAGCTCCTTATCAGTCAAGGGCGACGTTTTTGTAGCTCTCTGAAGGTTAGAAAGTTCATTGACAGGTTAAGGTTAGTTCGATGTTGTTCGATACGGGAAATTTTGATACATCGATTTCTTTGGCTTGAAGAGTGCTTCGGTTCTGCGCTTGGATGAAATCGTGAGCGATTGATCGATCCTTTCTTATTTTTCTAACCAATATGTCAGTTTCTTTGAGTTTTTATAGATTTTCCCCGACGAATCTGCCGCCTTTACCTGTTCCCGATGATACCTCCAGCTGTGCTATTTGTCCGGTCTTAGCCTGGGTTCTCCGGATATTCAGATAAGATCGTTCCTTTTCTTTCTATTGAATGAATTATAAATCCAATCAATCGCGTATTTTCCCCCCAAATTTGCTTAGCGAATTGGGAATCATCCGCTTCCTCTCAATTTGTCCTCCCAACTCTAGGGTGTGCTGTGTCCGGAGGAAACCCCGGGGCCGGTTCACCTGTCCTTGTCTTGATCCCCGCAAGAACTTTGAACGCCAGAAAATCTCTTCCTCTGGGATCCCTTCTGTCTCCTGCCTTTCCGAAACATCCTGGCGCGATCTGTTCTCGAGTTCCTTACTCGAGGTGTTCCAATGTTCCAATGTGTCTTCGGCCAAGGAATCTCTTGAAGAACTCACCAACTTACCCTTTACACTCACCTTTGTGAAAAACACTGAACATAATGATTTTTGGGGTTTTGAATTTAGTGCTCGGGCATCTGCTCAAGGGTTTCTATGGTTTCCCTTGAGACCGTTAGCGAATTCCAGATGTTTTTAAAAAAAAACTAGGGCCATAGCCCATCTACGAGCACCTGCTACTAGAACACTTTTACAATTGTTTCGTTTTATACGAGTCGGGACGACTCTTTCCTCGAGGGGGAGTAATGTTATAAAGGGTGAAATCGTCAATCACCCGTGTTATCGTCTTTTTAGTGATCTAGTAGTCATCTTTGACTGTAGTTTTCATATGTCATAAAATGAACAGGGTTGCTGGTCAACAAATATTAGTGTAAAACCAGTCAGTCTCTGGACTTTAAAAAGAGAACTTCGTGACCAAATACATTTATTTTCTTTCTAAATTATTCCTTGTTCGTGAGACTTCTTTGGCTCGGCGTTCGCTTAAATCGCACAGAGAACTCTTTGATTCTCTTAGACCTTTCTTAATTTCCCCCGTTGTTACAATATATATACATACATAGATACATACGTATATAATATTGTACTGCCATAATTACAACCCTAGTGAAAACGATTTCTACGATTTTCTACAAATTTTTAAAAAAATTGGAACATTTCGTACAATTTCGTAAAAAAAAAATTGTTTCCATAAAAAATTGTAAATATGCGGGTTTTCATAAAACCTTGTAGATTCTTATGAAAGTTTGTATTTTTTCAATAAAAAAACTGCAGTAACTTATAATTTTGAAAAAAGATTAACAATCCTTTATGAAAAGATATGTATATTCAGAATTTTATACGAAATAATACGAATTGTTTCAATTTCTCTAAAAATTCGTAGAATATTTTAGAAATTGTTTTCACCAGGAAAGAAATTCACCGTAATACCAGTGACGTCTGATTTTGAGTGTTTGAAGGTGAGGTATGTATATAATTTTATAATCAGTAACACAGAGATTGATTATCCCATACCCAGGAAATGGAATCAAATAATACGTTTTCATTCTTTAACGCTCTTTTTCCTGTCTCTCTTAAGTCTTGTTTCTTTCGAAATTAAGTTTCACTCCTAATAATGCTTTGACGCAACATATATTGCATATATCATGTACCTATACATGGGCTTATTGATTAAGCTGTTTTCGACATAAAATGTGTGTTACAAGAATATAAAAAGAAGAGAGAAACGAAACTAACTTCGAAAACGCAACACGTGTCGTTGGCGAATGCTATATCGTTAAAGTGTCTAAACAAATGTGAATAATAAGTAGTATCAGGGATGTATTATACTCACACGAATGAAGGCATTCAACGACAGTAGTGGCATCTACGAGGTATCCTCTGCAGAGAGGACATATCAAATAGGGGTTCACATCTCGAAGATACGTTCTCCTTCCCATACCCGCCATATTTACAACTCAGTTTTACTTCTTTTTCTTCTCTCTCTCCCTTCTCCCTTTCGCCTTCTATTGTTTTACTGCTTGAACATAATCCCAGGCTACTGAAACATAAAGAGAAACAAACATGCCGCATTGTTCAAAAGTTTTCACATTTTCGGAGGATACGAGTTTCATTACATTTTGTTTGCAATAATCGCAAGTCAATGGAAAATGATACTTCGTGTAGCTCGTATATACATATATAGATATATATGTATATAATCGATTTTTATGTGCCTACCAAGGATCGTCCGAAATTTGGGACTTTCGTTTTCGTTCTCTTAGTTTCATTTCATGCGTCAATTAAGCTTAGCGGTGTCACCGGCCGTCGGTAAGGACTGAAGGTCTCGTGTATACGATCGGAATATTTTATGATATTTTTCATCGCGGTACGTGATGAGTGAATTTTTTTTTCTCTCCTGCTACAATCATATTACGTACAAAACATTGCTGCTATGCACCGGAGCTCAGGCGGTACCCAACATAGCATGTGTTTAGGTTTAGGTTTAGGTTACCCCACTTTCATAAAGGACTCTCAGGTAGCGAGAAGCCCCCCCTGTCCTACCCTGCCGTCCCGTCCTTCCCTCCATTCCCTTTCACTACCTTCCCTTCCATCGTCGAGTACGTAGGTATAGTCGAGAATACAGTCATGCAGTTTTCCGATTTTCAATTTCACGTTGTGCGCGAGTATAGCGTTTTTCCCGACTTGCATGCCCGTGTATATGCATACGTTGGTATAATCAATTTTTGTTAAACCAAGCAACAATCTACAACGGAACATGTTTTTCGGCCGGAAAACGAAATCATTCTCAGTACAACCATTAATTTTTCCATATCCCGCATGCAGTCAGTCGTGGAGAGAAAGAATCGAGAATGAGAAGCATCAATAGTCGTTTAAGGTCTATTCCGCATAGGTACGAGTATGTACGTACCTATTAAATATCGGTAGATCCCTGGCGCAACGTAAACATAACTATACCGACTGTACATGCATATATACATACATACCATGGCGGAAAATGAATGTACAGTATATGGTTTAAAAACTCTCCGTGTTATTGGGAGAGTTTCGTTCCCCTCCTCTCTTCGTGTACTCGCGATATGCAGCAGCCTACTTGTTCTCTCTCTTTCTCTCCCTCTCACTGTCTCACTCACTCACTCGCTCACTCTCTCTCTCTCTCTCTCTCTCTCACTCTCTCTCTCTCTCTCTCTCTCTCTTTCTTTCTTTCTCTTCAACACTCACTCGCTAACTCCAGTAGGAGGTCTGAACTTACGAATATGCGATGTGTCCCACACAAGCACACACACGCTCATGCACACATGCAGCTATAATGTCAACGAAACAAACAGATTCGTACAAGTACGCAAGAGCTGTGAGGAAAGTGCATGAAAATTGCCTGAACTCGACAGGGTGGAGAGCAGGCAACGATTTGCAGAGGGAGATTATGTGTATACCTAAATGCGGCATATCTCTGTATACCGAGTGTAGGTGTATGGATGTATGTTTGTACGTATGAGACGCAGGTTCGTAAGAAGCAACGCCATCACACACAGAGTTGAACATGTGTCGAATGGTAACTTTTAAATCGTTACAAAGAGTCGGGACGACGAAGTCATTGAAATCGTCGAGGATACTAAAAACTGATAATTATTTGTATCGCGGTTACGTACAGCACGGCATGAGAAAACAATGCATATAAAGATCCACAGAGAATAATCCAGTCACCGCCGAGCGACAGGGCAGCCGACTAGCAGGAGCAACGGCGATATCAGTGTTGGTAGTCGTGTCCACGTATATCCATAGGCGGTTGCGGCGATCCACGGAGAATCTTGAACAGCGGTACAGTCAGCGCCATGCTGCACGAAGCGTTAAAAACCCGAACTTCGGCCGTCGGAATAGCCTTGATGAGGGGCGCTGCGGGGGGGAGAGCGAGGGTTGGCGGAAGAGAGTGGGAGAGGAGGGAGACTCACGATGTAAACGTGGCGCGGAGAGGTTAACGCACAACCGATCACCAGGACGTCTCGCGCCAAACTAAACCAAACGAGGGAGAGTCTCTCTCTTCTGGTGGTGGTGGTGGTTTCCCCTCGGTCCCTCGCCTCCTCGGCGCATCGCCGCGCGCCGTGCCCTTCGCTCCCCTTACGTCTATTATTTACCACCCTTCTCGGCTCTCTCGACGACCCCCCCAGTCGTGTTTTCCGTACCTCCCCTGACGGACTCTGTCCTACCTCCCGGGCTTCGGCAGCACCGTTCACGTTTGCGATCACTATACTCTCATTCTCCGACCAACCATTACTCTCTTTCTCTCTCTCGCTTTCTCGCTCTCTCATGCTCTCTCAAGCTAACACGGCTCATCGCGAGCGTGTGCGGGTAGACGTAATGGACGTACGGGGGCGGGGGGTGATGATGGTAGAGACACGCACACGCGTGGGATGCGCGGCCCCCTTTATTCCCGTCCCCTGCCCATCGGCAGCGCTTCTTCCTGGGGGTACGGCGAATGAAGGGAGCCGGGAATTAAAAGAAGTAACGAAGGGCGCGGCGAGAGAAGGGAGAGAACGAGGGAGAACGAACAAAAAAAAAAATGAAAGAAGAACACCGCGAGAGACGGAGAGAGAGAGGAGCGAGGGGGAGAGAGGAGGAGAGATAGACTGGCGAAGAGAGTGGATAGAGATCCGGGGGACTCGAGATATCTACCAGCGACTCCGCTCGTTCTCTCGTTCTTCTATGTATACCGTACTAGGTATATATATGCTAGGTATATATATATGGAGCGCTGTACCACGCTCTGCCGTGCGGATAAAACGGAGAGTCCGAAGTCACCCGCGTCTTGCGGTTCTCCTCTGTTCTCCCATTGTTATACTATTCTATCTTCCGAGGAGAGGAGTACGAAAAGAGGAAGAGAAGATGAGAATTGCGAGATACGGGTGAATGCTTTGTTCGAACGAGAGATATATATCATCTCATTGCTCCTTCCCTCATCTTCTTTTTAGAATCAAAGCTTGAATATTGTCACCCCAAAACGTATGAGTATTAAAGATTACAAAGATTTTGTACACATGCATTATAGGTACGTAGACGGTACGCATTTTATTATTGTATAAATTGTATAATCCACCATCTACAACAACGAACGTTAAGAGTTGTTTTTCGATCTTGTTACCCTTACGAATACTTCTCACACGTCATTATAATGCACGTACGGATATGCAGTGATCGTCGAAACACCAGAAGTAACTTGTGCGTATGTACGTACCTACCTATCGCTTTGGCGCTTCGAGGAAAACGTACGCGATGCACTCTTTCACACGTCACTTTGAAGTAAACTTATATCTGTATCCCTATCGGCATGCGTGTTTGTACGCATACCCAGTGCACAGGCAAATTCATCACTTTAATTTGCAATGATACATCAAAATTCGGTAGTCGTATGCGGTGGTCACATATATGTACACGGGCGTACATGGACATATGCGTACGCATACCTTTGTACACGCATATTTCGCGAGAGCAACGTATTCAAGCCTCTGGCTACGTACCCTCATCTCATTTCACGTACTGTTGCCATCCATACCGATACGTAATGCCTCTTTTCTCACTTTATCTCTCTTTCCCTCTCTTCATCTCTCTCTGTGTATCGTGTTATATGTTGGGCGAGTAGCAGAGAGGGGAAAAATGGGTGGGGAAGAGGGAGAGCCAAGGCGCCGATGTGGTCGTACACGTACACCATGTACTCGTATATGAAACGGAGAAGGGCGGAGGGGAATAATATTGGTAAAGGGACCGAGCCTCCGCCCTGCTCCACAACGTTCGTTCGCCAAGGGACCTTCTCGCCCCCTTCCTCCCACCAACTATGCCTAAAATATTATACACACGCACTTGTGCCTACGTATATGTATATACGTATACGGAGAGTAGTATATCTAGTGTAGGTATCTTAAGTATACCGTACACCCGACACACACGGTACATTATTCATCGTATACACGCACATACAGGCACAGAACGAACGTACTTATCGTGTGTGGCTGCAGCAACAGCCGCAGGAGCAGGAGCAGGAACAGGAGCAAGAGAAGGCATAGAGAAAACGAGAAAGAGAGAAATGTTGGTATATAGGTATACATGTATACATATATTCACAGGTATATATGTGTATATGTATATATATATAGGTATATACATCCGCACGCGGCGGCTGCGAGTCCACCCAAAGCGTAGTGACGGTACGCGACGTCGGCAACGACACGACGAGCATCGACAGAGAACAAGATAGAGAGAGAGAGAGAGAGAGAGAGAGGGAACGAGAATAAAGTGAGAAATGTGGTGGAGGGGGCTGCGGGCTGAAATCACCAAGTGCAGGCAAGTAATTGACACACGATGCAGCTCGTGGAAAAGTTTCAGCCCGTCGGTTGGAAGGGTAAAACATTTCGCGTCACCCTTCAAACTTTTCCTGATCGTGTAACCTTGCCTTCCCGTTTCAGTTCAGACCCTCGCCGCTCGCGGCCTCCTCGCCTGTTCCGTTTCGTTTCATTCTCTTCCCTTCTCTCCTCTCCCCCCAGACTCGCCTCGTTCCCCTCCTGAAGCGACGCCACGCACTCTTTCCCCTTCACCATCTCCGCTTCTCTTTCCTTCCCTCCTTCGTCGAGACCTTCTCCCCTCCCCCACACCTTCCTTTCCTCCCTCCCCGCTCGATGGGCTAGCCCGCGACCAATCACAAAGAAGGATCGCTTCGCCCTCGGTACATGGGAAGCCCTTCTTCTTTTCCCGCACCTTCTACGTGTAATGCACCGCATGAAAAATCCCGTGTGGTGCGTATCTGTTGGACGTAAGGGTGCGGATGGAAGAGGAAGGGAGAAACGAGTTACCTAGGTCCGCGATTAAGGTGGTATAGGTACAAGGGGCGGGGGCGCGCCCCATCGTCATTCCGCAGGTTCGGGTACAGGTAGACATCAGGATTTGGATGTCTCAAGGTACCTGAATAATGGGACAGGCTGAAACTTATAGCAGCCAAGCGTCCTAATGTTCGTTCGAATAAGGTACCTAATGAAGTCCGAAAATTAAAATTTTGCGAAATACCTCGAACCCCCAATACTTTTGCAGAACAATGAGGATGAAACTGAACTGCATTTTTCTATCTCCAAAAGTTTAACACGTATGGCTGCCAACTCTGGTTGCTAGCTTCAGCTTCATAAATAATGGAACTGTAATTTAACGTATTTCAGGACGTGGCTTTTTCTCTAATTGCTTGCGGCATCGACGTCAGGGCATAAGGCATGTCATAACAGGAAGAAAAGAATATTCCGATATGTGTCAAACCTTTTGCTTGGGAGCATATATAGGTCATGGGATATGGATATGATCTGGACATTTACTGCAGGTAAAGAACGACAGGGTAGAATAATTTTCGGTGATACAATGATGTATGGTCGGTAGAAATATACCATATATACCCGCAAAGTATGACCATGCGATTATTAAGGCATCGTTATCGTATATAAATGGAAAGAGGAGTAAGGTGATCTCTATGCCACGCCGAGTCTACGCGCGGCGGTCCGTTCCAGTTTCTCGTTTTTTGATAATCATTCCAAATGGAAGGTCTGACGACAGTGTTCTTCTATCTACGTTGTGAAAGCCACAATTAATAAATGATTCCGAGAACCAGCGCTCCAAATTTTATTAAGTGCCATTGGGTTTTATAGAGGGAATCATAGCGCGACGGGCGAGTTCAGCGGGAAATACCTCGTCCAGAAAACACCGTTAGTTTGCGCAATTTTATAGTTTGCCGAAAACTTATTGCACCCTTTTGTTCGGTCGACATTCCCTCGAATGCTCGTAGATTTGCTTTTGAGAAAAACTGTTCGGCCGGTCGTTCGCAGGACCATTATGTCGGTAGACCGTACCGACTACATCTGCACGAGGTGAAGTGTCGATCAGTATACTAACCCAACACAGGGCGACATTTTATAATCCATATTCTATAATTATAGAATGAGTTTCGATAGGCGGGCGTCATTGACGAGCAAGACCTCACAGGGATCACGACTGGTTGCGTTGATACCAATGTGTCGAAACGTATTACACATTCCAGGATTCCCGGTATCATTCCTTGCAGGTTGTGCATTACAGTCCCAGAATGGAAGTAGCATTCTCGGTTTTCCTGGAGATTCGAGTGCATCGAGAGTCGAAAACTCGCGGTGGCGACATGAACACCGAGAATATGACATTGACAGTCTCCCTCTTCATAGTCCCCTGATCCGCATCGGTGCCTGGCGGGTATAAATATATGTAATCTGCGGTTCACAATCTATCCCATATAAGTGTATCGGCTCGTGCTAACCATCATCGTTTGATAAAATTGCCCTAATTCGTTTCGAAAGAGTCGACATTCGCGTTTCGCGTTACAGTACCTATACATGCAACGCTGAAACCGCGTGCACGGCTTGTGCACGTGATAAAATGGCGGTGGATTAAAACCCCTGCTCACGAGGCTGTAAATTGATCGGCTAGTCGGATAACCGAGCTGAGGCTTGTACGATCGAATCTGTTATCCTTGAAGATGATTTCCGAGGAAGAAAAGTCGATCCGATCCGTAGCGAAAATCGCGGGATCGCTACATGCTGCGAGATCTCCTCCGCGCAGGATCAGCCGGCGCTCTGTTCCAGGCTGCGATGTTTCTTCCTTCCTGCCGGACAAGACGCACCGCATTACGTACCTCCGCGTTAGTTTAATCGGGTCTCGCAGTTTCCGTTTAAATGTTGGTATCGCGTAGACTCGGGCAGCCAACTAGGTAGACGCTGAGCGCAGATTCTCACGAAGAAAAGCGAGTGGCCGAGGCACACATGTGAACGAACACGCATTATCGTCGCAAGCAAAGGCGAGACGAGACGAGGCGAGGCAAGGTAGGTATGCAGTAAGTTAAGCGAGCGCGGGCAGATATATCCCTCGGCAACGTCCGTCGGGGTTCGTGCATTTCCGCGGTAGCGAGGCGGGGTTTAGGCGGGGTCGATACGATACGGTTTGGTACAGTAAGTGCGGGTATCGAACTATATCAAAAAGTTTATATCAGTGGTGGAGACCCAGCGACAGCGCGGTGTGTATATTCGGGTTTTAATACGCGACCGATGAAAATCATCATCATCCACCGGTGACGACGGCGAGGCTGGTGCGCGCTCGATGAATTATTTCGAGTATACAACCGTCGTCCTACCGTTTGAGAGGCGTCGCTCGGTTTTGGCGCTTATTCGCTCTTTAAATCCCGTGTGCTGAGACGTGAGCCAGTGCTGCAGAAGCCACGATGGTGCGGCGGTACGTCGAGGGTTCTTTGGATCGGGCCTTGAGGCAGTCGGCGGCGTTGCCGCACCTACCGTTCCTAGCATAACAAGTATTCCGAGACCAGTGAGCGAGCGAGCCAACGAGTGAAGTTCCAAGCGAACGCGAGCGCTCTACGTCGTTGCCACATCTACCCCGAGGAGCTTACGGCTCGGGCTTACTGATTTTTCTGCGCTGGTAAGCTTGTAGTAACAACAGCCTTCCTACAATCGGTTTTTTGTTTATGCTAATTTTTTTTTTTTAAAACTTCTTTTTTTTCCCATCGATATTTTTCTGTTTTTTTTTTTTCTCTCTATTTACTTTTCCTTCCTTCTTCAAATTGTCTCGTTGTTGCTTGTTTACCCATGCCGTTAATTGGTATGACGGTTGATATAATTTGTTATTTATTACGTATACATCTAATACGAAATAGTTGTTCCATTAAGGATGGGGATACCTAGTATATGTAGCGCACATTTGCCAATGTATTCGATACGTATATACGCGTGCAAAAAGTTCGCACAAATTCAACATTGAATCGTTCTATTATTTCCTTTTGTTTTGCTTTTTCTTGTATACGATACTGCTGCTGAGAATTTTTATCGAATCTAACCGCAGGTGGTCTAGATAATTAACGTTTTATCTCCGAAATCAGCTGTTTTTCTCTTACTCGTAGTCAATTTGCATTTTTGATTTTCTGCTTTTATTTCCGGACATTGTCGTTCATTTGTTCGCTTTATCCGTTCGTCGAATAGTTGCTAATTTTCGACGACTGCTCCGTAAGTGGGCTACAACGAGTATTGTCACAATTACTCGTTGCGAGTCACGTGTTCACATGTCACCTAATTTCTATGCAAATTTTATTATTTGCTTCCATCTTGTTTACGATACAACGCAGTATCTCGCTGCACTTAATTACGCGAACGGAGGTCTTCTGCCAAAGCGTAATGATTTAAAAAATTTCTTTAAACCAAACATCTCATGCTCCCTTATCGCAATCAAATTTATAATACGCAAAAAGAAGCATCCCCTTTAAGCGCGATCGAGCCTAAAGACGCAAACAGGCTGCAGACCACCCTTCGAGATATCGAGTGACGAGAATTTGCGTAATTTCCATAAAACTACACATAGATACAACGATTGACAATTACCATACACCAATGCATAATTACACACGTCCCAACGGATTCCGCGTTGTTCGAGTATAAAAATGATACAAACACCGTGCATTTTCTGCGGGCATAAGAAGGTCTACAAATTGCTACAGGTCGTATCAGGGATCGGATAGTCACGTGCCATTTGACCACGTGTCAGCCAGGGCTGTAACACCATATGCAGCAGCAATACTGCACACATACGTACATTCCGTCAACTGCATGCGGTCGGTGTACGTAACAGTAAGGTGGAGGCGGGTAGGGAGGGTGCGGGGCACGGTGTGAAGAAATGGTGAAAAATGACGCGGGAATATCTGATTACCGCTTACGTAGTCCGCAGTTTGCGAGTTCATTTTTTTTTATTCTCGTTACACGCTTCTGTAAACGCGATACCGAGGTTCGAATGATGCGAACTTCAAAATAGCAGCAGTCCGTGCCAACGGCATCGTGAAAATTATTGATAACGAGAAACGCAGGAAACCCACGTAAATCGATGCGATTCGAGTCGCAAGTTATGCCGTCGCGTTCGAACAGGGTACACATACGCACATTCTCCGCATGGACATTGCGATAGTGCACGCATGTGCGGATCGAGAGGTATAAAATACGTGGGTTGTTGCGGGGCATTACCCGAGTATAGACCTACGCGTACAGGGTGAAACGGCAACGTGCGGGGATGATGTGTCAGCCAGCCCTCTATATCGGTTATCCCTAGTCGCTAACTGCACGAGGCAACGCTCTCGTATACCTATATACACCTACGATATGCACACGCGTGCATGTATATACACATATGTATTCCAGTCATGGACAGAATCTTGCGTATCCACCCTCGCAAAATCCATGCAACCCCTGCAACCTGCAACGTCATGTGCACGGACGTGTATATATATATATATGAGTAAAGGCAATATCAAAGTATTGGTGAACGTAATTTTCGACTGTTATTGTATAATACTGCACGGTATAGATAGGTATACAAGTGCCGCCAGCAGCATCATGCACTTGCGCAGATCACCCCGGGGTCATTCGGAGCGGATCCGAATCCAGATCATCGTCGTGTACTGTTTCACGTAGGCACACCTACATATGCGAGAGATACTAGGCACACCTACATATGCGAGAGATACTAGGCACACGTGTCCAGGGACAGCGACTCGAGACTCTACCAGCGATGCTTGTTATAGGTGCTAATTGTAGGCCGCCAAGATGCGTCGACTCCCGAACGAACTGCTAACGCTGGTATATAGGGTACGTTACACGTCGGGATTGAAAATTGCTAGTACAAGAAAGAGGAGCTGCAGCCTGGATGCTGCAGGGTATGAAAAGAACTGGGAATTGTGAAAATACTCACGCCACATATATGTATTGTGAAAAACCGTTCGGAATTCCACGATCCAACGGCTTTTAGCTATCTGACTTGTTTCCTTTATATTTTATCATCTCTGATTACAGGAGTAAACGAGATGGCCGTGGCCGACGGGACGAGGAAACCATTGGTCAAAGATTTACACGACCACATCGTGTGCCCGCTGTGTCGCGGGTATCTGATAGATGCGACTACGCTGGTCGAATGTCTGCATTCCTGTTAGTATGAAAATCAATCCCACGCACGCAATAGTATAGACGCATAGTCTGGCAAGTACGAGTGACAAGGATTGCTGTACGAGAATCGAGCCCATAAACGTACACTTATAAATTTTCCTCTTACAGGGACTGTATAATTGTCTCAACACGATACGTAGGGTGATTTCGGGTGAGATGCCAGGCGTAGATACAAAGAGATGGCCTACGGTGCTGTCCAGTACAGCGAGGTACGTTAGAAAGTATACCGTCGGCCATCTCTTACCTGTGACCATCTCGCCCGGAATTGCCCTAAAAGTAGAAAAGAAAACAGAAAGTTTCAACTTTGCTAACCGAAATGGATGTAATAATGTTGGATATTGACAAACGTTACGACTGCACTAGCGTATGGTGTATAGGCCGGGTTAGGTATTGTACGTATAGTATAATACCGCATCAGCATTTGCCGTGCACGAGGGGGGTTTCGGTGTAGCTAATTCATTTTTGATGGCCGGGGGTTTGGGTATGGCTGGGGTGGGTGTGGGTGTGGGCGCGGACGCGGGTCGGGTGTTAAAAATGGCTGACGCTGGGGTTGGTTTGCCTCCGTTTGATCAGTTTGCAGGGGTTGCATCGTTCGCCGTCTTGGTAGCGGTGCTCGGGCCTGTCCGGTCTGCGGCGCGCTGACGCTTCCGCCTCTGTTGCCGGACCTGGCCCTGCAGCATCTCGTCTACTTGGCCGTGCCGGGACTCTACCGCTCGGAATTGGAGAGAAGACGTCACTTCCGCTTGGTGAATCCCCAGTGTCCGCCGCCCGCCCCGCCCCTCGGCGGCCTAACGTTGACCCTCGACGACGCGGTGAGTCTAAGCCTCTGCGAGATTGTGAACACGGACGACGTCGTCGCGGCTGCGGAGGAACCGCGCCGGCGACGGCGACGCCCGCGGCCAACGACGGAAAACGGCAACGACGTCGGCGAGCTGGTGCATGAATACGCCGATGAGGAGAATTCGAATGGCAGGGGACAAATCAGGTACCTCAAATGTCCCGCCGGCGTCACCGTCAGACATTTGGTCAGACTTTTGGCCCTAAAACGTGGGTGGGGCGACGCCGAGGCTAAATTACCCCTCAAGAGGATCGAGATGTTGTACGAATATCCTAAAGTTCAACCCTCGCTTCCCGACAAGAATTATACCGGTAAGCCGGATATGCGACCCCTCGAACTTTCCTGGACTCTACTCGACCTCGCGTGCATCTTCAAGTGGGACAAGGTGAGCGATATATTCTTTATCAGGACTAACGCTTATTCACATATACCTATACCAACCTACAAAACGCCTAGCGTTTCCATATTTCCACTGAATTCGAAGAATTCGACATTTCGTTTTCAACACAACTGTAGGTATATATCGTTATAAAAATCGATACTTTAATTAAACGTGAATTATGTAGAGAAAAAAATGTGGCCATGAGAAATGAGATTTCTTCGACGACTTTAACTTTGCCGTGAGAATAGTCACGCTGAGAAAAGAGTTTGTTCAAGCTACTAACAAACGTATATTTGGATATGGCTAAATAAATGTTTCGTTATTATTATAAAATTTTAGTTGAGCCAAGTATGACTATTGTTAACTATTATAAAAATTCTACCGATCATTATTTGACTTGACAAAATATGATAATAATAACAAAACATCTATTTCGCCATGTACAAATGTACGTTTGTTAACAGTCCTAAATAAACTCATTTCTCGGTGCAAAATCGGTTACGTCAGTTCAGTATTTTTATGCGCACTTGTCTCTAGGAAAAATATCCCCGACCATGCACTGAGAAAAATTTCAGTTGTTACAGTAGGTGGAAAAATTGGGTAAAACAGGTATCGTTAAAAAAACTGTTTAAATGTTATCGGGATTACGAAAAACGAGGTACACGTAACCATTTTGCGCTATCGTCGATCCTTTTTTGATAATTGTAACGCAAAATCAGTTTGTTCGGTTTACTGTTCGGTGTACTTTTCATATTTAAATAAGGCTTTAGCGTCAATTTATCGTTGCACAAGCATTAAATTTTCGCAACAGTTACAAGAAAATATGGTAACAGCGATCGTAATGAGAAAGAATAGTAAGGGATACTAGACTTTCCGGTAACAGCTAGAAAACTTATTTTCATTTTGTACCTAGAACTATATTTTTCGATTATGATAAAAAATGAAAATAGTTGAGAAGTGAGCGGTAATCGGAACTAAAAATTTCTCTCAGTGTGCCCGTAGGCTTTTCTGGCCACCCTGCAGATAAAAACAAACTGTGAACACTGGGGGGGGGAAATCTGCGCTGCGACGCGACAACTCATGCACACAAATTTATGAGACACCTGACGCTCTATAATTGTCGCCCTGCACTAACCCCCTCGATTTTAGGAAACCCCAATGAAGTTGTACTACCGGGTAGTACAGCGATCGGAAGAAACGATACTCCAGCAGCAGTCAGGGGTACCGATATCACTAAGTTCCTATAACAACACTGCCAACAACAATAACAGTACAATTGGAAACAATTCAAACGTGATGGAAAACGTCCAAAGACCGCCAACCCCACCGCCAAGTCCAAAGCAATCGTCTAATCCGGAAATGAGAACGTCGGTGCAGCCACAACCCGCACAGTTATCGAATACGTCGAAGCCAAGGTGCAAACCGACGATAAAAAGTCTCGAAATATTAAAACCGGTAAGCGGCGTGGTGAGAAAAGTCAGCGAAGAACGAACGGAGTCTGAAATCCTTGTGGAAAATACGGAAGAAACGGCTTCCGCAGTCGTGGCAAAGTCCTTAAATCCGATTTCGGTCGAGCTGCCCGCGCCGCCGCAGCAGCAGCAGCAGCAATTGATAAGCAGCTGCGGCGTGCAGGAAACGGTCGCCCAATCGGTGGACGCGAACGGGTCTCCGGTGCCGAGTGGCGAGACGAACGGTGTAAAGATAAAAAAGCCGCGTTGCAAAGTTACGCCGGTGATGCGAGCCCCGGGACTCCAGGGAAGCTGCAGCGCCGCGGGTACGGTAAATTCTGGGGGAACGGAGAGCAACAAGAGCGGAAGAAAGTTGCCGAGGCTGGAGCACCACAAGCGGCGGAAACGACGGAACAAAAGATTGATAGCCGAGATAACGACGACGCCGAGGGAAGACCTGCTCAAACTGAAAGTCCGACTGACTCCGTGCCCGCCTAGGGTCACATCCAGCTCCGGAAGCGCCAAGGAGAAGCTGCTGCAGATGAGAGCCGTACGCAGAGAGAAAATCAAAACCGGGACCGAACGCCCCCAGACGCCGCTGCCCTCTCTGCCCCTGACACCGCCGCCGTCGGCCTCGATCGACGGATCGCCGATACTCCTCGGAACCGCGACGACTAACAACGAAGAGACGGTCGTGGCTGAACAGCCCAGGATTGCGAAGGACTCGGTTGCGAACGCAGCGTCCGGCGGAGATCCTCTTCCGGCTCATCTGCAGGAGGAAACGATCGAGGAAATAATAGACGGAATACCGGATGAGGTTGTCCGGGTTGCGCAGATCATGAATAAGAGCAGCGGTGTGAAGCCAATTGCCGCAGCGTCGCCGATCGAGGATCAGAAGAAGTGCTCCGGAGTTCAAGTTATTACCGTCGAGGATGAAGTTCAAGAGGTGCAGGAGTCGAAACAGCATAAAAAGAAGGACGTGCAGGAGACTGGGAAGAAGAAAAGCATCTTCAAGGTCGAGGATCGTGACCAGCGCGAGGGGGTCGAGTCAGCAACGAGCGTGGTTGGAGTGTGCGAGAAACCCGAGGAGAAACCGAAGGACGAAGAAGTGCTGCGAAGACTCGGACTGGTGGCGATAAGCGAAGCGAGCAAGACGCTTCAGGACAAGATCCGCAACTCTCAAAGCAGCGGCGGCGGCGGCGGCGCCGGCGGAGGGATAGACTATCATCGTGAGTCCTTGGAGAGACAGCTACGGGAGAGCAAAGCGAACCGGGTGCGAAGCCTGCTCGCTGAGAAGCAAATGCGCGATGCGCTGAAGAGCATAATGTCGAAGTCGAAGCCGGGGGGCCTGCAGGCGGGCTCGAGCAACGGGCCCAAGAAGGGGCCGCCGCCCCTGGCGCCGCTGACCCTGAAGCAGGGCTTCTCGGTGCCGCCGAAAAGCGCGCACCCGGTACAGACGAAGGTGAACCCTCACCACGTCGGGCTGATCTCATCGTCAGCTAGGAGCCGCGGCGCCGGTTCCAAGATCGAAAAGCCCCTCGATCTGAGCAGCGGGGCGAACAACGCTCTGGATCTTTCGCCGACCCCGAGCTGCAGCAACCCGGTCATAACGAGCACGACCTACTCGACCTCGCCTGCAGCTCCGCCGACGGCGAGCAAGCCGACGCCGACGACGATGGCCCGCGGAGTCGTTGGCGCCGACAAGTCGCCGGAGCGGGACGTCAAGAAGAATCAGGATCTGAATTTGCGGACGCTTTCCGACGCCGCGGTATCTCTCCTGAGGACCAGCCCTACTCAGGCCAGCGCCGCTCCCTGCAATCCTACCCTCGATCATCAGGTGCAGAGAGTAACCGCCGCGAACAACTCGACGAACGTGCAGAGCAGCGGCAACAAGGTTGCTCTGCGCATACCTCAGCCTCATCACAGAATATCCGGGTTCGGTAACGGGATGAAAATCAAACCGAACCTAGCTGTCAGGCACATTCCAAATCCTCAAGCCTTTGTCGCCTCGCAGTATAACAGGAATCAGAGGACGTCTACGGGCTTTTTTACCGCTCAACAACAGCCTCCTTAATTATCGCAGGAATTTATCCGGCATCGTCCTTACAAACGATAGACAGTCACAGTCCGACATATCCCCTGTACTTTTCCTCGTGCGTTTAGTTTTTTTTTGCATTTGCATTTGCATTTGCATTTGCTTTCCAGTATATTCGCATGATCCTTATATGCTTTGGACAAGGAAATATGTATGCGCAACTCATGTATGACACCAGTTGTTACGAGTATCCTTATATTATTTATGTATAATTACCGTGGCTCTATAAACATGAAACTGCAATTTAATTTTATCACTGTACCGAAGCAGTGGTATACGAAGCAAGGCGACGTAGACTATAATACTTATAATTCGTATATAGAACGAGAAGAAATACACATATACAAGTATAGTGTATGCCTACCTGTAACACATATTATACTATATACCTATACCTATATAATAGAGACGTGTTTACGTGTATAACTATTCGTCTATATGTATAATATAGAGATGCCAAAGAATGTCAAGAGAACGTGTGCAATGTCGTAGTGCAATCTAACTATAATTAGCAATGATAATTGAAGAGAAAAGGAAGAGAAAAAAAACCTAGAAACAAAAATTTCAAAAACAAAAATACAAAAACAAACTAATATCCAATGTTATTATTATGTAATATGATATATACATAAATGAATACCAACATATATTCCTATTTATAAATCCTATATTGGTATAATGATATGCGAAAGCGTCTATATAAGTATAATGTCTAGTGTACACTGGAAAATTTTAATCCATGCGTCAATGATTTATTTATTTTTTTTTCCAAGCCCATATGTTGCAGACTTGGTTTATCCTTTGTTTCAAACCTGGTTTCGTAATATTCATTATATGTTATACAAACTCAACCGGATCTTTGATCCTCGTGCATTTATTGACATGTATGGTATACTTGAAACATAAAGAATTATTTTGCGAATGGCAAAACGCGTGAGATAAACTTCAACAACATAAAGAAAGTTAGTAAATAGGAAAATAATATGGATTTTACTTTCACCGCACGTTTGGATGCATAATCATCGAATAGAAACCCTAATATGAAAAGAATCGTGAAGGAAAATTAAATCCGAAAGAAAAAACAGAAAAACAAATCTAATGTACTTTATAACATGTCAAATTTGATTGGCTCTAAGTTTTGGGATCCTGTTCTCATATTTCCCAATATTCTCGAAACAATATATAAACTTATAGGTACGTACATTGTACGTACATCTACATTAGGGTAGTCCTTACTTAGGGCTGGAATTAATTTTATCATTCAGCCCCCAAATCGACTCCAAATAATTCAAAACCAATTTCCGAATTGTTTCAGATTTTTATCTCCACTCTAACCCCTGTATGTAAGAGGCTGGATTTCCCCATTTGAAATACACGTGTTTCGGCTATATTCTTAGTATATATTTTATTGTACGGGTATAAATTTAAAATAAAAGTGATACTTAGATGGTGTGCAATTCGTTTACATTGCCAAGTATGACGATGCAAACTTTTTATCAAATAGTATAAGCATCAAAGCCTACGAAACGCTTGCAGTTATAAATTTTTCTGCAAATTATTACTCTTACAATAAAATATTCACTGAGACTATAGCCGAAAGGCGTTATTTCGAATGGGAGAATCCACCCTCGTACAAGGCTGCATGGGGTTAGCGTGGAAACAAAAATGTGACAAAATTAGGGAATTGTTGAGTAAGAACCGCCCTAATCTACGTACACGCTTTGATGCGTCTGTATGATTAGATTGAATTACGAATCCATCATTAGACTGTGGTGAAAGAAATTTTTTCACTTTCGTATAATACACAAGAATGGGTGAGCAAAAAAAAATAAAAAATAACCCGCGACTTTAAAAAATTTAGAAAAGCATGTATGTGCGATACATGATAGTAGTTACAGCGGTACAATAGCGCAAATTATGATTAAAATAATACCGATATATCGATACAAAAGTTGCAGTATAATAACATATTATAATAAGGTGCAGGGCAACGAGAATATTTTGTTACAGAGTAAATTTGAAGTTCCACTTTCCGGAAACGTATTATATACTTATGATATACACGTTATAATATCTACACAACCCGCGACCCAAGTTCCGTTTTAAAATTTTTATCACTATGTATTAAGGAAACCTATCTAGAATTTTTAGTAAGACGTACGTACGTGTGTACATATACATGTAATGATAAATTATTATACCCTCCCGTTAATGGGTGAGGTAAAAAGGTATTATATATAATGTAATGATTCTCCGTACCTACCAAACATATTGTGTGTGTTTATATATATGAATATATATGTATACACACACGCACACACACACACACATATATATATAATGATAACAATAATAGTTGTTATTATTATTATTGTTGTTGTTGTTATTATTATTATTATTATTATACAGGTATTTTATAAACTTGGCTATACCTACTGCAGTAATATTCAAAATATTACCGAATGTCTTTGTTTTGTTTATTTACCAATTTTTATTCATTGTTTTCTTTTTTATTACTCTCTCCCTTTCCACTGTTTAAGTTGAGCAATTTTAAATATTGATATATACGTATATACATGTGTATATATGTATATGTATATGTGTATATATATATATACATGATATAAATATTAATATACATTAGGGTGGTCCTTAAAAAGGTAATTTTTAAATTTCGACCGGCTGACCCCCCATACCGGGTGCAAATAAGTTTAAAATAATTTGCTCATTTTTTCAAATTCTCATCTCAACTCTAACTCGTGCCAGCAAAAGGGTGGATTTTATTTTATTTTTTTACCCTTTAACCCTTTCAGGGGCACACTAAATCTAACGAATGGATACCGTTTAAATTTGGCGTGCGGAGATTCCTTGGATCGCTGATTACGAATCTCGACTCAAAATTACGAAACTCAAAATGGCGGACCCAATGTGACGGATCAAAATCTCACAAGTCACTTGATATTAACATGTTGGATCCACCATTTCCAATTTTGTAATTTTTAGTTCAGATTCGTAATCAGCAACCCAAGAAACCCTCCTGTACCTAATTTCATCGAAATCCGTTCATTTAATGTAGATTTAATGTGCCCTTGAACGGGTTAAATAGGGAAATCCACCCTCTTGCGGGCACGGGTTAGAGTCTAGATAAAAATCTGAAAGAATTGGAGAAATATTTTTTCTTTAATTACTTGGAATCGATTTGGGGGATGGACTGATAGAAATTCAAAAATGAACTTTTTCAGGACCATCCTAATATACATATTAATATTGGGACGTTGATATTGTTGTCTATTTATGTTACATTGTATAAGGGTATTTACGCGGTTAAGAGTATTAAGTACCTTCATATAGTTGATAGTTTGTTATTATTATACTATTATTATTACTATTTATCGGTTGCTTCTTTTGTTTGATAGTCAACACCACCCCTGCCCCTTCTCCTCCTCCTCCTCCTCATCCTCCTGCTCCTTTTCCTCCTCCTCCTCCAACCAAGTCATGCGTTAATTTTCGTTAAACAAAAATATAATATTATACGCACGTACCTTCATTAGAATTTTAGTGTTATTATTGTATAGTAATTCTTATATACCTACATATGAATTGTAATATGTATCCGTTTGACGAACCATTATATACATAATAAAAATATGATTAATACGTGTCTCATGTAACATTGTACAAGTTTTGCTGAGGTTATTTACCTATAACTAACCGATCTCATAATCCACCTTCCCAATTCCTATGATTAGAAACCGTGTTGGTTTACATAAGAAAAAATAGATCGGGTTATAGGCCTTGAATAAGAAGAACGAAACGTAATAAACTCTTTTGTTACTGTATAGGCATTAATATTATATCTGTAATAGGTACACATGCTTCGTCAGGTACAAAAGAATATGGTTAAATTTACGGTGCTGCACGCAGGCATATACATGGATAATATGGTAAGCAAGTAATGAGTACCTAATCTATATCAATATCGTGTCAAATTCACCAAAGTATGAGTGTACAAGCCTTGTAATACCGATCGTGACATTCATCGCACTACATAATTGACACGACCCCGAGATAACAACAAGGCGAATCACTGACTCAATATATTCGTGCCGCTCTAGATTATGGTATAGAATATTGCAGGCTAATACCGTCAAAAATCCCTACAATAATGCCCTGTAGCTACAGGTAATCCCCCCTCTCCGAGCTGCAGTTGGAAGTTCCAGGTATTCCGAATCTCTTCCTCTTCAAAATGGCATTACGAGCCGCTACATGACCGAGCGAGAGTCCGTTGAAACACACAGAAGTATAAGCTCGATGATTACACGAGTAGTATGAAGAAAAAATAATAAGGTAAGTAGATACATACCTACACGTAAAATTGTTTGAACGATCATCATAAAGAACTTTTACAAACTCGTGCTGCCAAATAGAATCGCACAACGCCGATCGAGCCTAGGTGAAGTAGGTACCTACGCAAAGCTACGCCACGAGATGGACGCTGCAAAGGTGTAAGTACCTACCTATAATTATAACCAAGCCGCCGTACGCAGTGAATACAAATAAAGCAGCTAGTACAAGAGCGGAGCTGACGGTACGCATATTTGTAATTTTCAGTAGCCGTCAGCTGCACGGACGTATGTACGAGTGTGGCTGCGTTCGTACCGCAGCGTGCACAGCGTAGCTGCGTAGGTGTGCCGCTCGGCAGTTCATCGTTCGCCGCAATTCCTTTGTCTCGACGATCATACGCCGGCGGTAGCGCAGCGCTTGCACCGATCGCGTTCGAAACGGTATTGCCGGATTCAAGGAACGAGTCGGCGAGCGAGACGTTGAGCCGATGATCATTCGGCGCAGGGTAAAACTTTTTGGAACCTTGACCGATGGAAATGAGAACGCGCATTTCCAGCGGTACGTGAGCTGCATCTGCGCGGATAATCGTGCGTCAGAGTCAATGGTATCAAATCGAAGAAGAAGACGAAGACGAAGACGAAGCCGTCGAGGGAAAATGAGAAGCAGTAGCGAACCGCTGGGCGTGTCCAGCGTATGACAGCGCAGTGGGCGGTACAAAATGGCGACTAGCCACGCCTGCCGCGATTCGCTACTGGTGAGCTGTCTGAGCGCAGCCGCGCCTATTTAGCCGTGCGATATCCGTCCTCGCTCGCTTAGCCCGATGCGGCACTCTCTCGTCTTACACAGTTGGCGTTACAGGTTGCGTATGAACGACGATTGGCTTCAATTTATGGAAAACAAAAGTTGATCGGAAGACCTCACGCGCAACGATCTATGCACGCTTTCTCTCGTTTTGCGAAAACGTGCACGGCAACGTCGAGCTTGACGTATACCTATAAAGTCAACGAATGCTCTTCCCACGACAAACAAATAATAGGAAAGATCGTTTATAGTCGCGATAGGGTCTGAGAATATTTGCATAAAACATTTGCCCTCGAGGCCCATGATGCATAAGTAGGTACGTCGCGACACTAACGCAGTCAATTCTCCCTCAATGCGGGCACATGTGACTAATTGTAGGTGTCACCTTGCGACGAAGAGTTTTTCGTGCGGGGTAAAAATATAGATAAATGTAAGCACCGGGCGCGCTGGTTACTAGCTACAGTGCTGCGGCACCGCCGTACGGCGTGTAAACGTAGGCATGTGTGTGTATACATATTTATATCACAAATACACCGAAAATGGTTTCGTGTGCGGTGACGACGGTACGCCGCTTGGTGAAAGCTGCACGAAAGTGGCTAATGGAGAAAGTATATCTGCGATAGGATACCTGCACCGAATCTCGCTCCACGTTCGATGACGACTGCTGTTAGTCCAAGTTGAAAACCGCGCAACGATCATTCGTTTTCGTCAGTCGTCGTTCGCTGTGCAAGCTCAATCATAAGAGCTGTCTATATACATATATACCTATAAATGTAATATCGTGAGTGATCGTTTACCAACAGCGCTGTTCTACTAACTTTTGACGTGTTTGACAAATGTGCAGGTTGTACATTGCATAAGCGTAAGTCACTGTTTACTGTTGTAGATATACATATACATGGCGTAAGAACGCAACGTTTGCAAAGCGTTTACACTTCTCATCATAAGTATGTAGATATACCATGACATTCTACTGAAGCAGAGAAGATTCATTATCGTAAAATCAGTCTTTGTCGGTGGAGGCGTTGAGGCTGGACTTATTATATATAGTATTATACGCAGGAGGGGTGTCGGTAAAGTCGGTTTTTGATTCTATTATTCATTTCGATCAGCGTCACAAACCACCTTGTATAAATCATCTTTTATCCGAGCTCTTATTACGTCATGCGATTATGCGACAGAAGACCAAAGCGACAGTTTTCTATAATTACTGCGTGTCAAGTACTTATACACTAAACTGCTATGGAACTATAAACGTGTAAAAAGAGGAAAGACAATTGCCAACTGAACAATTATATCGAAAAAATGGACGGCTCGTTAACATTATGCTGTTTACATCTCTAATTGCCGAACTCGGAGTATGAAAAATCATGTGGTTGAAGTTAGTAACGTTACTGTAACGGAACGTGTTAAAAAAAAATAAAAAATCGATACTATTATACGCAACATTAGAATTGTCTGAGATTTAGTATACCATACCGAACCAAATACACGTATATTTTTCAAAAGCCAACTTCTTGAAAATCACTTTAAAATTGCAAAATAATGATTTTTTCAATTCCTGAGGTCCGTGACGTTAGCGTTACTTCAACCCCGTGAAAAATGTCGCATACGGATTATTTTCTGAGAATCGTCTTACGTCCGTTTTCATTAGACCAGCTTGTGGATAAGTGATTCTTTACTTGACGGTCAATTGTCAAACGATTACACCTGGCGTTGAGTGTTTCCGGTATTATTTTTAAAGATGCCGCAATTCATAATTGATTTGTCTGATATACTTACAGATAAATAGGCGGGTTCGAGCTGACCATGATTATCCAACCTATAGAAACTTTTCGGATTCAAACTCGTTTCGGGCTGAAATAATAATTATGACAACAACAACAACAACAACAACAACAATAACAAAAACAATAATAATAAAGTTATTGTCTTATACGAATTTTGGAATACCAATATCAAATACGTCGTGATCAGCGACCAGAAAAACCTAACGGTTCCAATTTTCACTCCATCAATGGTTCAATGTTCATCCATTCTCAAGATATCATTTGTATTTGTTTTTTAGAATACTCGTATTTAAATAATTAGAAAAGTACCAAACAGATCAAAGACAAAATTCAACCTGTTTCAAATTAAAGTCCGGTAACTTGTTCTCGAGATATCGTCGGACAAAACACTTGATCATCGCATACGTACCTACACACACACACACACATACACACACACACACACACACACGAACATCCATCAGAAAATGATTGGAGATGATGCTCTAGACTTTAAGATGTGGACATTTGATAAAAAGTTGCATTTTCGGGGTGATTACAATAACTTCCATTCTTCTCTAAAAACAGAAAAACGGTATAAAGTTAAAAAAACATTTGACACCAAAGCTATCCAGGTATCGACGAAGTTCTACTATAGATTAGATAGACAACTTTGAAAATCGGAGGATTTACGAGCTAATTTTTAAAAAATAAATAAATTAAATTTAAATTTACGTCTAATACGTTTATCACATTTTCTAAGTGTCTGGAATTCCTTATTTTAGTCAAGTTCGAACCACTTACTTATCAGCTAATTGCTCGCAAGAAAAATTATTGCTTGAAAATTTTTGGATAATTGTAATGGACGAATTAATAGGAAGCTCGATTCTAATGTGAAAGCAAAAAAGTAAAATAACAACTTTGACACATTTCATACACCTTTCATATGAGTAGTTTTTAGAAAAGAACGGTGGTCATGGGAGTTCATTGTTAACAGCGTGAAACGAGCAACGCTGACATCGCAGTGCAGACCATACACGTGATAATTTCATGTGTCTGCGAGAACTAAGGATGTTCTTCGCACCTACAATAATAGCTCGGACAACAAAGGAATCTCGTCACGAAATGTGACTCTTATCGAAATGAATAAAATACCAATATACATAGTTGAAAGTGAACCTGACATGGTTCAAAAAACGGCCTTATTAAGATATCCCTCCTTTCCAACATTTCACATCCTCGTGCACATCTTCGACATGCATCGCATATCAATCCTATATCCATCTGAACCTCCTCTCGAAGTCATATTATACATATAGTATAAGATCCAACCGAGTATATACCCACGACATGTTTAATTATACCCATTTGCAGGTGATTGTCTGTAACCCGAAGCGTTGCAATGGAGGATGAGAACAGAAATGACCGCAAGACGGACGAGGCAAAGCAATCGGATGCTAACTCATCGGCAAAGGAAGTCTCGGGAAGGTCACATCTATTGAGACAAACACTGACGGCGATCGGTCCGATAATGTCTACGATATCGGTCGGCGCGACCTTCGGTTACAGCGCGGTGCTTCTGCCGCAGCTGAAGCCTGACTCAGCAGCAGCAGCGGGGGGCTTCGGCCGAGATCTAAACGCGAGCAGCGTGTTCTGGCTGGAAAACAAGCTGAACGATTACGACAGGGATCATCGAATAACGACGAGCAGCCTCGATGATGAATCTTGGATCGCGGCTTCCGCGGCCCTTCTGATGGCCCCGGGTTGCTGGCTCTCGGGTATCCTGATGGAGCGACTGGGCAGACGCGTGTCTCAGATCCTGGTGAGTCCCGCGTACCTGATCGCCTGGGCGACGGTCGGTTTTGCCCCTAATTTCACGGCCCTGATAGTCGGTCGTTTATTGTCGGGCCTCTGCGTCGGCCTCCAGGGTCCGCTGGGCCCGGTTTACGTGGCCGAGACGAGCGAGCCGCGCATGCGCGGGATCCTGCTGGCCGGTATAAGCCTGGCCATTGCCGTGGGGATATTGATCTCCCACGTCCTCGGGACCTGGTTCTCGTGGCGGGTCGCCGCCCACCTTTGCGCCGGGTTCCCTGTCCTGTCTCTCCTCGCCTGCCTCTTCGCCCCGGAGAGCCCATCCTGGCTCGTGAAGAAGAAGCGGATTTCCGATGCGACGAACGCCTGGCTTTACCTCCGGGGTAAGAACGCGGCAGCGGAATTTCGAGCGTTGGAATATCGCTCGTCGGAAACCCCCGAAAACTCGACGACCGGCGGTGCAGTCTGGAACTCCCGGACGTTTCTCGCGCCCCTAGCGATCCTCAACGTATTTTTCTTCGTTCAACAATTCTCGGGCGTAAACGCGGTTGCCTTCTACTGCGTACAATTGATCGCCGACGTTTCCGAGCCCGCGGATAATCGCAACGCGCATTACGCCACCCTGGTTCTCGACGTCGTTCGCGTCGTCGCCAGCTTCTTTGCCTGCTGGTTGACCCGCCGATGCGGTCGGCGAGGCCTCGCCCTCGTTTCCGGCGCCGGAACGGCGTCGAGTCTCTTCGTGCTCGGCGGAGGGCTGCTCTTCGGCCTGGGAACGCCGTGGCTTCCGGGCTCGATGCTCGTCGTTTTCGTCTTCCTGGTCAGCGTCGGTCTGGTGCCACTGCCCTGGCTTTTATGCGGCGAGATATTCCCCGTCGCGGCACGCGGCCTCGGATCCGGTCTCAGTTCGGGCTTCGCGTTCGTTTGCTTTTTCATCGTCGTCAAGACCGGACCTGCGATGACCGCGACCCTGAGTAATCCGGGGACTTTTCTACTTTACGGGTCTCTGACCGCGGCTGGTACGGTCTTCTTGTACTTCTTCTTACCCGAGACAAAGGACAAAACTCTCCAAGATATAGAGGATCACTTTTTACGGAATAGAAACGCTCCCGCCGCCGCCGTGGTCGCAACCTCGAATACAATTCATACAGTCGGTGATGACAGTATGAAGAAAAGTCACCCGTAGTAAAGTAACTTATACATTAACTATATTGTTTAATGTGTATTGTATATGTATATATATGTATATATAAGATAATAAGCTGCAGGGAGCAGAAAGTACAAAAATTCTTTCAGCGAGTATGATTATCTCAATTCCTCATAGTTGTAATGTTTTTTTTTCGCCACTGTCGATTACACCTACGTTTTTATATAAATGACGTGAAACAATGTGTAACGATTCAAGACGTATTATGTAAAGTATAGCTATGCGTACATGCTTATCATGCTGCTGTCCTGCGTGCATAAACATCGTGTGAATAAGCTGAACGGATGCATTATGAATATATAATGTCCTGCATTTAATACCGAAGAGAAAAACCAAGCCCGTGGCGGAATCAGCTTTTTGAAATACATATATGTAACAGGAAAACGGCATCTTATATATCTCTAACCGGTACATGTATGATAATTAATCGTCGCCAATGAAGAGAAGGCGGACGTCGTTAAACCCCTTAAAGAATATGTGATTAGAAGCCGAATGCTGCTGCGATGCGGGGGGGATATCCATACAAGGACACACGTATACGCGCATACGCATGCACACTGCGTATAATACAGGCGAAGGGGCGTGGTACGTGGGTAAAACGCTAGCGGTAGCGGCGGGGTTTCCCCCACCACCGGAAGTCGCCTATATACACTGGACCTATTCTAGGTTCTAGATTATTAACCGAGTAACGAACGATTATTTCTGTTCATTATACGCATTATAGATGGGTGTGTTTTGTGGCGAGTTGACGTTTTTGCCAACACATCGATTATAGGATCATAATGCACATATTGTTATACATGTGACAATTATGCCACAGGAAAATATGACTGTTTAGCGATCACCTGATTTGACAAGGACGCGGAAGCAAATAAGTGACAATGTTTTCTTTCACCCTGTCGTTACAAGTTGTAAATGTAGATATAATGTGACCATCTGTGATCCCCATGTGTGATACGGAGTGCATAACACTGGTCGACAAAAAATAAAATATATTTTTCGGTTTGTATTTAAATGAATAATTTTTGATTCTATACATTGACTAATAAACAAAATCTTCATTTATTACTTATAAAATTTGTTTTTGTCTTTTTTACGTTGATAAATAAAACTGTTGATGTTTTTGGTTGATAATATAAACAGCGGGTAGCAGCACGGTGAAATAAAAAACAAAATTTATTTGATAAAACGATTTTTTCTGTTATTAATTACGTGGAAGAAATCAAAATTTGACTTCTAGAACCCAGACTCAAAATTCGCGTTGACCGGTGTTATGTCTTCAGGATATCAACGACGTCAGAAGCACTGTGTTATATACCTATATATAAGGTATAACGACACATAAACGATGTCTACTACCTATCTAGTATATTGATTATCCTAAATTGACCCCCAGAACGAAGATATGCGTTTCTCCCCTTTCGTGCAAGCTCTTTGCCGCCGACGGCAGAAGCAGCGACATTTCTCCCGAATCGTCCCAGTGATCTTTTAAGATATTATATACAATTAATGCAATTGCATGGAAATTTTTAAAGAAACTGAAGCAAAATAAATATATGATCAAAAAAATTACAGTGAGATGTATTCGCCCCAATACGAAGCCGATGAACGATATTACTTGACGCTAGGCACTTATAGGCCATTATATGGCTCAGCCTGCACATATCAGGTGTGTTGTATGCTCACGCGGAACGATAGATTTACTTGAAAACCCCTCGCTTCATCGATTGAAAGTCGTTTCTGCCTATAGCAAACATTTTAGAGAGCTTTGCGATACCCGTTTCACTGCAGCTGACCGCTGAATTGCATGGGATCTATCATGTATACAAATCGAGATCGTCAATTCCGAAGACAGAAACTAGTCGTGAGAGTAATTATTTCATACAACTATAACTCTCGGTAAGAAATAAGCAACAGTTGAAGAGATTTCACGGCATCTTTCGTCGTATCGGTGAATAAATCGGAAAGAAAGCAAAGACAACGAAGAAAAGAACGGCGAGACTTTCTTCAACTCGATTAACCTACCTAAGATACCTAATTAGTGCTAATAATCATTTTACGGGTTCGTCGATATTTCTCTGTAAATTCCATCACATGCAAACTCTAAGGTCCGACTCTTCGTAGACCGCCGACTAATCGGAAGTAACTTGAGAACTTTTATAATGGCGGATTAAACTAAAAGACGCACGTCCGGGAAACTCCCCATCCGATCTCGTAACAGTTTTTCTTGTCTTTGTCAAATGTTTATGCACAATTAATGCACAGATAAATTTTGAACAATTTCACGGGTGCAGAATATCACAAGCATGATTAGTATACTTGAAACCGTATCACTAATTTTGATTACGTCACCTCAGATAAAATTTCTTTTCTCACAATCACGTTTCGCAATTTATTTTCATATTTTCCCCCTGAAGTTACAAATTTTCGTCATCTATGCATCATGCGCCTAATTCTATACTCAGTGTGATGGAACCTGAAGACAATTTTCAAAAAGTTCGCACCTCTTCGTGTCAGCGCGTAAACATTTTTGCATTTGAATCTTATCCTGCATACTTTAACAGTAATTAACACCCATTTGTGAATTTCTTACGTAATGTAGGTGAAACAAAACAATACACAAACCTAGGTATGCATGCATAAATCAAAAAAAAAAAAAAAAAAATCGGCACCAGGGATGGAGAACAAAATGCATATAGGTACGCAAATCAACATCCACGTGCACATAGTTTTCACCCACTCTTACGTGTTGCAGTAACCGCTTTTCGTCATCCGTCAAATACCTACGCATACACATACAAACACACACACACGCACGCACGCACGCAAGCTTCCCTTTTGTAAGATTATCTTACCCTTTTGTATCCATCCTACTTTAACCGAATAAAGCTTCCTTCTTTTCTCTCTGATTTTATACATAGCCTTTTAGGTATATATCTTTCGGCGGGAACGGCTTGTCTTTCAGAAAGTCGTTACATACATCCTTGCACTGCGCGAACATTTTCTCCGATAATAAATAATAACGAACGAAACATATATTTTATACGTTAAGGAGGCACACATTTCTTAAATTATTGGCGAAAGAGCGATAAAAATTGCATTGTTGCGTGATACACTTTTTTTCCTTTCTGTATATGGTTTATTTTCGGGACGGAATAGATCAGGGATATTCACGCGTGACATTATAAAATTCTAGACATATTAAATGTATGCGACTAAATATTGTATATCTACATTCAAATTATCATATATGTATAATATATATATGTGTGTGCTATTTATTTATTTTCTATGTGTAGAAAGGGTTCTAGGTACACTTTTCATATGTATGTGTATAAGTGATATGAATATCCTAACGAGGCACATTTTTCCGACAATAATTGTATTACAACATATCTAAGGCCACGTAATATTATTTTATACCTTATGGAATGCGCAACGTTAATACATCTTGTATAATTATCTTTATGGTTGCGTTAATATACACGATACATTTATGTATGTATCTATGCGTATGAAAACGTAGGAAGGAGAGCGAGCGGAATTAAAAAAAATACCGAGTTCAATTTGAACTATAAAAGCTTGCTTTAGAGTCAGAAGAAATTATGCAATGATCATTTCGCAATGAAAAGATGACGAAAAAAGTCCCGAGGCAGGTGAATCAGGTGCACGCTCACTCCATCAGTCTCGTGAATGATGTATGTATATACATACGTACGTAAATAAGTGCACATATATTATACATATAACAGTAGTTGCATATAATAACGGAGTCGAGATACATTTCTTCGTATAGATATTATACACTTCGTTAGTAATTTGGCGAGTATAACGTGCCAGGTTATAAAATTAAGTATACACGTTTGTATGATTGTATACACTAATATTATTCTAACAGAATTGTTATAAATAGTATAAACGTTATGGTCCCGATAATACGACCGTCGAATATTTCATCAGTTTAAGAGATTCCTTTTTAACCCCACTCCCTCCTATCAATCGTTACAATATTTCTACTCAGGATACACCAACATAAATTAAGCGTAAAAACTCTATAGCTGCCTTACTTGACCCGTCAAAACCGAGTATAATTAAGGTAATCCAATAGAAAATTAAACGTTCAAAAAATTTGAACCAAGTACTTGATCGATTATCTGCAGAATTGTATTCGTGCTATATTTTGTAATTGACGTGAAACTTCGAATAACAGGACAAGAAAAAACCATCCAGTTTTTGGATGAACGAATACATGCGTGATGTGGATCGTATGAATTCAGTAACATAAAAATTTGTATCTTATTTACAAATAAATAACGAACAAAAAAAAATTTGGACTATAATAGAACTGCAGGCAAATCTTGGCAAACAGAAAGTGAACGATGTGGTCATTGATGAAAAAGAATCACCGCTCGTTCAAGTCATGAATTGTGTCGAATTCGACATTTTCCTTCTTGATCTTCTTTCCACTAACTGGATAAGGCACATAGGTATGTATATATATTTGCGTATATATATGTATCTATATAATATATGAATAATATGGATTGTATATATTTATAAACCTGGAAGGAACGATACTGTTGTGGTTAAAATAATTAAAAACACTGAACCGAAATTGTGGCAGAATTCATAGCTGCGTAGTGATGACTGTCTTTCTAGTGATTACAGTATGCCGTGGTGGGCTTTGAACCGACGGAGTTTCCTGAGTTGGGTCAGCCACGAGCCACGGACTAATATCAGATGCTTCCTGCCCATCGTCCTGAAATAAACAATCAAAAACGATCTTTCAAATTCAAAAAAAAATGCGGTCTCCCTTGTCCCCTAGTTTTTTAATTCTACGTACAATCACTAAAAACGCATAATCTTACACAGCACATACTAAACAATGGAGGACCAGGGTAAAACTGAGAACAAATCAGGGGAAACACTGCTGTTCAATAAATCAAGCAAAGATCAACACAGCAAAAACCATACCTTATGAGCAACGGTGGTTGTCGTAGTTTGAATTTCTTCAGTTTTCACAATCCGTGCTCCACCTCGCTCAACTTCTCTCTCTCCGTTATCTTTCCGTTCCAAAGCAACAGACTGTTCCTCTTTAAATGGATTCAGTAAGCCAAGAAATGGATTACAGTCGATAAAGGGATTTGTGTTTTTATTTTCTTCCTCTTCGCCTGCAGTCCTAGCTGCCGGCTTTTCTTTTTCCTCCGAAACTTGGGCAAGATCATTATTCTCGTTGCTGGTGAAAGGATTAAACGGGTTCTGGGAGTGATTAGAAACCTTGGGGGTCAACGGTGTCGTTTTCTGCTCAATCTGACCCCAACTGTCCAGCGAGAAGTGTGTCACAGTAACCGTATCATCGGCTGGAAGTGTAGCTGCAGCTGCTCCACTCACAGAAAGTGTCAATTTGTCTCCACCCTATGTGATTAGCCAAGCAAAAGCAACAAAATGTGTAAAGATAGAAAGCTAGCCACAAACGAAAAATGAGAACGGCGCTTAAACAAGAGTTACAACAAAGATAATCACCACAATTGACCAAATTTCACATTGGGAATTCGAGGGAGGTGGGTTGACAAAAATTTGAGCAAGAATATTTTTTTCCAGCATCTTTTTGTTGCCGCAACGTTTGTCATTAATTAATATAAAAGGCACTAGTGTATCAATGTAGCCAACACTTAGCCAGACAGGACACATACCAGAGATTGATCGAGGCAAAATTTTGTAAAATTACTTTGATGACGACAGAAGACAATAAGTACAGGCCAACTTACCACAGACACTATAGTCGCGGCATCTGTGTGCAGATTCTTGTCTGGAGGTAGCGAAGGCGTCTCAGTAGCGCTGACAGATATAAGATTCGAATTTTTTCCCTGTTCCAGTGATTTTGCCTTCAGTATGTTACATTTGAGTGATTCGGGAGGTATAGGAGTGCGAGGAGGCAGCGTGGAACCACCACCGACCTGATTATTGGGTACCAACAGTGCATGCTGACTAGTCATACTCTCGGGAGTTAAGCATGGCTTAACCGGCTCAGCTTCCTTGTCTGTATCAGTAGCTGTGGTTTGATTTCTTGATTCCAGAGGATGTTGATCCTTTGCTAACGATTTGAGCAACGAATCTACCAGTGGTGACGAAGCACCCTGGATGCTGGAACTGGTCGAATTTGAACTGCATCTGCTGGGCTCGCGTCTGATAGCCTCGGTTTCTACAGCTGGAATAAAGTTGCAAAGTCTGTACTAATGTAAAGGGCGTGAGAAAAGCTCAGCATCACATAGTAATAATTTTCTTGAAAGTGAATGGCCATCGAAGACACTTCGTTTCAGAACAAAGTTAAACAGATCGAGAGTAATATTTAGATTCTTACCAACAGGAGGCTGAACTTGAGGATGCTGAGCTTGAACTAGCGGCTGATCTTGAGGCGGCTCGACTTGGTGTTGTCGTTCGCGAAGTACATGGCTCTGGCGTCTGGCGTATCGCTGGCTTGGTCGTCGTTCGAATTGAACAGTGCGTCTTGCTCGATTAAGCTGGGTTGTTTGGAACTCGGTTTTTCCACTGTAGCGGAAACGTGATCCCATTCGGAAAAAGTTCTGACGTGCTCCAGCACCCTTGACTGGAGCGCGTAAGCGGAAGAACGCGTGATGCTCAACGGCACATTTCCACAGATGTTTACAAGCTTTTTCGTTGGCTAGTCTAAAGACAAAGGTATGCTCCTGCTCGCCCTGGCCTTGGTCATCCTCTTCCACTACAACCAACGTCAGCTTCTTTTTTTTGAAATCCAGCCTTCCTATTTTCGGCCAGAAAAATAGCCCTATCTTCTGTGAACCTTCGAATACCAAAATTCCCGTTGGCGTCAAGCCAAGCGAATATTCGCACGCGTCTTTACCAAGCACGGTATGCATATCCACACCATACATGTCAAGCCATTTGGCTTTCCCAAGATACGCGGATTCTGCCTGCGCCGGGCTCAGGCCAGAGCACTTTTTGTATTCCTCCAATATTTCAAGCTCCATCTGCTCTGTCTGATCATCGACAAAACGAAATTCAGATACCGTTGCTGCAGTGTGTACGGAAGGATCGTAGTCGCCCAATTCCGCTAATGGGAGATAAATAAGATCAAACAATGTGATTTAAATGAAAGCGATATAATTGAAAGCCAATGAATAATCATTACTCACACTGCAAAGTAAGAGCTGCCATTTGTACGGCAACTGGATATGGGCAATGCAGTCTGCCATCAAGAAGGTCATGTTTCAGTTGAAGGAAGAACTGATATCGTGTCAATTCTTCCCTCAGAGTATTAGGCTCCGACGAATAGAACTTTACCTTTAATCTTAAAGTATATGGCGGTCCGACTGGGGATGAATAAAGAGAATGAATTCAACAGGTTCAAAAATTTTAAGTAGATACTTAAAATGCAACACATACACATTGCGTAGAGATCTACTAACTTTTAACCTGCTTCTTGATAGGTTTGGTAGGATCGAGCCAGTGCTGAACATTATTGCTGTCAGTGTACTGCAGCCCAAAGTAATCTTTCTCTATCAAATCCAAACTGTAGAAGACTTGCTCGTATAGATCACTGGCCAATGCCTTTTTCTATAGATAGTTGAAAAACAAAAAGAAAGCAAAACAGACGTAATGTAATTTTATCGATCAACCCAAATCTGGAAGTAAGAAGATATTCTAGTCTAGGATTTCTAGCTGTTAGCATAGCCAAAAAATATGATTGTTGTTTGGCAGAATTTTAAAAACCATAATATGAATGACAAACACTAAGATTTCACAGCATGTCGATGGAAGAATTGGAGTAATGCAGGTCTTTGTTGCCTTACCGACAGTTCAATAGGCAAGTCTGTTCCATCCAACAGGATTACCCTGCATTGTACAACGTTTTTGTTCCCCAATAATCTCTGATTCTTGATGTGCGACGAACCGCCCTGGGCAGTCGTGCTGCGTCCCCTGCGCCGCGATAAGAATCTCAACATTTTTTCCGATTTCCGAGGCACTTGTCTCAGTTACGAAATAGGTTTATCATTACTGGGTGTTTGCTAAAAAATATTTATGGTATTATAACTTTGGCAGCATACGGTAACAGAACATTATTGAAGAAAATATCTAACTTAAACACACCCCTTCGCTTTCTGTTGACAATGGCAGCCATTTGCAATACAGCGGTACACTCCATAGACTATAATCAAAGCTATGGTTGTAGACTTGCTTGGCAAAAATTAATTCAGCCGTTTTCTGACGTTCTCGTTTCGATACGGCCCATTACGTTGGCTATCTTTAGCGATCTATAATCAGTGATATAATTTGTCGCCTGCTACCGTTACGTACCTTTCTTTGTAGCCATGGTGTTATCAAAAAGTGAGGTTTGAAAGAAAATATTAATCGAAATATTGTTACATAGAACAGTGGAAAATGGCCTTCGGTCTGCATAGACTTCTGCGTCAGTTGCAAATAAGTACGAAAAGTAAGTCATAGATCAGGTCCCGCACGACTTGTGAACATTGCTCAAGTTGACATTATTTAACCTAATCCAACCTTCTCCATAATTTCTAGGGACCATTTCGTCGCAAAGTTATACGGCTAAACCGTCTTCGGATGTTTTTAATAGTTTAGTCGTTTCATTGAGCACCAGACACAACAACAAAGTCTTGTGCCTCAGCTCTAACATCAATTTTACTCCACGCAGTCTAGATTTGGATTCCAATGTTACGACTAATGGCATAAACATTTCTAAAATAATAAAATGCCCTTTACTCACAAACCTGAAAATAATAGAACCGCCTAAAAGTGTTAGCGTGGACAATGTTGAAGAGTTTCCAACATCATCTGTCCAGCTTCCACCTACAAAAGAACATGTATTAGAAAAACAGGCGGCAAGATTGATAGTAATTAGAAGAAAAAAAATGAAAAAACACAAGTTGAGGAAGCTACGGAAGAAGATGAAATTTGAATGGGCTAAAGTGAGACAGAAGCGAGAAATGCGGAAGGAAAAGGCCTTCCAGGCTGAACTTCTGGCTCAAATTGCTGAGGCTGAGCAATTTGATGCAGCAAAATATGTAATGGAAAAACTTGAAAAAGCAAAAGAAAGACCGGTTCAAAAACAACAGAGAAGAGTGTTTCCGCTAAGATTCCCGAATGAGCAACCAATTAGGCCCGAGCAATTAGGACCAGTTACAAAATAATAGTAATGTCAAGCAAAAATATCCTGTAAATGTATTGTACAGGAAAAATAAAAAGGGATGGTTCCAACGAAATGAGTTCACTAAACACGCTCAATACCCAAATATTGTTTTCCCTGACAAAAAACTTGCGGTCATTAGTGAATTGCTGAAATCAGACATAACACAATTCATTTGACTGATATAAGGCAAGATGATTACAGAATACTATGAACCAATTGTTTCTCAAAAAAGTGTAATAAATCATTTTGTTTATTATTTTTTTTTCTTTTCATTTTGCTTAACCATACAGTTTAATAAAGAATGTTGATTTACGAATTTTGCCTGAATCACTTCAATCCATACGCGTCTTCAGGTGTCGTATGGTAACCTTGTCCTTCTCGCTGAAAAGAAAAGTGTAGCATTAGTAAATGGCTTCAGTATTGCTAGAATGCCAGATTTTTCTCACCACTTCATCAGAATGTTTAGTAAAATTTCAACTAGCAGCTTTTATTTGTAGATATACATATGTGTATATATATATATATATATACACATATATATATACATGTCGACATAGCTTCAACTTGAAAATTTTTTTTTATCACATTCTGTGCAATACATTACTTACATAATATAGACGATTGCACCCCATCCAGAAATAGCGTCACGATCACAAGCGTTGACCAAAGCCTGGCTAACAGTTTCAAAAAGATCATCAGGTTCCAAATTAGGCTCATAAAGGACCTCGCACATTCCATACAACTGCTCTGTACACGTTCCACCAACTACAAAGTCCTCTGGCTCGTTCGGGCAGCCAATCAAGTCCATGTTGCAGACAAATGGCTCAAAGGTGACAGGGTCTAGGCCAGCTACAATCGGTTCGACAAAGTATGGACCAAATCGCTTTTCATACAGTAAATTAGAGATCATGGAGCTAAAAGTTTTGGGATGAATCTTCCTGTCCTCCTTGAGCTCGTACAAGTTCAATCTGAATCTAAGTCTCTCCATGACAGTAATGGTATCTGTGG